>NC_057418.1:30756147-31078082 GCF_019320065.1 Cervus canadensis | reverse complement strand
TACTTTGCCAACAAAGAGCCATATAGTCAAAGCTATGCTTTTTCCAGTAGTCATGTATGGTTGTGAGAATTGGACCACAAGGAAGGCTGAATACTGAAGAATTGATATTATTGAATTGTGGTGTTGGAGAAGACTCTTGAGAGTCCCTTGGACTGCAAGGAGATCAAACAAATCAATCCTAAAGGAAATCAGTCCTGAATATTCATTTGAAGGATACTGAAGCTGAAGCTTCAACACTTTGGCCATCTGATGCAAAGAGCTGACTCATTAGAAAAGATCCTGATGCTTTGAAAGATGGCATCATGGACTCAATGGACTTGAGTTTGAGCTAGCTCTGGGAGACAGTGAAGGACAGGGAAGCCTGGCGTGCTGCAGTCCATGGGGTTGGAAAGAGTCGGACACAACTGAACAACAACAACACATCATAAAATTGTTGGCTACAAATCTCAGATCATTATTGGTGCTAACTAATGGAAACCAATTTAGAGATTTATTGGTTCTACATAATATTCTGTTTATAAAAACAGAAATTCACTGAAATTAGCTGGAGCTGAAAGGAGATTTTATCAGAAAAAAGAGGAGCAGATCATGGAGGTGGAGGCCTACGGCAGGTAAAACACTGGGGCCAAATACAAGATTAGAACTGAACACTGTAAAGCCTGGAATTGGACGTGGTAAGCTATCAGCCACCAGAGCATCTATTCATTCTCTCTCTCTTCCTTGAAGATGCAGAGTTTTTGCTGATCATTGTATGTCTGCCCAACCTTCTCTCACTTTTCACAGACCTGCTTTGTTCGCTTCTTGATCCGTGGAGCAAATGTGTCTGCCTAATCGCTAACGCCTAGTAAACCAAGAAATCAAAGAAAGCTTGATATCTCTGAGTTCTAATTTTGAATTCACAGAAAAGAGAATCTGTGAGTCATTAGTTGGGTATCCATACCTGGTTCAGTTATCTGTGGTCAAGTGGGCAGGGCAGCAAGAGGATGTATGTGACCCGTAACCGGGAAGGAAGGTGGCGGGGTCAGCAATAAAAGCGTGCTCCTGGTTGGCTGCACTCTTTAATCCCCGTCATCCTCTTTAGGAAGGTCAAAGTGTGTGCAGCTGCCTGGGGCCAAGGCATGTTTGCGGGGCAGAACAAGGCCAGTCCTGTTGGCTCAGAGGCAATTATGGAAATTTGAGACTGCTTTCTCTACACACCAACACACCATTCTCTGCACTTTCCCTGAGCGCGCAGACGACCTGTGGAGGGAGAGATGTCTTCATCCTGGATCTACCAGGACCTTCCCTCTTCCGCCTTCTTTCCCCAGCCTCCTTGGATCTTTAAGTCACTTCATTCTTTCCTGGTCACCGAGGCCTCCCCTCTTTTCGTGTGGCCTCCTGTGTGGGTGGACACTTGTTCTCTCTCCATTCGGCTCTGCTGCTGGAAAGGGGTGTGAGGTGCAGACCCCCGAGGCTGAGATGGAGGAGGAAACATCCCCCACCACGGCTCCATCTCCAGGAGTGGTGGTGGTTTAGTGGCTCAGCCGTGTCCGAGTCTTGCGACTCCATGGGCTGTAACCACCAGGCTCCTCTGTCCAGGGGATTTCCCAGGCAGGAATGCTAGAGTGGGCTGCCATTTCCTTCTTCAAGGGATCTCCCTGACCCAGGGATCAAACCTGCATCTCCTGCATTGCAGGCAAGTTCTTTACTGACTAAAGCATCTACAAAACACTTGGATTCCCAGAGCGGTGGAGATCAGCTTGCCATCAGCACATCTCCTCTACTTTACTAGGTGCAAAGATTATCCACCTGTTTTCTGACTTGGAGTTGCAAAAAGGCCCTTCTCTCTCTCTTTTTTTAAATGTATTTATTTGGCAGCATGTGGAAACTTCAGTCTTCATTGCGGCTTGTGGGATCTTTAGCTGAGGCACATGAACTCTTAGTTGCAGCATGTGGGATCTAATTTTCTGACCAGGTATCAAACCTGGGCCCCCTGCATTGGGAGCGGGGCATCTTAACCACTGAACCACCAGGGAAGTCCCACCCTTCTCTTATTTTAAAATGTACAAGGTGCCAGGCTCTGGAAAGATAAGAGAGAGGAAGGCAAACTCATCTCTTCACAGGTATAATAATGAAACCCCGCCTAAGTAGACAGGGCAGGAAAGAACTCAGAAGGAAATGCCCTGGGAGCTGAGAGGTCAGGGACAGGATGAGCAGTTGGGGGTGGGGAGGACAAGTGTGCTTTCCGGGGAGGGAAGCTGAGTGATGAGTCTCCCACTGGGGCACACAGGCTCATAGGAGTTGGAAGGAGCCGGTGAGGCTGGACTCTGGAGAAGAAGGGGAGCTTTCATGGTTCAGGACGAGACCGTAGGGGTGGTGGGACTATAGGGACCACCCCAGGCTTTGGAGCCAGGTTCAGGATTTCAGCCTTTGCCTTAAGGACAATGGGGAACCATCCAATGCTTTTAACTGGGGGAGTAAGAAGATCCAGTTTTCATTTGGAAAAGATCACAGCAGCTACTATTACTGCATGGACTGGAGAGGGCCAATCAGGGAAGAAGGAAAAATGATTAGGAGGTTATTTCAGGAGTCCTGGTGAGACAGGTTCTAGCTGGAGAGACTTAGAGATGGATATGGACAAAATAGATGACCCCGGGGATACTACAATAAATGGTTAGCTGGTGCTGGTAGATGAGTCGGGGAAAGAGAGGAAAGCATAAAGATGGTTCGTGGTCTTCTGGTTTGTGGAACTAAGCGCAGGGTGCTGCTATTAACTGAGATGGGAAATCTGTAGGGAAAGACAATAAACTTGGTATTAGACATTGTTGTGGGGTAGACTGGGTCTCCTAATTCATATGGTGAAGCCCTAATTCCCAGCACCTCAGATTGTGATTGTGTTTGGAGATGGGTCCTTTAAAGAGGTAAATAAGTTAAAACGAGGTCATGTAAGTGGACCCTAATCCAGCATAACTAGTGTCCTTATAAGAGGAGGAGATTAGGACACAGACATTCACAGAGGAAGGGCCATGTGCGAATACAGAGAGAAGGCACCCATCAACAAACCAAGGAGAGAGGGCTCAAAAGAAGCCATACCTGCCAACACCTTGCTCTCAGATGTATCGTTGTTGTTCAGTCGCTCAGTTGTGTCTGACTGTCCGCGACCCCATGGATGGCAGTGCACCAGGCTTCCCTATCCTTCACCATCTCCCAGAGTTAGCTCAAACTCATGTCCAGTGAATCAGTGATGCCATCCAACCATCTCGTCCTTTGTTGTACCCAGGAGTGTAGTGTCTGAGAATCCAAAATAAGACAGTGTTTTCAGAAGAAAAAAGTGCTCAAGAGTGTTCGGAAGTGCTGAAAGGTCACATAAGACAAGGTCTGGAAACTGTTCATTAGAGTGGGTGACATGGACGTCATCATAGCTATTGATAGAGAGATGGAGAGAAATAAAACTGAAGGGCAGAGAGTTTTAAGATGAAACACTCGAATGTGTTTAATGTTAAGAGAAAAGATACAATTCAAGGAAAAGACTGAACATAAACTGAACCTAGAAAAGAAGGAAGGTGGTTGATGGTTCAAAAGAGGACCAGAGAGGTTGAAATCTAAAGCACAAAAGGATTCAGAGTTGGGAGATCTTTGTGCTTGATTTTATGGGAATATTAGGAAAATCTCCTTTTTCTGCCTTGGCCTACCACCTTCTCTATTTGGGGACCCATCTTTGATTTCCAAGTGCCTCATTAATCGAGGGAGACCCCGTAGAGCTAGGAAGTCTTCCTACAAAATAAATCTTCCAAGGACAGGAACAGAGGAACAGCAGTCATTTTGTTCATAACAAATCTACTGAGTGTTGGGTACTTTGGTAAGTGCCAGGCAAGCTTGAAAGTTGTGTCACACATTGATAACCCCGTGAAGGAGCACAAAGGTTGGAAGAGGAAGTAAGGAATGTGTATAAATAACCCTCGTATGAAAGCAAAATTGTTAAGTTCTGTATGACACGTTTAGTCACAGCCCTAGATGGAAGACAAACAAAAGAACTAATCTACAGTAAAGGAGACCAGAAGTGCAATAACTAAGGGCAGGGCATGGTCCTGGACTGGAAAAATAGCTATGAAGGACATCATCACAACAGTTGGTGACGCTGGAATAAAGACTTTGGGTTAGATAGCAGTATAGCATCAGTGTTGAACGTTCTGACTTTGATAGTTGCACCATGGTTATATATAAGAAAATGTCCTTGTTCATAGGAAATACATGCATGTATTAGGAAATAAATACATGTATTTAAGGGACAGGAGGCAGCATGTCTCCAACTTCATTTCAAATGGTTCATAAAGAGTGTGTGTGGGGGGTAAATAGAGCAAAATATAAATAATTGGTAAATCTGAGAAATGGTACACAGACTTTTTTGTTATTCTTACAACTCTTCTGTATGTGTGAGATTATATCAAAATAATACACAAAATCACTGTAAGTATCAAGTGAAAGAAGACTAATTTTCAAGTTGAAGACTTGATAGAAATAGTGCGGTTTTGCTGGGTGACATTTGGGTTCTCTGAGAAGAAGAAAATTGAAGGGAGAAACATCAGCGAAATTGTGGAGGCTGGAAATCTCAGGGGTGAATTTGGAGAATGAAGAGTATTTTAATGGACATAGAGAAAACAGAGGTGGAAGGAGATCAGTTCCAGAGCAAGAAGGTCTTGGGATGCCAGGGTCAAGGTGGAAGACTTCTCCTGCAGGCCAGCGGCACGTGAGAGCACAGTGAGGCAGGATGGGGGAGGGCTGGGTGGGTCGGGGCAGGGCAGGGCACCAGCTCAGATGAGACAGTGAAGACCCAGGCAAAGGGGCTGGGGGCAGAGGGGAGGGCATGCGTATGGCTGATGTTAGGAGTTTAACAGGGCAGTTTAACAGGAAGCAGAGAGACTGCATCTCTGAGGCAGGAGGAAATTCTACCCCAGGGTCTGTCATCCTGTCCCCCTTTGCACCAACTCTATTTTTCTTCATTAATCCAACCAAAGTTTTGAACACTTTGCTTCCCTGATGGCTCAGACAGTAAAGAATCTGCCTGCAATGCAGGAGACCTGGGTTTGAACCCTGGGTCAGGAAGATCCCCTGGAGAAGGGAACAGCAACCCACTTCAGTACTCTTGCCTGGACAATTCCATAGACAGAGGAGTCTACAGTCCATGGGGTCACAAAGAGTTAAACACAACTGAGCAACTAAGACTTATGAGAGTCTTCAAAGAATTTGTTTTAGTAAGGTTGATCATCTCTATTACATACATGTTTTATATTTATTAACATATTTCTTTTAAGTGTACTGAAGAATTATAAATTTATATGAATCTATCAATGGCTTCTAATAAATGCAGTAAATGAATGAAAAATTACAATTTGCAGTGAGTTCTAACAACTGGAGTAATGACCACATCCCCCAGTCTCCTCTGCAGAAATATACAGCCATGGACTCAGTTCTGTCCAAGGAGATGTTAGTTGATTGGGTAGGACCTCAGGAAGTCTCCTTGAAAGAGAGTTGATGTGTCTTTTCCTTCTTTTCTTCTTCTTGCTGTCTAGAGTGCAGACCTGGGTGATAGCAACTGGGATGATGAAGTGGTCATCTACGGATAATGGATTTTTGTCAAGGGTGCCAAGACCATTCAGTGGAGAAAAGAATAGCCTTTCAACAAATGATGCTGGAACAACTGAATGATCACATGCAAAAGCATAACTGGATC
Organism: Cervus canadensis; assembly: GCF_019320065.1. Taxonomy (NCBI): domain Eukaryota; kingdom Metazoa; phylum Chordata; class Mammalia; order Artiodactyla; family Cervidae; genus Cervus; species Cervus canadensis. The sequence continues at coordinate 31,072,372 of NC_057418.1, read as the reverse complement.
CCTATTTCGTATCATATACAAAATTTAACTCAAAATGAATCAAAGAACTAAACATGTGAGCTAGGCTATAAATTTCTCAGAAGAAACACAGGTGTACATCTTAGTGCCCTGACACATGGATGACCTGACATGGATGAATCTGTAACAGAAGTTACAGAAGCCAGATACAAAAAGCCACATTTTGTAAGATTCCAAATATATGAAATGTTCAGAACCGGCACATTTATAGAGGCAGAAAGTAAATTAGTGGCTTCCAGGGCATGGGAGGATGAGGGAATTGGGAGGTACATGGTTTCTTTAGGGGATGATGGCAATATTCTGGAATTGGACAGTGGGTGATGGTTGCACAACATTTTGAATACACTAAAAGCCACTGAATTGCAGACTGGAACATCATTATGATGGTGAGTTTATCTCAAACATTAAAAATATATTTGGAGGACCATTGACCCTGTTGACCCCATTCCACGAGTCCTGGTCATATTCTTTCCCATAAGGGAAGCGAGAGTGCAGCCTTGGGGCCGGGTCCTAGTTCCACCTCAATGGATACACATGACAATGTCCTTAAGTTCTTCAAGATGTCAGCATTCTTCATACAAGAGAAAGACCACTTGAGGCAACGTTCAAAGAACCAGAGAAGCTCATCAAGGTTACCTGGGACCAGATTAGAGTTAGCTCAGCTAGTAAAGAATCTGCCTTCAGTGCAGAAGACCCAGGTTTGATTCCTGGGTCAGGAAGATCCTCTGGAGAAGGGATGGGCTACCCACTCCAATATTCATGGGCTTCCCTTGTGACTCAGATGGTAAAGAACCCACCTGCAATGCGGGAGACCTAGGTTCCATTCCTGGGTTGGGAAGATCCCCTGGAGGAGGGCATGCAACTCTCTCCAGTATTCTGACCTGGAGCATCACCATGGGCAAAGGAGCCTGGTGGGGGACAGTGCAGCGGTTGCAAGGAGTCAGACACAAGAAAGTCTGCAAAGAGTCAACTAAGTCTGTATGAGCAAATAAGCACGTACACACAGGCCCTGCACACACACTAATCTTATCAGCAATCCCACCCTTGAACCATTTCTATAAAGCTCCTCATCAAATCCTCCTGGGTTGGGACACATCATTTTTAAAGAGCAGGATCCCTTTGTGTCCCCCATTGCCTGGCAAACCTATAAGGCTATTCTTTTCTACTTCACCCAAAACTCTGTCTCTGTGATTTGATTAGTTATGGCACTGGTGCACAGAGGTCAAGCTTTCAGCATCAAAGCCAAGACACAACCAAGCTAAAGAGCAGAAGGAAGGGCTCATTAGTTGTAGCAAGTAAGGAGAACACCAAGATCTTCCCCAAAGCAGTGTCTCTCTGAACCGCAAAATTGGGGAAGTTTTAAGCTAAGGGTACGTGCATGTCCATGCATTGTCTTAGGTGGTTGACAAAGCTTCAGTTAACGGGAAGTCATGAGCATCAGAAAAGGTCAACAGCATCAGCCACAAGGTTCCAGTTGACCCTGTGGCTGAGCACTTCAGGTTACTCTTCATCACTGAAACAGAACTGGGAAACTTTACAACTGATCTATTATCTTTGCTAATGTTACTTCTCCTGCCTGATGACAATTGTATTTTTCTACATTCATTTGTTCCCTGAAGATCACTAACCACTGAGACCTGTTCAAGGACAAGCATTATGGCCATGCTCAGACCCCAAAATGGCTTGAGTCAAAAATGACTTCTCATGTCAAGAAAGTCACACTTGGTTCTCTTTCTCCACAGATTCCCTACCATCTCTGCTTACAGACACATCTTATTTATTTTCAGAGATCTTGCTAAAGTGATCTGTTAACTGAAGAACTCGTGGAAATTAACATATGCTGTGATTAGTCCTAGAGTTCAGCTTCTCTGGCTGTAAAGGGGGTCAGTTAAATCATGGTGCTGATCCATGACAGCTTTTGCTGATTTGTGTCAAAATGGGGAAGGGATGTGAGAAAAATGCCATTCAACTTCTTAAAAGCTACCATTGTTCTGTGTCTAAATCCTGAGAGGATTCCAATAATTTCTGGTAGCCATCTCTTCCTTTTATGAGTCAGACTAATAGAAGATTATTTTATTCTTGTTTCTTTGGTTCATTTTTTTTTTGCTTTTGAATATCTTGCTGGCTACACTATGCCAGTCTTCATAGTTCTGAATTTTCTTTTTCTGTTTTGTGATGTACAATCACCTGGAACTGACAGACCAGCAGATTTCTTGCTCAAGTCCACCCTTCTTATTTTCAAAATGTCTGTGTGTATTTACCTTAGCAAGAGAAGCATTTTTACCATGACCTTAGCTTCTCAGTCTTTCTCTTGTCCCCCAAACCCCAGCGCCCACTCTTCCTCCCACTCACTGCTTCTCCAAGGCATGAGCTAATCCCTGCCTGGAAAACCCCTCCCATTTCAGGTCAGGCTCCTCCTTTCCCCTAAATTCAGGAACTTGCCTATTTCACAAACCTTTCCTGAATCGCTCCACTCTGCTCCAGTCACCGTAATCTAAGTGATTACAGTCTGATAGTATGAATGCAGAGAAATAATTCCAATGCATATTAGAAAGTCTAGACTGTTGAATGTGTGTTTTTATTTTTCTCATCAGAAAAACCTCTCCTACCTAATATTCATAACTACCTTCCCAAGGTTAATACATCAAAGCCTTTAGGACTGGAATGCTCCTTGGAAGAAAAGCTATGACAAAAATAGACAGCATATTAAAAAGCAGAGACATCACTTAGCTCACAAAGGTCCACCTAGTCAAAGCTATGGATGTGAGAGTTGGACCATAAAGAAGACTGAGAGCCTGGAAAGAATTGGTACCTTCCAACTGTGTTTCTGGAGAGGACTCTTGAGAGTCCCTTGGACTGCAAGGAGATCAAACCAGTCCATCCTAAAGGAAATCAGTCCTGAATATTCATTGGAAGAACTGATGCCAAAGCTGAAACTCCAATACTCTGGTCACCTGATGCAAAGAGCTGACTCATTGGAAAAGACCCTGATGTCGGGAAAGATTGAGGGAAGGAGGAGAAGGGGATGAGAGAGGATGAAATGGTTGGACTCAGCCAACTTGAGTTTGAGCAAACTCTGGGGGATTGGGAAGGATGGGAGGCCTGGCCTGCTGCAGTCCCTGGGGTCACAAAGAGTCAAACACGACTTAGGGACTAAACAACAACAGGACTGTAAGAAGTCTTGGAGGTAAGTGACTTGCCCAAGGTCACAAAACTGGTCCCAGGAAGAACAGCCTCCTGCTTCTTGCTACCAGGGTTGCTGACACTGGCCACACCACTGTCCCATCACACATTCCTGGGAGAACCTCCACTGGCTTTAATACCAACTTAACCCTTATTGGTTGACTTCAGAATCTAACCAGGAGATGCTTGGCACTCAGATAAGAGTTCTCTTAGAGACTGGCTACCAAGTATAGCAATTTCTTAGAAATCACTCCACCCAGAATTAATCAACTCTCTCTGAGCCAGCCATTTCTAAGGCAGATTCTTGGCTGGGACCTTGAAATCACCATTCTCCCAATGTCGCAGCTGCTAATGGCCTGCCTTATAGACAGACTAGAACTTTGACAACTAGCAACTTCAGAAACTACATTAATCCATTTGAGCACAGTTACTTTGAATCACAGTGCACATAATTCTCACTGTAAACATCTTATTCCTTAATACATGCTGACTTCCCCACCAAACATGGATTTTATTTTAGTTAGTTCAATTTAAGGTAAAGTGCAACTTTATTTAGACTGTAAAATACTGATCCTCCAAAAAATGGCTTTTAGAGATTACCTTTTTTTTTGTTGGTGGTTGTCAAACTTTTTTTTTTCCCCAATAGATATCAGCTTTAATGCTGAATTTAGTAACTCTTTCAAAGGAAAGACCTCAAATACTCCTGAGAGAATCTGTCTCAGCAGGGTGAGTGGGTCTCAGCTGTCCTCATCTATTGCTGGCAGGGTGTGGTCAGCAGCTGGTCAGATGCTGGGAACTCAACCACCATCCCCACAGCACAGGGAAGGCAGGAACCCAGCCAGGAGGTTGCTCATGACCCCTTTTCCCTGGTCACAAGTCCAGATTCTGCGTGTTTCCACCAGCCGTGTTCATCAGGTGCTCCACCCCCAGTTGAGACCGTGCTGAGTCAAACTCTTAAGTTAAATCCTTGCGTTAAGTGCTCAGTCACGTCAGTCATGTCCAACTCTTTGCAACCTCATGGTAGCCCACCAGGCTCCTCTGTCCATGGGATTCTCCAGGCAAGAATACTGGAGTCGGTTGCCATGCCCTCCTCCAGAGAACCTTCCCAACCTGGGGATCGAACTTGCCTGTGCTTGGGTCTCCTGCATTGCCGTCAGATTCTTTACACGCTGAGCCAGCTGGGAAGCCCAGCCAAGTCCTTACGGGGATTTACAAGACACGGGGGCTACTCAGCTGGCCAACATTTAGTCACCTTGTACATTGACGGGAAGAGAAAACACAAAGGAAACGTCCTCCCCTCTTCCCGAGGGTTTAATATTGCTCACCCTACCCACGTGATAGGAAAGGTTAATCGGATGACTTTGCAAATACCAAAACTAGGAGGAGGCTTTTGCTTGAGCACTCACATTCCCTGAAGAGCCCGAGATTGGTGTGAACGAGTTCCAGGAGATGAGGCCCTTGTGATGTCCAAAAACAACGGAACAAAGCCGCTCCTCCTCTGTGCCCACCAGCCGGGCTCCATCCATGAATAGCGTGGTCTGACCCCCAAGGAGCCGCCATCTGGCAGGAAACCCCAAGCCCTCTGCCCAGCCTGAGATCAGATGCTGAGACGTGTGATAGGTTTCTGGCAGTAAGAGCTGCAGGGACTTGACAAACACGAGGTGCCAAGCACCTGGCTGGTTGTTCCGAGGGCAGGAGATAAGTGTGGCTGTAGCAGCCGGGGAAGGCTTCACACCGCAGGCCGAAGCCGGTCTTTGAAAGGGGGCTTTTCTGCAGGAGAGAGAGCGCAAGGCCAGACAGAGTCTGCTGCATTTGGGGGCGCTGGGAGGAACCAGGCCGGCAGGATGAGCTACAGGGGGAGGTGGGGGCCCTGGATCCCCAGTGGAGGGGGTGTACTCTGGGTACATGCCTGGTCACCTGCTTCCATTGTGGGACATGCCCTGCCTCTCCTCTGCCCGGCTGGCACCTGCCTGATCTCCAAGACTAGGGTCACTCCCCTGGGAAGGCCTCACCACCCTCCCTGACCTCCTCTGCATCTGAGCTGCCTGTCCCACATCACCAGGGCCCCCAGCACAGGGGGTGACAAGGACTGGCTTTCTGGTCAACCTCCCCAGTGCGCAGTGAGCAGGGCCAGGCTGCAGCCCAGTGCCAGCAGACAGGCAGCTTTTAAGTCTGTGGAACATGGAGCTGGGTGAGGAGGGAAGGGTGCGGGAAGTCTGAAAGCTGGTTCACTCGACCCTTGATGGGGACCCACAGGATTGAAAGGGAGTTTCTTGGCTGGCAGGCTACTGGAGAACATGACACGGTCTCCCAGCTTATGAGACTGTAGTCAGGCGCAGCTGAAACCTGCTGGGGCTCACGGGCTACCAAGGATGTCAGATACCACTTAGCACTTTGGTTTCCACGTGAGGAAACAAACACTCAGCTTCTCAGCCACAATTAAATAATTAAATTTTAATTACTTAATATATAATTATATATAAATATAATTTAAATTATTAATAAATAAATTTAATAATCTTAAATTATTTAATAAACTTAAAATTATGTAATAGATTAAATTTATTTAATACATTTAAAATTATTAATAGATTTAATTAATTTATTTAATAAATTTATTTATTTAAAATAAATAAATAAATTTATTTTAAATAAAAAAGAGACACAGATGTACAGAACAGACTTTTGGGCTCTGTGGGAGAAGGCGAGGGTGGGATGTTCTGAGAGAATAGCATTGAAACAAGTATACTGTCAAGGGTGAAACAGATCACCAGCCCAGTTTGGATGCATGAGACAAGTGCTCAGGGCTGGTGCACTGGGAAGACCCAGACGGATGGGGTGGGGAGGCAGGCGGGAGGGGGGGTCGGGATGGGGAACACATGTAAATCCATGGCTGATTCATGTCAATGTGTGGCAAAAACCACAATAATATTGTAAAGGAATTAGCCTCCAACTAATAAAAATAAATGAAAAAAATGTATTTAATACATTTAAAATTATTAATAGATTTAATTTATTTAATAAATTTAATTTATTTGTTTTAAATTTATTTATTTAATAAATTAAAATTATTAATAAATTTAATAAATTCAATGGTTTTAGGTATTAAAATGTTTAAAGAATAGTATGTGTCAAGTGATAAATGCAAAATATTTTAAGCTGAAATGGTACATAGTACATTATTACTTCAGTTTCTGGGCACTTAAACTTGTGCTATAAGCAAACAAGGGGGAAGCCCACCTAAACGAAGTACAGTAAATGTGTATTTTTTTTTTAAATCCCTCATTTTCTATCTCAAGTGACATCACCTAATGTTTTATTCTTTAAGGAACCATAGTACTTTTCTTCTTGAGTTATTTGATATGTTTTTCTCTGCTGTCTGAAGATTTTGTAATTGAGTAGCAGTGAACATGCACAGTGTTTTAACTGCAGACCGTGAACGGCTGATGGTGTAAAACTGCTTAATAAAACTTGTTTTTCAAATACAGAAAAAAAATGTCAGATATAATTAAAACATTTCCCTCTGACCCAGTAACCCCACCCCTGGGAATCTGTCCCATAGAAATAAAAGTAAAACCCAGTGCATATGCAAGGACGTTTACTGCAGCTTTGTGACCACAAAATATCAAAGAAGGAAATGGCAACCCACTCCAGTATTCTTGCCTGGAAATCATGGACAGAGGAGCCTGGCCGGCTACAGTTTATGGGTTCACAAGGAGTCAGACACAACTGAGCGACTGAGCAACCCAGCAGCCGAGCACACACCCTGAGAAAACCATAGTTTGAAAAGATACATGGACCCTGATGTTCATTGCAGCACTGTTTACAACTGCCAGAACATGGAAGCAACCTACGTGTCCATCGGCAGATGAGCGGATAAAGGAGATGTGGTACAACCGTACAGTGGAATATCACTTAGCCATAAAGAGGAATGAATTTGAGTCCATTGAACCCAGAGCCTGTAACACAGAGTGAAGTCAGCCACAAAGAGAAACGTACTGTGTATTAACGCACATACATGGAATCTAGATGCATATACATGGAATCGAGGAAAATGGTATGGGCTGATTTATCTGTAGGGCAGGAATAGAGACACAGATGCAGAGGGCAGACCTGTGACACACCGGGGAACAGAGAGGGTGGGATGCATTGCGAGAGTCGCGCGGACATGTCCACACGACCGTGTGTGAAGCAGATGGCTGGTGGGAAGCTGCCGCATAGCAAAGGGAGTCAGCCTGGTGCTCTGTGACAACGTAGAGGGCTGGGGTGGTGGGGGGAGGTGAGGAGGCTCAGAAGGGAGGGAATATTTGTATAGGTGTGGCTGATTCACGTTGTACGGCAGAAATCAACATAACATTGTAAAGCAAATATCATCCAGTTAAAAATAAATACAGTATTTGCTGTACGGCTCAGGAAACTCATACGGGGACTCGGTATCAACCTAGAGGGGTGGGATGGGGCGGGAGGTGGGAGGGGCTTCAAAAGAGAGGGGATAGATGTATGCCTACGGCTGACTCATGCTGAAGTTTGACAGAAAACAACAGAGTTCTGTAAAGCCATTATCCTTCAACAACAACAAAAAATTTAAAAAAAGAATCAAAAATAAATAAATAAAAGTAAATTATTAAAAATTGAAACAAACGGACCCCAGCGAGGGGCCCGGGGGGCTGATATAACACACTCACGGTGCAAGGCAGATTGCCCACCTCCAGGAAGAGACATGGAGTGATTTGCCGGGGCTCCTGCCCGTGAGGGTAGCAGAGGTGGTCCTCCCTTCCCTCACCCCTTCTCTTCTTTTCCAGAACAACTCAGCTACTTCATGTGCAGGGCAGGCAGCTGTACCCGGGCTGCCGGGGCTGGTCAGGGTGAGGACCACCCTTGGCCTTGCTGGCCAAGTCAGGTTCTGAGCGGAGTACGGAGGGTGAGGCGTAGGAGGCCGCCCAGGGGAGGGACAGGGCCTGGGGGAGTGAGGAGGGTGGTCGCTTACGGAGGCTGCCCGACAAGGGGTGTTGGAGGCCCCGTGGAAAGGAGGGTCCGTGGAAGGGGCCTGGCTCGGGGCTCAGAGCCCCGAAGGGTGAGGTGAGAGTCCAGGAGGAGTGAGGGGCCCTCTGCCCGGGGATCAGCCCAGGCGGCTCACTGTCAGAGGCGGGAGGTTCTGATAAGGACGGTTCCAACTTGAGTAAATGTTCAATGGAGGCGGAGGTGTGGGTGTGAACTCACGGTTGTCAGTAAACCTAAGAAGTATCATTCAGATGTGTGAGGTATAGATGATGTGTACATGTGTGTGAATATGTGTGTGTGTGGTGTTCATTCAGTTGTATTCCACTCTTTGCAACCCCATGGCCTGTAACCCACCAGCCTCATCTCTCCATGGAATTTTCCAGGCAAGAATACTGGAGTGAGTAGCCATTGCCCACTCCAGGGGATCTTCCGGACCCAGGGAAGTGTCTCTTGCATCTCTGCATTGGTAGGTGGATTCTTTACCACTGCACCAACTACGCAGGTGTATATAAATATATATGTGTGTGCATGTGTGAGTACATAGGCAGACATATGTATATGTCTATATGGACTTCTCTGGTGGTTCAGTTGATACAGAATATCCCTGCAATGCAGGAGACCTGGGTTCGATCCCTGGGTTGGGAAGATCTCCTGCAGAAGGGAATGCCTACCCACTTCAGGCCTCTCGCCTGGAGAATTCCATGGATAGAGGAGCCTGGTGGGCTACAGTCCATGCGGTCGCAAAGAGTTGGATACAACTGATTGACTAACACATTCACTTTTCACATGTCTATATAATCTCTAACTCTATCAACTGGGAGCCGTGCCCCCCTCCCATAGTGATGAGTCCTTCACTTCTGGGAGTTCAGTTTAGAAGGCCAAGGTCAAGGTGTGGGCAGGGTTGGTTTCATTCACTCTGACAGAACTGTGGTGTTGGAGAAGACTCTTGAGAGTCCGTTGGGCTAGAAAGAGATGAAACCAGTCAGTCCTAAAGGGAATCAGTCCTGAATATTCATTGGAAGGACTGATGCTGAAGTTGAAGCTCCAATACTTTGGCCACCTGATTCGAAGAACTGACTCATTGGAAAAGACCCTGATGCTGGGAAAGATTGAGGGTGGGAGAAGGGGATGACAGAGGATGAGATGGTTGGATGGCATCACTGACTCGATGGACATGCGTCTGAGCAAGTTCTGGGAGTTGGTGAAGGACAGGGAGGACTGGCGTGCTGCAGTCCGTGGGGTCTCAAAGAGTCAGACACGGCTGAGCAACTGAACTGAACTGAACTTCTCCCTGGGCCCTCCCTCATGTGGTCTTCCCTCAGTGCACACACGTGCGTATCCCTGGAGCCTCTTTGTCCAAATTTCCTCTTCTCCGGTCACACTGGATTAGGGACCACCCAAACAGCCTCATTTTAGCTTATTCTCTACAGGTCCCATCTCTAAACACAGTCACATTCTGAGGGACTAAGGGTTAGGAACTGGAAGGGACATGATCTAGCCTGTATCAGTGTGAATATATATGTGTGTACACATATGTATGTGTATGTATATGTCTGCATATATGTTTGTGGATGTATATGTAAAAGCCTTGACTGATCATCCCGTGTCGTCCCAGTTGTAGCAAACATCTGCTGTGATTCGTTCTGCACTTCTTGTTGAAGGACTTTTGGTGACTTTTGCTCATTAAAAAAATATTTTTATAGGATTGTGTTTCCTGAGTGCTCTTAACTCCCAAAGCAACAGCAATTCTGTTGCTTCATTTTACGTTAACCCAGTTTTGGGAAATGACGTGGGTTTGGGTAATCCTCTCTGATAACACGATGTTGATGAAACGTTATATACAGTCCTCTTCCACTAGGGGTCAAATGATCAGACATCAAACTGGCTTCTCATGACAGCACCACTTCTCAGGAAGTGTCTACGTTTGTCCCTATGGTTTATCTTATATGGCTCTCTGTGGCCTCGTCAAGACATTTCATTCCCCTCTCCCCAGCTTAATTTTCTTTCCGCTATGCTGTTTGGTTTCAGCTAATTCAGTCTGTGCATTTGTAATTGTCTTCTCCCATAAAAGAAAGTCCCAGATACCCATATTGAATGGACAGTCCAACACGACCTCAAGAAAGAAAAGACATACCACCTCCAATGCCTGATTTAGAAAAAGAAGAGTGTGTGTTTTCTTTGGAACACCCGTTGCATATTTGCTGCTGTGGTTTCTCAATTCCTGTGTGGTCAGGCCCACAGAGATGTGGAAAGTGTTTTGCTTGCTCTAGAAATGCCTCGAATAAACCTTCAGATCTCTTCTTTTCCTAATCGCTCTAAATAAGATGCCAAACCATGAAGTAGCCCTGCATGGTCTGCTAAATGGAGCAAGCTATACCAGTTACATGTTGTCGTCGTTATTTAGTCGCTAAATCGTGTCTGACTCTTTGCCACCCCCAAGGACTGTAGCCCACCAGGCTCCTCTGTCCATGGGATTTCCCAAGCAAGAATACTGGAGTGGGTTGCCATTTCCTTCTCCAGGGGATCTTCTTGACCCAGGGGTCAAACTTGCATCTCATGTCTCCTGCACTGTCAGGCAAGTTCTTTACCACTAGCACCACCTGGGAAGCCCCAGTTACACGCATATATCAGTCCTCAAATAGAACACTGAGGCTACAAGCCATAGAACAGCAGGGATGATGGATTCTGAGAGTTTAGCCTCTGTCGGGGGTTGCAGAGCTCACTGCCTTGGGCTGATCCCACTCCGCTGGTCACTTGCTGGGTGACCTCACTTGTCTGCCTTCCCACCTGTGTCATGGACAAGGGCACTCCTCATCCGTCCTCACTGGATGGCCAGCTAGGTTCCAGGTCACACGTGAGTGTGCCCCATAAGTGGTAAAGCTCTGTGTACACGAAAGCTACGAGGCAGCGTGGGCATAGCAGAGATGCGAGGTTAGCTGGGAGGTGGGAGACCTGACTAAGATGTCTCCCTTGAAAGTTCCCTCTGCACGTTCCCTTGGATCACCCACTGGGAAAACAGGTCCAAGAGCCAACCCCACAGCTGGCTATTCACAACTGGACCATTCAGGCGCATTCGGACAGCATTTTCCCAGAACGCTTTATTACCATGTTTCAGGGAGTAAGACGGCTGTCTCCCTGGGGATGCTGCTCTCTGGGGTGGGATCAGGGGAGCAGAGCCCACCTCCCCTGGGAATTTTGGAGCCCACAGATGCTCCCGGGAGTCACCCAGCCCCCAGGCTCTCCTTGGGAGTCTTCCTCCACATGTGATCCAAACCTGAGTGGCCAGCCATGGGCGCTGGCTTCTCCCGGCTTCGATCAGGTAGGTGAGGTCTCTGCAGACACCAGCAGGTGGAGTCCACGACTCAGTCTCCCTCAGGGAGAGGCTTGCTTCAGAGCTCTGCCCCCGAGCTGAGTGCCATCTCCCTGCCAAGTGTTATTCTCTCGCTCCGCACACTCCAGAAAGCAGGGGCAGGGAGCCCTGTCCCACCAGCCCATCAGCACCAATCCAAGTGTACAAAGCTGTGGTAGCCAGCAGGGCACTGTCTTCACCAGCTTCCAGGGGACAGGGCGGGAGCCGTGAATTCCTTCAATGTCCTTCTCATGCTGGCGATTCGCTCATGCAGTCATTCAAACTTTGACTGAGACCTCTCCTCTTCCCAGAGCAGCGCTGGGGACTGAGCTACAAATAAGACACTGGCTTTGCCCTCAGGGTATCCACGGTCTAGTGAGTGGTGAGCACGCAGAGGCAGGTCACTGAATACATACTTGATTGTTGTGTGAATATAAGATCACACTTTGCATACCCCTCCCTCTTAGTATGAGATATTGACCTATTCATTTAAAAAAATTAGAGGTTACAAACTGTAGCTATAGAATAATCCATTCTAATGGACCTAAATGAGGAGTTGATCCTTGACCTTGATCCCTTGAATCCAAGGTTTCTGATCATCCATGAGACAAATTACTAAAATTTTAAAACTTGTAGGTAGAAGGGCTGAATACTGATTGTGACTAAAAAAATCACACTTAGAGTTCTTTTTTCTCATTGGAAAGTATTCCCTCCTCCCCTGTTCTACAGTTGAAGCCAGTGATGGCACAGGAGACCACACACCTGTGTAACTTTATGGGGCATCTGTATGTTTGATGCCTATGTATGAAATCCATCACTAGGACACGAACTCCACCTTGGAGGGCTGAGTGCTTGCTCTGCTACCCATAAAGGAGACTGAAAGGCTCCTGGTTAAGAGTCTATGTCCCAGGGTTCCTACTGTTTCTGTCTCCTTTTGGCTATCCCAGCCACCACTTCTTCCAGGAAGTCTTCCTGGGTCATTGTACTTATATAACCCATCAGGGCCTCGTGGGATCCATGCACCTGGTTTATATGTGCCATGAGCGTTCAAAATTATATGAGTGGTAAGAACAGAGATTCCAGGCATTCTGGAATATCCCATTCTTGGTGTTGTGATATATCCCATTATTTTTTGCCTCTTTATAACTTCATGATATATACAAAGGCTACTAAACGCATTATAATATACTCCTCGCACAGAGTCAGACACGACTGAAGCGACTTAGCAGCAGCAGCAGCAGCAGCAAACTCCTCTAAGTACTTCATACCTAGCACAGTGCTTGATGTTTGTGGGTGAAAACAGCAAAGGCTGTCACTGAAGTGAGTCTCTCCCAACCTGCTGTCCACACTTAGATGATGAACCCCCCCAACCTGAAGCTGAGACCTTCTGCATCCCTTGTAACTCAAAGTCTTGGACACACAACTAACTCATTCTGTATTTGTTGAATAAGTTCATGAGTGTTTTCTATGAAGCTGAAGATGTGGTCCCCATCCCCTTTTATGTGAGGTTTGGAGATGATGCTGCAAAAGCTGGGTTGTCCTCAGCCGTCTGGGGAACTTGGCTGCACTTGACCTTGGTGTCAAGCTCATTTGTTCCCCACCCAGGAATTGCTCTCAGGGGGCTTTCAAGCTGTGACAAGGGCAAAGATGGCAGGAAGAGGGGCAGGATTATTCCAGGCTGGTGGCAAATTATGAGAAAGGTCTGTATTGCCTGTCTCTGATCTGAGGGTTTGCTTCAGCCACTTTGCAAGGCTGGCTCCTCCAGGAGATTTGGATAAGGGCCCATCTTCCAAGGCAAATAAATGGGATGTGCTTGCAGAGTTCTTTAAAGCATTTTTTTTGGTGGCTTTAAGCATACAAGTTCCCACCAGAGTCCATCTCCATGGAGCTGCTCTGAGTTCCAGGCACCCCCTGCATCCCCTTACACACATGTGACTCTAGAGCAGCAGGTCACCTCTTGGAGGTTCACGATTTGTCTGTATTGTCCATTCAGACCTCCTGCAATGCAGCCAGTACAAGGGCCCTCCCCACCACTTGCCGTGTGCCTAGAAACCAGCTTCGAGAAACAGCCTGAGGGAGCAGGTGGAACCTTCTTTTCTGCCTCTGCTCTGATACAAAATGTGCCATTTTATACAAAAGGGGGCAATGGTGATAGCCTTTATGGGGAAAACCGCAGGTAATGAAAGTGTCACATTACCAGAACACTGAAACTGATGATTGCTCCTTATAATATGGTCACTAATGTTTCTTTCCCCTCTCTGCCAGCATCCAGCATCACAACAACGACAGAGCAGATACTGTTTTATTCTCTGTAAGTGAAAGAACTGGATCGATGATACCTAAAGATTTACTCATCTCTAAGGATTTCTAGAATTTTATAACAAAAGACATCACATAGTGAGGATATTCTAGAAGTCTAGGGGTAGTATTCTCTCCCCTCCAACTCAGCATTTCATAGAGCTTCCTGGTATTCATTAAACAGAATTATAATCAAGAGAATATTAAGAGTTTCAAGTAACACATTGACTCCAAAAAATGCAAAACCCACTGAAAACTACAGGATATATTTAAAGGAGACCAATGGAAAATGTAGAGACATCAATATCTTTTCTATCAACCAGCAAAAATCAGTTATAAAGTCCAGTGTTCCCACCCACAATAGTAATAATAACAAAAAGAAATAATGAGGGAAATCTTATTTAAAATACACAGGGAATATATGTCTATCTTACTAAATATTTGACATAATTGAGTTGTATAAATTGACAGAGAAAATATTTCTGATGGGTAAGATTGAGAATATTGAAGTAATATCAAAACAGCAGTTCTTCTCCCAAAGAATTGAGATATTCTATTTGATCTCAAAGAAAATTTTAATGGTTTTTCTGAACTTGAAAAAGTTAGCATAAAGTTTACCTGGAACATGGATTGAATAAAAAAGAACACTCAATGAACAGGAATTGAGTAGGTTTTAGCTACAGAAGACGCTTTCTATGATTCAGAGTAGCATCCTGCTGCTGAGTCACTTCAGTCGTGTCCAACTCTGTAAGATGCCATAGGCGGCAGCCCACCAGGCTCCCCCGTCCCTGGGATTCTCCAGGCAAGAACACTGGAGTGGGTTGCCATTTCCTTCTCCAATGCATGAAAGTGAAAAGTGAAAGTGAAGTCGCTCAGTCGTGTCCGACGCTTAGCGACCCCATGGACTGCAGCCTACCAGGCTCCTCCGTCCATGGGATTTTCCAGGCAAGAGTACTGGAGTGGGGTGCCATTGCTTTCTCCGCAGAGTAGCATTACAGTAGTATAAACAGAAGAATAAGCACAAGAGAGCTAAGAATCCATCAATAAATCTTAGCACTCATAAAAAAATATATTTTATTTTATACAAGTGGCATCACAAATAAATGGTGATGGGTATTTAGTAAAGTAATAGCGCTAGCAAAATTTTTTGACATTTTGGAAAAAATGTTTGGCTTCTTATCTCACATCCCTAATAAATTTCATAGGAATTAAATAATGATACAGGGGAAATAGCCCCATAAAAATAATATGTTAAAACTTTATGCCCTCTCATAATGTGAGTAAAGGTATAAAAGTAATGGAAGAAGTAAAAGAAAAAAAAATCTAAAATTTGAACACCTCTGTAGGTTAAAACTCTTTAAAATAAAAAGGCCAAAAATAAGCTGGGAAAGAATTGTTGGCACAAATGTCCAGCTTCCTAAAATGTACTGGCTTAACCTTGGCTCTCCATTCCAAGAGAGAACAGGCTATTTCTGTGTTGATATGGGCTGTCCTGTTCTTATTCCTGCTTTGAAGACTCCCATCCATCCATCAGAAACACAGACCACCTCATGTGGAAATTCCACCATTTACTTTCTGAACGTCTATGGAAAATATCTAAATATTTCCATGCTTAAGAAACTTCGTGGGAAGTATATTCTTAGAAGTGGTTTACTTCAGATTTCAATTTTAAAGCTGGAAAAGTGACAGCCCCATTAAGAGAAATCTTTTCATAAAATCCTCAGAAAGGCAAAAACTGGAATTTGAAGGAGTGAACTTCCCCAAATTTCCAGTGGATACTTGATGGGAGCAAAGAGGTTCACTGGGAAGGGATATGACTCCCCTGATCAGATAAGAAGTCTCTGAATGCACGTTAGTGATAGGAAGATAAGTGAGGGCAGGATTCTCTAACCTCGTCAGTACCTGGCAGGTATGGCTTACCTAGCAAACAAAATCCATCAATTATTCATCTGTTCAGCTCCAATAAAAAACTAGGATCAATTTTACTTACAGCAAATATTTACTAGATGTGCACAATATATTAATAAAATCATAGCCACACGCATACATGCTTGTTAGGAGGAAATAAATCTAGTTAATTTGCAACCTCTGCTTCTGATCAAGATGGAGTAACAGAAACCAGACTTATCCTTCTGCCTGAAACAATCATAAAAACCCAGTGAAACGTATCAAACAGCTGTTTTCAAGGCACTGGACATCAGGCAATGAAGAACAGTCCTCCTAAAGGCTGGGGAATAGACAAAGTGAGCTCTCTGATGACCCCAGCTTACTGCCATGAGAGAGTTTCCAGGCCACGGTTTGGGGACTGTGAATCCAGGTGGTACCCAGTGGACTTTCACAGTCAAAAGAGCTCTATTGAATTAACAGAGCTGAGAGTGTCGGGGAACAGGGTGCCTAGAATTTGCAGAGTTAAAGGCCAGGGAGGAAAGTTGCAAGGAGAGAGAATTCCTTAGATCTACGGAAGGGCTCACTCAAGAATTCAGCAGAGCTTAGACACAGGCTCCCCTGATGGCTCAGTGGTATAGAATCCGCCCGCCAAGCAGGAGAGGAGGGTTCGATTCCTGGGTCGGGAGGATCCCCTGGAGAAGGAAATGGCAACCTACTTTAGTATTCTTGCCTGGGAAATCCCATGGACAGAGGAGCCTGGTGGGCTGCAGTCCATGGGGTCCCAAAGAGTTGAACACAACGTAGAGGCTAAAGAACATCAACTGCTGGGCAGACGTACGTGAGGAACCTGCGAGGCTGGGTAAAGACCTGCCTGAGAGGCTGAGCCACTCACACAGGGCCAGGGGAAGTGCCTGTCCCCACAGCAAGACAGGAAAGCATCTGATGTGTGGGGTCATTGGGTAGGGCACTCAACGTCATGTTTTGTCCGTAATGTGGAATAATTCACCTGAGACTAAATGCTGCTCTGTTTCAACTAAAGTCTTAAAAGCAAGACCGAAAACAATCAAACATTTTCCGAGTAATTTAACTGCATCCAAAAACAAAGCTCAAGAATATTTAGAAGTAGAAAAATATCCAGCACCAAAGTAAAATTCACCAAGCGTGGAAAGAAACAAGAAAATAATTATGAGGAGAAAAACCAACCAATCAAAACCAAGACAGAACTGAGTAAATGTTAGAGTTAGCAAACAAGGGCATAAAACAGTTATAACTGGACAACTGTATTCTAGACGTTCAAGAAGTATCATAACTATATAACTGTGTTCTAGATGTCCAAATCAAACATCTAGAGATGAAAACTACAAATTTCAGATAAAAATTTTTAACTGCAGACAAAAGTGTATTTTTTTGCATTTATATTTTTTATTCTTTTTCAGAGACAGTATAATCTTTATTTAGCATCTTGTCATTTAAGTTAACATTTTTAATTTTACAGTTTAAAATACATAATTCTGTATGGCTTGCCTTTACTGTATTTCATTCACATTATACACAACATTTTTACTTTTATACTTTCAGTGTTTACAATGAAACTGAGGTAAAGTAGATAATAAAAATGCATTTTTAACTACAGATAGTTTCTATAAAGAAAGCTGAGCACCAAAGAATTGGTGCTTTTGAACTGTGATGTTGGAGAAGACTCCTGAGAGTCCCTGGGACTGCAAGGAGATCCAACCAGTCTATCCTAAAAGAAAACAGTTCTGAATATTCATTGGAAGGACTGATGCTGAAGCTGCAACTCCAGTACTTTGGCCACCTGATGGGAAGAGCTGACTCATCTGAAAAGACCCTGATGCTGGGAAAGATTGAAGGCAGGAGGAGAAGGGGACGACAGAGGATGAGATGGTTGGATGGCATCACTGACTCGATGGACATGAGTTTGAGTAAGCTCTAGGAGTTGTTGATGGACAGGGAGGCCTGGCGTGCTGCAGTCCATGGGGTCACAAAGAGTTGGATATGACTGAGCGACTGGACTGAACTGAACTACAGATAAAAATATACTGGATGTGATTAACAACAAATTAGACATTGCAGAATAAAAGATAGTGACTTTGAAAATAGAGCAATAATAACAATCCAAAATAAAATATCAAAAAAAAAAAAGAACTTAAAAAGATGACAAAATCATCAGCAAACTTCTAGACAATTTCAAATAACCTAATATATTTGCATTTAGAGTCCCTGAAGAAAAACATAGAGAAAAACATCAGAAAAACTATTTAAAGAAATAAGGGGGACTGCCAATGCAGGGGACAATGCAAGGCACACAGGCTTGATCCCTGGTCTGGAAAGATTCCACATGCTACAGAGCAGCTAAGCTCTTGTGCCACAACTACTGACCCCATGCGCCAGGAATACTGGAGCCCATGTGCCCTAGAGTCTGTGGTCTTCAACAAGAAAAGCCTCCACAATGAGAAGCCCATGCACCACTATTAGAGAATACTCCCTGCTCACCGCAACTAGAGAAAAGCTTGTGCAGCAACGAAGACCCAGCAGAGCCAAAAGCAAATTTTAAAAAATTTTATAAAGAAGAAAAAAAAATGAAATTTCTCCAAATTTGGTGAAGAATACAAACTCATGGGGGTGGCAGACGATGAGACGGTTAGATATCATCACTGACTCAATGGACATAAGTTTGAGCAAACTCCAGGAGACGGTGAAGGACAGGGAAGCCTGGCGTGCTGCCGTCCATGGGGTTGCAAAGAGACAGACATGACTTAGCAACTGAACAACAACAACAACATAAACCCATATATCCAAAATGTTTATCTAATCCTGAGCTCAAAAAGATCACACCAAATTCAGTTCAGTTCAGTCACACTTCGTCATTAAATTTCACAAGTCACTGACTAAGAAAAAAATCAGAAAAGCAGCTGAGGAAAAAAAGACATAATATGTAGAGAGGAACAAAGATAAGGATGATAACAGATTTTGTTTTGGAAACTGCAAGCATCATATTGTACATACTTATGCTATATGGAAGTCATATAATACCACTTGAAGTATGTATACTATAAACTCTAAAGCAATCACTAAATAGCAAAACAAAAAGTTTTAGCTAATAAGTCAATAAAAGGGACTAGATGGAACAATAACAAGCAATTAATGGAAAAGAAGGGTGAACAGAGGAAAAAGGGAACAAAAAGCAAATGGGATAAATAGCAAGATGCTAGATAAATATAGTCATATAAATTATCACATTAAATGTAAATTATCTAAAAAGTGAAAGTGGTAGTTGCTTAGTCGTGTCCAACACTTTGTGACCCCATGGGCTGTAGCCCACCAGGCTCCTCTGTCCATGAAATGCTCAGCTAAAAGAGTTAAAAGTTTCAGCTTGTCAGAGAGCATAAATAAAGCAAAATCGAATTAAATGCTGCTTTTTAGAAACACATTTTTATATAAACAATCAAATAAGTTAAAAGGAAAAAGATGGGTGATTTGCTAATCCTAGTTAAAAAAAAAGCTGAAGTGGATATTAATATCAAAGTTAGTTATAGAACATATATATACTACCAGAGGTGAAATGGTTATTTCAGTAAGATAAAGAGCTAACTTATCAAGAGGACAATCTTGAAAGTTTATATATCCAGCAACAGAACTTCCAAAAAAAAAAAGAAGCAAAAAATGATATATGTGGAACGAGAAATTTAAAAAACCTGCAGTTAATGAGATTTAAATACTACTTTCTTAATAACTGATCAAACAAGTAGCAATTAATTATATCATTTAAGAACTATATATATATATATATATATATATATATATATATCCTTTCATTATGAACAGCAGTAGCAACCAACTAACCTAGTTGTCATTTATTGAACACTCTACCCACTCTACCCAAAAATAGCAGACTACACATTCCTGTCAAGTATAGACAAAGCATTTATCAAGAGAGTTACATTCTGTACCATAAAATATATCTTGGTAAAGCTAAAAGCAAGTCACACAAAGTACGTTCTCAGACCACAATGAAATTAAATTAGAAATCAATAAGAGAAAGAGCATTGGAAAATCCCCAAAATGTTTAGAAACTAAATAACACATTCCTAAATAATCCATGAATCAATGAAAAAGAAACCAAAAGGAAGATTAGGAATTATTTTGAACTGAAAGAAAATGAAAGTGCAATAGTCCAAATTCGTGTGGCGATGCTAAAGCTGCACTTCTGGGAAAATTCATAGCAGTAAAATGCCTGGATTTAAAAGGACATAAGGTCTCAAATCAATAATCTCAGATTTGGGGACTTCCTGGTGGTTCAGTGGCTAAGAATCCACCTTCCAATGCAGGAGAAGTGGGTTCCGTCCCTGGTCTAGGAATTAAGATCACACATGCTGTGCAGAGTGGCCAAAAGATCAAAATAAATAAAATGAATAGGAGGAAGAAGGCTTTTAAAAAAGAGCTGTTGTTCAGTGGCTAAGTCATAGGCAGAGGATCCCCTCCACCCCACCCCTCCCCACCCCCCACCCCCCCAACCCCGCCAATAAAAGATTACATTGTACCCTTTGGTTGGCTTTTCAGCCAAGGCAAGGTCCTGCAAGAGGTGACAGAGAGCAGGAGGTAAGTGAAACTGTGTGTGAGTGTGGGGTGCAGGGACAGGGGAGACCCCGAGGATCTTATCCCAGAGCAAGAAAGAGCACCATGCTGATTTACGCTGATGTATTGCCGAAACCAGCACAATCTTGTAAAGCAATTATCCTCCGATTGTGTCTGCTCAGTAGCTCAGTCATGTCTGACTCTGTGGCCCCGTGAACTATAGCCCACCAGGCTCTTCTGTCCATGGAATTTTCCAAGTAAAAATACTGGAGCAGGTTGCCATTTCCTCCTCCAGGGAATCATCCCGACCCAGGAATTGAACCCATGTCTCTTGTATCTCCTGCATTGGCAGGAAGAGTCTTTACCTTTAGCACCACCTGGGTAGGCCCTATCTTTCGATTAAAAATAAACAGAGGCTTAACAAATAGTTGAAAAGAGAGAAAGAGAGCCATGGAGTAGGAATGGGCCCCCTTCGTTTGCCAGATTAGAAACAGTAGATTGTAAAGGGCCTGGGGAAGTAGGGAGACCGGGTGGAGGTGCCTTGCCACAGCCCCCCTGAGACAGCACGGTGGCTTAGGCCAGGACTGTGGCAGGGAAGGTGCTGAGAAGAGTCTGCATATTTTGCAAGCAAGAGCTGACGGGTTACCTGTGTGTGCAAGAGAAATAGGGGTCAGGACTGACATTAAGTTTTGGGCCTGAACAACAGGACAAATGGACTCGCCATTAACCCACAGTTCAGGGGTCTTAACTTGCATGTGCTTAGTTGCTTAGTTGTGTCCCATTCTTTGCGACCCCGTGCACTGTAGCCCGCCAGGCTCCTCTGCCCCTGGGATTTTCCAGGCAAGAATACTGCAGTGGGTTGCTCTGCGCTTCTCCAGGGGATCTTCCCAACCCAGGGATCGAACCCGGGTCTCCTGCATAGCAGGCGGGTTCTTTACCATCTGAGCCATCAGGGAAGCCCCCTAACTTGCAAGTTTGCTTCAAAATTCCTTTCAAAGAGTTGAAACTCTGAACTTGTTTTAAAAAGGCAGTTAATGGAGATATTTTGAGTTTAAAAATAAAACAACTTCATTTGCTACTTGTTTAGTTGTCTCCTTAAAAATTTATCGGACAAAGAAATCTGTGAACCACAGCAGGGTGCCCTCTGTTCCTGGGCATCCTCCAACATCGGCTCCAGCCTTCCCCAGACCCCCTTCCTGGAGCCTCCAGCAGGGCCTCTGCCTCAGCCCTCCAAGGCACATGTTGACCAACATCCAACGGCCTGTGAAGGTTTACACACTTAATGAGGAGCAGCAGTGGGACAGCCCGGGCACCGGGCGTGTCAGCCAGCTACGCTGAGTCAGGGCCTCACAAAATGTGGTCCATGGAGAAAGGAATGGCAAATTCTTTCCTTGAGAAACCCATGTACGAAAAGGCAGAAGGATATGACACTGAGATGAACCCCCCACATCAGTAGGTGTCCAATGTGCTACTGGGGAAAAGTGGAGAAATAGCTCCAGAAAGAACGAAGAGGCTGAGCCAAAGCAGAAATGGTGCCCAGTTGTGGGTGTGTCTGGTGGTGAAAATAAAGTCTGATGCTATCAAGGACACTATTGCATAGGAAGCTGGAGTGTTAGGTCCATGAATTACGGTAAATTGGATGTGGTCAAACAGGAGATGGCAAGAGTGAACATTGACGTTTTAGAAATCAGCAAGCTAAAATGGACCAGAACCGGCAAATTTAATTCAGATGACCATTATATCTACTACTGTGGCCAAGAATCCTTAGAAGGAATGGAGTAGCCCTCATAGTCAACAAAAGAGTCCGAATGCAGTACTTGGGTGCAGTCTCAAAAATGACAGAATGATCTCTGTTCGTTTCCAAGGCAAACTATTTAACATCACCATAACCTAAATCTATGCCCCAACCACTAAAGCCAAAGAAGCTGAAGTTGAACGATTCTATGAAGACCTATAAGACCTCCTAGAATTACCACCAAAAAAGATGTCCTTTTCAACACAGGGGACTGGAATGCAAAAGTAGGAAGTCAAGAGATACCTGAAGTAACAAAGCAAGTTTGACCTTGGAATACAGAATGAAGCAGGGCAAAGGCTAGGAGAGTTTTGCCAAGAGAACACACTGGCCATAGCAAACGCCCTCTTCCAAGAGGACAAGAGATGACTCTACACATAGATATCACCAGATGGTCAATACCAAAATCAGATTGTTTATATTCTTTGCAGACAAATATAAAGAAGCTTTATACAGTCAGCAAAACAAGACCAGGAGCTGACTCTGACTCAGATCATCAGCTTCTAATTGCAAAATTCAGGCTCAGATTGAAGAAAGTAGGGAAAACCACTAGGCCATTCAGGTAGGACCTCAATCAAATCCCTTATGATTATACAGTGGAGGTGACGAATGAATTCAAGGGACTAGATCTGGTAGACAGAGTGCCTGAAGAACTATGGATGGAGGTTCATGACATTGTACAGGACGTGGTGATTAAAACCATCCCCAAGAAAAAGAAATGCAAGAAGGCAAAAAGGTTGTCTGAGGAGGCCTTACAAATAATTGAAAAAAGAAGAAGGAAAAGGCAAAGGAGAAAGGTATACTCAACTGAATGTTGAGTTCCAGAGAATAGCAAGGAAAGATAAGAAAGCCTTCTTAAGGAAACAATGCAAAGAAATAGAGGAAAACAATAGAACAGGAAAGACTAGAGATCTCTTCAAGAAAATCAGAGATGCCAAGGGAACATTTCATGCAAAGATGGGCTCAGTAAAGGAAAGAAATGGCAAGGACCTAACAGAAGCAGAAGAGACTAAGAAGAGGTGGCAACAATACACTGAATTGTACAAAGAAAAGGTCTTAAACCCGGATAACCACAATAGTGTGTTCACTTACCTAGAGCCAGACATCCTGGAATGTGAAGTTAAGTGGGTCTTAGGAAGCATCACTACAAACAAAGCTGGTGGAGGTGATGGAATTTCAGCTAAACTATTTCTAATCCTAAAAGATGACACTGTGAAAGTGCTGCACTCAATATGCCAGCAAATTTGGAAAACTCAGCAGTTGCCACAGGACTAGAAAAGGTCAATTTTCATTCCAATTCCAAAGAATGTTCAAACTACCGCACAATTGCACTCATTTCACATGCTAGCAAAGTAATGCTCAAAGTCCTTCAAACTAGGCTTCAACAATATGTGAACCTAGAACTTCCAGATATACAAGTTGGATTCAGAAAAAGCAGAGGAACCAGAGATCAAATTGCCAACATCCACCGGATCATAGAAAAAGCAAGGTAATTTCAAGAAAAAAAATCTACTTCTGCTTCATTGACTACACTAAAGCCTTTGACTGTGTGGATCACAGCAAACTTGAAAATTCCTAAAGAGATGGGAATACCAGACCACCTGACCTGCCTCCTGAGAAACCTGTATACAGGTCAAGAAGCAACAGTTAGAATTGGACATGGAACAATGGACTGGTTCAAAATTAGGAAAGGAGTACGTCAAGGCAGTACATTGTCACCCTGCTTATTTAATTCACATGCAGAGTACATCATGTGAAATGTCAGGCTGGGTGAAGCACAAGCTAGAGTCAAGATTGTCTGGAGAAATATCAACAATCTCAGATATGCAGATGATACCACACTAATGGCAGAAGGTGAAGGGTAGCTAAAGAACCTCTTGATGAGGGTGAAAGAGGAGAATGAAAAAGCTGGCTTAAAGCTCAACATTCAAAACCTCAGATCATGGCATCCAGTCCCATCACTTCATGGCAAAGAGACGGGGAAAAAGTGGAAATGGTGACAGATTTCATTTTCTTGGGCTCCAGAATCACTTCAGATGTTGAATGCCCCCATGAAATTAAAAGATGCGAGGGAGGAGCCAAAATGGCAGAGGAATAGGAGGGGGAGACCACTTTCTCCCCTACAAATTCATCGAAAGAACAATTCAATGCAGAGCAAACTTCACAAAACAACTTCTGATCGCTAGCTGAGGACATCAGGTGCCCAGAAAAGCAGCCCATTGTCTTCCAAAGGAGGTAGGACAAAATATAAAAGATAAAAAGAGAGACAAAAGAGCTAGGGACAGAGACCCGTCCCAGGAAGGGAGTCTTAATAGAAGAAGTTTCCAAACACCAGGAAACCCTCGCACTGGCGGGTCTGGGGGAAGTTTTCGAATCTCAGAGGCCAACCTAACTGGGAGGAAAAATAAATAAATAAAACCCACAGATTACGTGCCTAAAAGCAACTCCCAGCAGAAAAGTACCCCAGATGCCCGCATCCGCCACCAGCAAGTGGGGGCGAACGGAGAGGAGCGGGCAGCATTGCTTAGGGTAAGGACCGGGCCTGAGTGTCCTGAGGGCAATCGGAGGGAGCTTAAACTGTGGGACAGCAAAAAAGAAAGAGAAAATTAACCGGCCCGAACACACTGCCGGCCGTTTGCAGAACAAAGGGTCTGAGCAAGTCCAGAGGAGCTAGCCTGCTGCTGACCGGCCCAGCCCCGCCGGAGGCAGGAGGCAGGGGAGAAGGGAAAGGGGCAGGCTCGGCCCCAGAGGCGGCATCCCCTACCGCACTGCAAACAGGCCTCCAGTTTCTAACCAAAGACTTCCTGAGATTCTGGATGGTCGACATCCACCGGGAGGGTCGCGGCTAAACACAGGGCGCACGCACCAGACCGGCGCGGGCGGGGACTGGGGCTGCGGACGCTGAGGGGAGAAGGCGCGCGGCACCCGGGGAGAGTGCGCCCGTCAAGCTCCTGGCTGCCTGAGCTGCTGGGCCAGGGAAGGCACAAAACGCAGGGGCAACCAAGGCCGCGCTTTTGTGGAACACCCGAGGGCTGGAACCGCGCGCAGCGCAGCGCACGCTCCATATAGAGCAGCCGGGAGCCTGAGCAGCGTAGACGGGGAAAGCAGCGCCCCTCCCTCCCCGCAGCGCGATGGAACTAGCAACCTGAATAAGAGTCCACCTCCGCCTGCCTGTGTCAGGGAGGAAATGAGGCTCTGAAGAGAACGGAAAACAGAAGCCAAATAAACAAAGGGAACCATTTCAGAAGGGACCGTTGCAACAGATTAAAATCCCTGTAGGTAACACCGACTACACCGGAAGGGGCCTATATATATATATAGATAGATATTGAGAAGTGTAAGCTGGAACGAGGAGCTATCTGAAGCTGAACCGAACCCACAGTGACCGCAACAGTGCCAGAGAAATTCCTAGATATATTTTTACCTTTTTTTTTTTAATTAGATAAAAAAAATTTTTTTTCTTTGCTTTTTTATTTTTTCTCTTTTATTTTCTTTTAAAATTTCCTATTACTCCCCCATTACTACTTAACTTTCATTTTCATATATTTTTACGATTTTTTTTTAATTAGGAAAAAAAACTTTTTCTTGTTTATTTTTCTTTTTTTTTCTTTTCTTTTCTTTCTTTTAAAGTCCTCTATTACTCCTCTACTACTCCTTAATTTTCATTTTCATTTCACCATAACCTTGCAAAAAAAAAAAAAGACAAGCCCTATTTTTAAACCGAACTTCATATATATTTCTAAAATTTTTTGTGTTTTTGTTTTTAATATTATATTTTTAAGAGTCTAACCTCTACTCTAGATTTTTATCTTTGTTTTTCAGTATGTGATATAAATTTTTGGACATTTAAGAATCCAATATTCAGTTCCACTTTTTATTCAGGAGTGTGTTGATTACTCTCTCCCACTTCTGACTCTCCATTTTCTACCTCAGACACCTCTATTTCCTCCCTTCCCCTTCTCTTCCCAATCCAATTTCTGTGATCTTTGTGGGTGTCTGGGCTACGGAGAACACTTTGGGAACAGACAACTGCATAGATCTGTCTCTCTCCTCTTGAGTCCCCCTTTTTCTCCTCCTGCTCATCTTATCTCCCTCCTCCCTTCTCCTCTTCTTCATGTAACTCTGTGAACCTCTCTGGGTGTCCCTCACGGGGGAGAATCTTTTCACCATTAACCTAGAAGTTTTATTATCAGTGCTGTATAGTTGGAGAAGTCTTGAGACTACTGAAAGAATAAAACTGAAATCCAGAGGCAGGAGACTTAAGCCCAAAACCTGAGAACACCAGAAAACTCCTGACTACAGGGAACATTAAATAACAAGAGACCATCCAAAAGCCTCCATACCTACACTGAAACCAACCACCACCCAAGAGCCAGTAAGTTTCAGAGCAAGACATACCACGCAAATTCTCCAGCAACGCAGGAACATAACCCTGAGCATCAACTTACAGGCTGCCCAAAGTCACACATAACACAGACCCATCTCAAAACTCATTACTGAGCACTCCATTGTACTCCAGAGAGAAGAAATCCAGTTCCATGCACTAGAACACTGACACAAACTTCCCTAACCAGGAAACCTTGACAAGCCAATCGTCCAACCCCACCCACTGGGTGAAACCTCCACAATAAAAAGGAACCACAGACCTCCAGAATACAGAAAGCCCACCCCAGACACAGCAATCTAAACAAGATGAAAAGGCAGAGAAATACCCAGCAGGTAAAGGAGCATGAAAAATGCCCACCAAGTCAAACAAAAGAGGAGGAGATAGGGAATCTACCTGAAAAAGAATTTAGATAATGATAATAAAAATGATCCAAATCTTGAAAACAAAATGGAGTTACAGATAAATAGCCTGGAGACAAAGATTGAAAAGATGCAAGAAATGTTTAATAAAGACCTAGAAGAAATAAAAAAGAGTCAATTAAAAATGAATAATGCAATAAATGAGATCAAAAACACTCTGGAGGGAACCAAGAGTAGAATAATGGAGACAGAAGATAGGATAAGTGAGGTAGAAGATAAAATGGTGGAAATAAATGAAGCAGAGAGGAAAAAAGAATAAAAAGAAATGAGGGTAACCTCAGGGACCTCGGGGACAATGTGAAACGCCCCAACATTCGAATCATAGGAGTCCCAGGAGAAGAAGACAAAAAGAAAGGCCATGAGAAAATACTCGAGAAGATAATAGCTGAAAACTTCCCTAAAATGGGGAAGGAAATAGCCACCCAAGTCCAAGAAACCCAGAAAGTCCCAAACAGGATAAATCCAAGGCGAAACACCCCAAGACACATATTAATCAAATTAACAAAGATAAAACACAAAGAATATTAAAAGCAGCAAGGGAGAAACAACAAATAACACACAAAGGGATTCCCATAAGGATAACAGCTGATCTATCAATAGAAACCCTCCAGGCCAGAAGGGAATGGCAGGACATACTGAAAGTAATGAAAGAGAATAACCTACAACCTAGATTACTGTACCCAGCAAGGATCTCATTCAGATATGAAGGAGAATTCAAAAGCTTTACAGACAAGCAAAAGCTGAGAGAATTCAGCACCACCAAACCAGCTCTTCAACAAATGCTAAAGGATCTTCTCTAGACAGGAAACACAGAAAGGTTATATAAACATGAACCCAAAACAACAAAGTAAATGGCAACGGGACCATACCTATCAATAATTACCTTAAATGTAAATGGGTTGAAGGCCCCAACCAAAAGACAAAGACTGGCTGAATGGATACAAAAACAAGACCCCTATATATGCTGTCTACAGGAGACCCACCTCAAAACAAGAGACACATACAGACTAAAAGTGAAGGGCTGGAAAAAAATATTTCATGCAAACGGAGACCAAAAGAAAGCAGGAGTCGCAATACTCATATCAGATAAAATAGACTTTCAAATAAAGGATGTGAAAAGAGACAAAGAAGGACACTACATAATGATCAAAGGATCAATCCAAGAAGAAGATAAAGCAATTATAAATATATATGCACCCAACATAGGAGCACCGCAATATGTACGGCAAACACTAACGAGTATGAAAGAGGAAATTAATAGTAACACAATAATAGTGGGAGACTTTAATACCCCACTCACAACTATGGATAGATCAACTAAACAGAAAATTAACAAGGAAACACAAACTTTAAATGACACAATGGAACAGCTAGACCTAATTGATATCTACAAATCAATCAATGTAATACACCACATTAACAAATTGAAAGATAAAAACCATATGATTATCTCAATAGATGCAGAGAAAGCCTTTGACAAAATTCAACACCCATTCATGATTAAAACTCTCCAGAAAGCAGGAATAGAAGGAACATACCTCAACATAATAAAAGCTATATATGACAAACCCACAGCAAGCATTACCCTAAATGGTGAAAAATTGAAAGCATTTCCCCTGAAATCAGGAACAAGACAAGGGTGCCCACTCTCACCACTACTATTCAACATAGTTTTGGAAGTTTTGGCCACAGCAATCAGAGCAGAAGAAGAAGTAAAAGGAATCCGGATAGGAAAAGAAGAAGTGAAACTCTCGCTGTTTGCAGATGACATGATCCTCTATATAGAAAACCCTAAAGACTCTACCAGAAAATTACTAGAGCTAATCAACGAATATAGTAAAGTTGCAGGATATAAAATAAACACACAGAAATCCCTTGCATTCCTATACACTAACAATGAGAAAACAGAAAGAGAAATTAAGGAAACAATACCATTCACCACTGCAACAAAAAGAATAAAATACTTAGGAGTATATCTACCTAACGAAACAAAAGACCTATACATAGAAAACTATAAAACACTGATGAAAGAAATCAAAGAGGACACAAACAGATGGAGAAACATACTGTGTTCATGGATTGGAATAATCAATATTGTCAAAATGGCTATACTACCCAAAGCAACCTATAGATTCAGTGCAATCCCTATTATGCTACCAACAGTATTTTTCACAGAACTAGAACAAATAATTTCTCAATTTATATGGAAATACAAAAAACCTTGAATAGCCAAAGTAATCTTGAGAAAGAAGAATTGAACTGGAGGATTCAACCTGCCTGACTTCAGACTATACTACAAAGCCACAGTCATCAAGACAGTATGGTACTGGCACAAAGACAGAAATATAGATCAATGGAACAGAATAGAAAGCCCAGAGATAAATCCACGAACCTACGGACACCTTATCTTCGACAAAGGAGGCAAGGATATACAATGGAAAAAAGACAACCTCTTTAACAAGTGGTGCTGGGAAAACTGGTCAACCACTTGTAAAAGAATGAAACTAGAACACTTTCTAACACCATACACAAAAATAAACTCAAAATGGATTAAAGATCTAAATGTAAGACCAGAAACTATAAAACTCCTAGAGGAGAACATAGGCAAAACACTCTCCGACGTAAATCACAGCAGGATCCTCTATGACCCACCTCCCAGAATATTGGAAATAAAAGCAAAACTAAACAAATGGGACCTAATTAAACTTAAAAGCTTTTGCACAACAAAGGAAACTATAAGCAAGGTGAAAAGACAGCCCTAAGATTGGGAGAAAATAATAGCAAATGAAGCAACAGACAAAGGATTAATCTCAAAAATATACAAGCAACTCCTGCAGCTCAATTCCAGAAAAATAAATGACCCAATCAAATGGGCCAAAGAACTAAACAGGCATTTCTCCAAAGAAGACATACAGATGGCTAACAAACACATGAAAAGATGCTTAACATCACTCATCATCAGAGAAATGCAAATCAAAACCACAATGAGGTACCATTACATGCCAGTCAGGATGGCTGCTATCCAAAAGTCTACAAGCAATAAATGCTGGAGAGGGTGTGGAGAAAAAGGAACCCTCTTACATTGTTGGTGGGAATGCAAACTAGTACAGCTGCTATGGAGAACAGTGTGGAGATCTCTTAAAAAACTGGAAATAGAACTGCCATATGACCCAGCAATCCCACTTCTGGGCATACACACTGAGGAAACCAGATCTGAAAGAGACCAATGTTCATCTCAGCACTGTTTATAATAGCCAGGACATGGAAGCAACCTAGATGTCCATCAGCAGACGAATGGATAAGGAAACTGTAGTACATATACACCATGGAATATTACTCAGCCATTAAAAAGAATTCATTTGACTCAGTTCTAATGAGATGGATGAAACTGGAGCCCATCACACAGAGTGAAGTAAGCCAGAAAGATAAAGAACATTACAGCATACTAACACATATATATGGAATTTAGAAAGATGGTAATGATAAACCTATATGCAAAACAGAAAAAGAGACACAGATGTACAGAACAGACTTTTGGACTCTGTGGGAGAAGGCGAGGGTGGGATGTTTTGAGAAAACAGCATCGAAACATGTACATTATCTACAGTGAAACAGATCACCAGCCCAGGTTGGATGCATGAGACAAGTGCTCTGGCCTGGTGCACTGGGAAGACTCAGAGGGATTGGGTAGAGAAGGAGGTGGGAGGGGGGATCGGGATGGGGAATACATGTAAATCCATGGCTGATTCATATCAATGTATGACAAAACCCACTACAATATTGTAAAGTAATTAGCCTCCAACTAATAAAAATAAATGAAAAAAAAGAAATTAAAAGATGCTTGCTCCTTGGAAGAAAAGCCATGACCGACCTAGACAGCATATTAAAAAGCAGAGACATCACTTTGCCAACAAAGATCTGTATCGTCAAAACTATAGGTTTTCCAGTAGTCATATACGGATGTGAGCATTGGACCATAAAGAAGGCTGAGCACTGAAGAATTGATGCTTTCGAACTGTGGTGAAGACTCTTGAGAGTCCCTTGGACAGCAAAGAGATTAAACCAGTCAATCCTAAGGGAAATCAACCCTGAATATTCATTGGAAAGATAGATCCTGAAGCTCCAATACTTTGGCCACCTGATGCAACTCATTGGAAAAGACCCTGATGCTGGGAAAGATGGAGGGCAAGAGGAGAAGGGAGCGACAGAAGATGAGATGGTTGGATGGCATCACTGACTCAATGGACATGAGATAGAGCAAACTCAGGGAGATAGTGAAGGACCGGGAAGTCTTGCGTGCTGCAGTCCGTGGGGTCACAAAGAGTCAGATACAACTTAGTGACTAAGCAACAACAAAGAAATCTAAGGAAAAAAATTGCTAGAGAAAAAATGTGAAAATAAGCACCTCTTTTCTGATTAATAACAGGGAGAGTCTGGCCTTAGCTGCAGCTAAAATGGATCCCGTTCAGGCAAAAACATTGCTTTCTGTGGAATATACTTGGAGAAGATCTGCATTTGTATAATTTCATGTTCATTCATTCACGGCTTCTGCTGCCCATGTAAAACTGATAAGTAGAGCTATAGGGAAAAATAAGCTGGACCATCTCTGGGTCCTGACGAGAGCAGCTAAGAGAGGCAGCATCGGGGTGAGCGAGCAGCTTTTGAGGGAGAAGCTATCTAAGCGGCAGAGAGCTTGGTCAGGGGCTACAGAGCTGCTGATCGCCAGGTAGGTGGAGCTGGAGGGGGCTCTCTGTAAGGTGTGGAAGGAAAAGAGATGCAGGAGCAAACTCTGTGCCCATCAAGAATGAGTAAGAGATGATGAGCTTTGCTGTCCACCTGCTCCTCCCCCAGCTCCCGAGCTACTTGTTGCTATTGTTTAATCCCTAAGTCCTGTCCGACTCTTTGCGACCCCAGGTACTGTAGCCCTCCAGGCTCCTCTGTCCATAGGATTTCCTAGGCAAGATTGCTGGAGTGGGTTGCCATTTCCTTCTCCAGGGGATCTTCCTGATCCTGGGATGGAACCCAGGTCTCTTGCATTGGCAGGCGGATTCTTCACCACTGAGCCATCAAGGAAGCCCATGAGCTACTTACCCAAACTTATCACACTGTCAGAGGATGAATGGACTCCAGATCTTGAGACCCGCCTTGGTCAGTGCTCTTTTGGCTATGTTGTACTGCCACATCCAACACTGAGCTGTGTTTGAAAAGGCACCAGGAAAGAGTCCTTGCCCACCTGGATTTAATCGCAGCATGACTTGAGTTCACAATGCAGAAGATGTATTAATGGTAATTCAGGGGAAAGCGATCTGTGGTCTGCAGGGCCTCCAGACGTCCTGACCCTGCAGCACTGACCTGATTTTTTTCCCACCCCCAGTTTCCAGTTTGACTGGATATTTCTAGGTTCTTCACAAAGCCAGGTTAAAATTCGTCATCTGGTACCATGACGTCATCCGGTCCCAATACGGAAACATAGCTGCCCGCCCTGACTGGCAGGGTGGTAGCGTAAGCAGGTAGGGGTGCTGAGCGCTTGGGTGGCGTCAGCAGCATTCCTGAGCCATCTCTCAGAGCTGCGGGCATTTCAACAACGAGCACGCAGTAGCACCTGCTGTGGCCGCTGGCACCGGCTGTCGGCGAGGATTTGCCCCATCAGATGGCCAGCAGTGAATTTCGTCACCGGCACACTGACATAAATTGGAGTTGGGCTTGCGTGTCACTGGCCGTTTGCTGGCTCGGGTGGTCTTTTCCAACCGCAGGCTGCTAGACTTCAAAGACAACAGCTTTGCAGTGTCAGAATCTAAGTCAGGCCTTTGTTACTAGATGCCCAGTGACCCCGAGCAACCTGTGAGTAAGGGAGCGTCTCAATAACCAGGAATCGCTGGGTCACGGTGGTACAGCCCCCAGGGAAGGGCACTCTGCGGCCTGGTTTCTCTCACCCCCCCCACCATCTCTCTTACTTAAATGTCAGCATGGTGAATAAAAGGCCAACAACAGGACCGCAGAGTTTCAAAGTGTGAATTATCGGTTTTTTCTCCAGGTGTCAGAATATACTGTCCAGAAGGAAAGATCCCAGATAAAACTGGATGTTTTCATGGAGTAAGCTTTAACTTTGCATATATCACACCCAGTTATCAGACGAACAAAAGCTGTGGACAGATTTATTTACCATTTGGCAAGCATTCCGTCACCCAATAACCGGCACTGTGGAGAACAACTAAAGGCACAATCCTCTGGGCCTGGTTCGAGGCATTTATTTTTTTCACAAGTGAAGGAGATGAAGAGAGAAAACTGATATTTTCTAAAAAAAAGAAAAAAAAGAAAATGTGAGCTTGGAAGGAACTTTTTGGTTACTTAGAGTGAACTCAATGAGCATCATCGAAATTTCACAAAAGTCCTGGTTCTTAAGTATTATGTTGGAGACAACTCAAACAGTACAAGCTTGCCAAGCCCGATTTTGTCAATAGAAGCTACATTATGTTGAGGGTCTGAGTCCGGGCCTCTGCTGCAAATCAGACTGAACAGCTAACTAATACTAGCCTGGAGGCCCCGTATTGCAGTTTCTGGGAAAAGCACCTGAGGAGAGGTGGCAGGAGACCAGGGATGCTCTTGCAGGAATGTTAATTTCTCTAATTACCTGTGTCGGGTGACATGGTTCACTCTCTGGGCCTCCACTTCTTATCTCTGAGAGAAAGGATGTGGACCACGGGTTCCCATCCGGGACATTTAGCAACATCCGGGTCATGTGGTCAGGACTTAGCGTGGGGGTTGTGTCAGTGGCATCTAGTGAGGAGAGATCAGGGATGCTTCTAAGTAAGAAACCTGGTTTCAGCTAGATCAGACTAGATTTCCAACAAGGTAATATACAGGTCAGGGCTTGCCTGGTGGTTCAGTGGTAAAGAATCCGCCATCCGCCGTCTGCCATTACAGGAGACTCGGATTCGATCCCTGGGTCGAGAAGTCCCCTAGAGGAGGGCATGGCAACCCACTCCAGTCTTCTTGCCTGGAGAATCCCGTGGACAGAGGAGCCTGGCGGGCTACAGTCCATGGGATCACAAAGACTCGTCAGACACGACTTAGTGTCTAAACAATATACAGCTCAAGCATCCTATGGGTCTATAGATAGTTCACTTTTTTTTTTTTCCATTTCAGATCCTTTATTTTCAAATTGTCCCAAATTATTTATCTTCAATATAAGTAATAATTTTCATAAATTACAAACAATATGTGGATTAATAGCACTTTTTAATATTTAAAAAAAAACAATAGAATAAAGCAGCCTAAATCATCGGAAACAGCCTCCTAACAAATATTTATGATGGCAGTTGGCAGTGATTGCAAGTCTTCTGGGGTACAATCCACATCCCAGCGGTAAAATTAATCTTTTGAGAAACTGCCTTAGTAGCTGTTTGGATGATGTTTGCTGAATAAATGATTCATCAAATAATGTCTTTCGTGTTGAAAGAAAAATGAAGCTTGTGAAAGTCCTAGACTGTGGGAACTAGCGAGGCACGGACTTCCATGTGTGATTGTGATTGTTGGGCCCATGTGCAGCTTTTTAAAATAAAATAAAGCCAAAAATCTTTTTCCCAGAAAGTGCTCTTTCACATCCATCTTTTCCAATAGAGTCTTTGTTTAGAAGAACATGCATTTTCTTCACTGACTCTCACCCTCCCCTTAAAGCCAGAGTCAGATGCCCCCCACTTATGCTTCTATAGAATCCTATGCAGCATTTAACTTCTTGTATTTTAATATAAATGCTTCGTTTGTCTGTCTGGCCCTCTGGATTCTAAGTTCCCTGAACTAAACGTCTGTGTCTTGTTCATTTCTCATCCTCAGCACTTAGCCATGAAGGTATACAGTAGGCACATCATAAATATTAGTTGGCGCTGCTCAGTATGGCAGACTTACAGGTCTCGTCTGCCATGCTCTTCACATGGGAAAATGCTGGAGAGAACCGTTGTTGGATGGAGAGCCAAGATCCAGAGCAACAGAAGGATCTCCCTAGAGGCTAGAGTCATAGAAGGAACTCGAAATCAGAGAAGTGGTTCTTAAGTTTCGACATGAGTTGCAAAGGGAGGGCCATAAACCCCTTGGCGCTTCAGTCTAACACTAAAGAAGTGCAGAAGTCATGGATTCAAGCCCTGTAGGTGATGAGCAGCTGAAACTGAGTTCCCCAAATCAAGCTAAGGGTTAGAAAACTGACTTCCAGAAACATATACACAAAAAAGAAATCCAAAAAATATTTTTATTTATTTACTTTTAACCTTTTTTAAAAATTACAGTTGCTTTACAATGTTGTGTTAATTTCAGGTTTATAGCAAAATGAATTAGTTATACATATATATATGCATATATACATATACATATATCCATTTAAAAGATATTTTTAAATGAGTAGGTTTTAGAAGTTTGAAGTACTGCAAGGAAGTATTTGAATGTGTGGTGTCAGAATACAAAATGACATTGAGGAAAAAATAAACAAACAAGGAGATTGAAAAAGCACCAAATGGAAATTTAGCTGTTAAAGTAAAACGCTGCAGACAAATTGCTGTCACTTGCTAGATGCCATTGATTATAAGATACACCCTGATACCAGAGGTTAAAATAGAGGAAAAATAAGTATATTAGAACTTATGAAAAACTTATTTGTTTGAATGAGTGAAGTAGGAAGGAGTCATCTCCCATGACTTCAGAGTTTCTAACTTGATTAAAAGAATGATGGTATCTATTATAAATACAGAATACAAGAGAAAGAATAAGACTGATAGAGGAAAGGATTCCTCCTCACATTTGTGTAACTTGTGTGGCACAAGCAAGAAGAATCTTGCAAGGAGGGGGAAGAAACCAGCTATCTAGTCTAAGACCTAGAGTCTATTCCTGAAGTCGTCCACATTTTAACACTAGGCCACTTTTATTACACATTTATTACTAGGCCACTTTTTCTCTGAGGGTGAACACATCTCCAGCTTTCTCAATTACTGTATGATCCTTGAATTAATCCTTGCATTGCTTGTATTTCTTACTACTGTGCACATACTAGATGCTTCAGAACAGTTTGATTTTAGGAGAATCTTCACTTGATCCCATCATTGAGATGGACATTTTCATTTCCTCAACTTTTTTTCTGTGTTGTTGGATTGTCTCATTTGGAGATATTTAACATGTTATCTGGGCTTCCCTGGTGACTCAGATGGTAAAGAATCCACCTCCAATGTAGGCAATGTGAGTTCAATCCCTGGGTTGAGAAGATCCCCTGGAGGAGGGCATAGCAACCTACTCCAGTATTCTTGCCTGGAGAATCCCTATGGACAGAGAAGCCTGGCAGGCTACAGTCCATGGGCTCACAAAGAGTCGGACATGACTGAGTGACTCAGCACAGCACAGAACATAGACAAATTAAACTGCAGGGTGAGTGACAAGTGAAAGTGAAAGTGAAGTTGCTCAGTTGTGTCCAACTCTTTGAGACCCCATGGAATGTAGCCTGCCAGGCTTCTCTGTCCATGGGATTTTCCAGGCAAGAGTACTGGAGTGGACTGCCATTTCCTTCTCCAGGGGATCTTCCCCACCCAGGGATCAAACCAGGGTCTCTCAAGTTGTAGGCAGACGCTTTTACCATCTGAGCCACCAGGGAAGTCAGCAGAGGAACCATGCATATGGGAATATAACATAAGCCCCGACACAGAGAAAGAGAGAGATGGAAAATAGACAGAAGTTTAAAGAAATGGAGGAAGGAATGAAAAACCCCAACTTCTTTATGAGAATTCCACTTGAGAGAGTCAAGAGAATGGACTAGAAATATAGTTGAAGGGAAAATAGATAATTTTCTAGAAGAATTCCTACCAGACATCTCCCCTCACATTGGCAGAACTGTTACTCTCTGATCTGCAGGTAAGCCTGATTACTGATGTCACTGTTACTACTATCTCAGAGACCCAGTCTGGGAGATTCCAGAAGAGAGTTTCCCACAAGCAAATTCTCTCTACTCTTGAGACCACACCCCCAAATGTGATATCATGTCTTATCATCTAATCACATTGCTATGTCTCCAATCATATCTGGTTTGGTTTCTTTTCAGAGAGTAGTTAAAGCTTCTTCTGACAAATCACTAGCTTATGAGATGGAACTTACAAACAGTAATGACCAGGTTGGGTATAAAGATAGAACTTCTGCAGCCATCAGTCCAGAAAGCCAAACAATAGACTTCAGCAATCACTTTGCCAACAAAGTCCATATATTCAAAGCTATGGTTTTTCCAGTAGTCATGTATGGATGTGAGAGTTGGACCATAAAGGAGGCTGAGGGCCACAGAATTCACATTTTCGAACTGTGAAGCTGAGGAAGACTCTTAAGAGTTCCTTGGACAGCAAGGAGATCAAACAAGTCAATCCTAAAGGAAATCAACCCTGAATATTCATTAGAAGGATTGACGCTGAAGCTGGAGCTCCAATACTTTGGCCACCTGATGTGAAGAGTTGACTCACTTGAAAAGACCCTGATGCTGGCAAAGACTGAAGGCAGAAGGAGAAGGGTGTAACAGAGGATGAGATGGTTGGATGGCATCATCAACTCAATGGACATGAGTTTGAGCAAACTCCAGGGGATGGTGAAGGACAGGGAAGTCTGGCATGCTGCAGTCCACGGGGTCGCAAAGAGTTGGACACGAATGAGCGACTAAAAAACAACAATTGAACCAAAATGGCCAGGACTTGATTAATAAGTGACAGCATTTCTAGTTTTTGCCCTGGCTTCCAATTTAGGATACACCATAGAAAACAAGGGGCTTCCCTTGTGGCTCAGCTGATAAAGAATCCACCTGCAATGTGGGAAACCTGGGTTTGATCCCTGGGTTGGGAAGATCCCCTGGAGAAGGCAAAGGCTACCCACTCCAGTATTCTAGCCTGGAGAACTGCATGGACCGTAGTCCATGGGGTTGCAAAGAGTCAGACATGACTGAGCGACTTTCACTTCTAGAGAAAACAAAATATGCACCCATAACCAGTCACAGGGATGCTCTGCTTCCGGTCAGCTGCCTCCAGCTTCCCCACACCCCCAGCTTCTATCAGGACACACGTGGAGCCATGCCTTTCTCCACTAAGAAGCCCCCCAGCACTCCTCTGCCTACCCTGGAGTTTCTGCCAGAATGCAAGTGATGGTGGCTGACTCTGTTGCCACCGAAGCTCTGAATAGAGAGCCTTTGCTTGTCCTCACCTGGGCTTCTCAGAGGGTGCACTGGTAAAGAATCTGCCTGCCGACGCAGGAGATGTGGGTTTGATCCCTGGGTTGGCAAGATTCCCTGAAAGAGGAAATGGCAACTATCTCCAGCATTCTTGCCTGGGAAATCCCATGGACCGAGAAACCTGGCAGGCTACAGTCCGTGGGGTTGCAAAGATTTGGACAGGACTGAGTGACTGAGCAAACACACACACTTGTCCTCAACTGCATCATTTTGTTCATTTCCACACTTGCTTATTTTAGCTTTTACACAAATGAATTTTTTCCCTCTAAAACTGAATTATTTCACCCTCCAAAATTAATATGAAGAAAATATGTAAATTTTTAAATTTAATTGTTGGTTATAGACAATTTTCTTCACACTGCATTCTTTTCTTGCTTGCCCTGGGTACATGAATTTGGCTTGTAGGTCCACCAACTTACTCCTAGTCCTATGAACCATGACCTTCCTGTTAGGAATTTAGTGTCTGTTGAAGATTGATGCCCAGATCCAAAAAAAATCATTACAAAGTAATTGATTTTTTAAGATACATGCATTTCAATCCACTTCGGTTATTATCCTTTTTGGTGCCCAAATTGTCCTGTTTTAGGCCAATATGGGAGCAGCTTCAGGGGCCTCTTTGCCCTTTCAGCATAACCAGCACTCTGTATTTTCTGACCTGGCAGAATGTCCCAGCGCCTCATCTGAATTTACTCCCCCTGATCTGGAATCAGTGGTTTTTCTCCCAAGGAGACGGCCCTCCCTTTTATCTGCTGCACCCCGGCCCTGAGCCGACGTCCCAGAAAAGTTAAGATGTCCCAGCCCTTTCTCTTTAACCAGAACTCTTTGAACCTCAGGCATGACACTTCCAGCGGCTTTGCTATGAACTGCAAGCTCTGTTTCTGACACCTTTTTTTGTTAATTGGCTTGGGATTAATTGATATTAGCATGATTTATTCCCTCTGAGCCTGGCACACACATCTGTGTAGAAATCCCTGCCTAAGAATCAGATGAAGAGGATTAAAAGGCAGCCTTGCCCTCAGTGCTCTGGATAAATAGTCTGAAGAAATAATAACTTGGTGGGGTGAGGAGGAAATTGATCACTAATCCAACCCTTAAGAAAAAAAACAAAAGCTGAGAATGGAAATGAAAATCTTAAAGATTCCTCTCTTCTCATTCTCCAGGGGCACCCAGGTGACAATTAAGGGTATCCCTTCCAGCCAGACCAGATTCACACTCTCTTTGAAGAGAGCAGTCCATTCTTAGCTGACTCACTCCAGGGGTTTAGTTAAGTGCCCACGAAAGTTCGATCGTATCTGGACATTAGTAAGGCGTGTGTTTTGGCAAACAACACCGCGTGAAGACCGAGCTGCCTGATCACTCTGTGATCAGGCCTGTCTGAGCTTCAGGTTCAGTCTGACACAGAAGCCAAAGGCCAAAACTGAACTCTCTGCACTATTTACTTAACAAATAATACAGCTTTGAACACAAGTGGTGTCCATGCCAAAGACTGTCTGTGAGATTAACTGTCAGGGTGTTTTAAAAATTACTTTTCCCTACAGCTCTTTAAAGGAAGCCCAAGAAGTCAGGCAGGTGTCTTGTAGTTTAACACTCAAGGTCCAGGCTTTGTGTAGCCCCCAGAGCTGCACCCACCCCCAACCTGATCCTAGGTGTGGAAGCTGAACTAAGAGGAAAGAGAAGGTGCTGTAGGCAGGAGGGACCCCCGAAACCTCAGTCACCTCCTCGTTCTTTCCCCTCCTAAGAAAGCACCCTAATCTGATGGCCAGTCTGAGCCCACCTTCCTGGATTGAAGGGAATAAGCACAGGGCATCATTTTGTAGGGGAAAAAGACCCAATAAAGATAAACGAAACCAGAGATTTCCTCAATGCAGAAGCCCAAAGAGAGTATCCGTCAGCCCTCCCTTGGCAGGAGGGCTGACGGCGGGGTTGCCCGCCTGCGGGGGTCAGGCCACCCCCGCTTGAGCAGGCAGCACCCAGCTCTCCAGCACCCCAGGGACCCCACCCAGAGTGGTGTGCCAGGCCCTGGACTCCGCAAGTTAGGGGAAGAGAGAAACCAGAGCTGACGTTAGGGCCGTTCCTGGCAGTGAGCAGAATAGACCCCCTGCTACCAGGGATCGGGGATGTTTACTCTGGAAAAGAGAATATTCTGAGGTCAAAGAAAGCCCTCTTCCAAACAGGAAGTTCTGCGTAAGAAGGTTTTAACCTAACCTATCCGACCCCAAAGGAAAGAACAGTGTCCAAGCATGTGGAAGGTTCTGGAAGATGACTCTTGATGCTGGATGAAGAAGATCTTTCCAGCAGTTGGTAATGCCCAACCGCACAGTGGACTCACCTGTCCCTGAGGGGAGCCAGGCAGAACAAACATTTCTGAGGAAGGACAAACATTTCTGAGGAACTGACGTGTCAGACGGCACTGTTCCGGTGTCCTCTCAGATCCTTCTTTTCAGAGGGCCTGAAACGGAAAGTGTTAGTCACTCAGTCGTGTCCGACTCTTTGCGACCCCATAGACTGACTGTAGCCCGCCAGGCTCCTCTGTCCATGGGATTCTTCAGGCAAGAATACGGGCAGTGGGTAGCTGTTCCCCTCTCCAGGGGATCTTCCAGATCCAGGGATCAAACCCAGGTCTCCTGAATTGCAGGTGGATTCTGTATCGGCTGAGCCACCGGGGAAGCCCTCTGGGTCAGGGTTGGCCTCCTACCACCGTGGCGCAGTTCTGCAGGTGGGCAGCTGGGCAGTGAAGAGGTGCGGGGCGCGTTCAGGACGGGTGGGGACAGCGGGGAGGGGGAAGGGGGGGTGAAGCATGTCTTGTGGGTGAGGCTGATGGCAGAGGCCACGGCGCCAGGGGGTCCCGAGTGGTCCTGCTCATGAGCTCTCTGACTCAGGCATAGTCACCAGCCTACAAGTTGGGAACCAGAGACCCGGGTGCTCGAGGGCAAGGATGGGCCTGGTCTGGAAGCGTGGACTCCCCTTCCGGGTCCTGCCTGGTTTGGTGCCATCTTTACTCCAGTGACCCGCATGGAGAACACACAGCCCTCATCACCCCGAGACGACCTGCTTCCAATCTTCCTGGTCCCGGGTGGGCTCCAACATACCTAGGGGGCACCACCGGCCAGAGGCCACATCGCGCTTTTTGTCTCTATCAGGGGTCTACTGCCTACATGCTGGCTTGTCCCTGGGTAGGACTCACACTTCCAAGTGCCCACCAGTGCTCTGGTGGGGAGAGCTCAGAAGTCAGCCTGGGCGCACCTGGCCTTCCTGGGCGCTATCAGAACACCGCATCTGGGGACAGCGTTTATTTACATTAAGAAGGAACCTGATTAAAGATGGAGAAATACTTCCGACTCAACACAATGAATCATCCGATTATACGGATTAAGTGATCGTTCAGCGTGGGATCGTATTAGCCTCGTGCCCCACTCCTGGGTGTGTAGACACCCCCACAAAGGAATTGGTGGGTGCCCAAGAGACTCAGGTGGTAAGAGGGGAGTTACCCCATCGCCCTGTTCCCTCCCTCATGTGTGTCTCCTGCCCAGGGCCCGTGTGGCTTTGCTGTAGGGTCTGTCACCCAGAGGACGGGTTTTACGGTGGCCATGCTGTGGGCTTTGCCCCTGTTCCAGTCCTTCAATGGAAAAGTGTCAAATGACCAAGCTGTAAGTGACCTGAGGCCTTGCCTTCTCCTTATCTGGTCACTTACTGTAAGTAATTCACAGCGAGTTTCAACATCTTTTCTCTGTGGCAAATGGCGTTCTTCTGGCCTCTCACCTGGTGTCCTCTGGCTCATGGCGTGAAGATCTGGTCTCTTGAAGTGGACTGTGTCAAACAGTCAAATCCTGGGTGCAGGGGTTTGTAAGAGGCGATCACGACCACCTCTGGGTCTCTGGGAGTGGAGTCGAGTTTTAGGACCTTGGTCACTTTTGAATTCACCCATTCTCATGTCACTGGGCTTCCCTGCTGGCTCAGCTGGTAAAGAATCCACCTGCAATGTGGGATCCCTGGGCTGGGAAGATCCCCTGGAGAAGGGAAAGGCTACCCAGTCCAGTATTCTGGCCTGGAGAATTCCATGGACTGTATAGTCCATGGGGTCACAAAGAGTCGGATACGACTGAGTGACTTTCACTTCACTTCACTTTATGTCACTTCCAGCCAATGACAAAAGGCAAAGGAGATGCGGGGACATCCTTGCCTTGGGTCTGACTCATCCTTAATTGACTGGTTGACACTTAGGAAGTCTATAAACCACTCTGACCCTCGTGTCTTCTTCTGTAAATCAGGGACACTCATATCCACCCTGTGGAAACGATCTCCTTATTACAGGAAAGACTCGGCTCCCTAGAGGCTGCCTGGAGCACAGCACATGCTCAGCACACCCGAGTGTCCTTCTTTCCTCCCTTCCTCCCCATCACGCTCTCTGCCATCTGCCGGTCCTCCTCTGGTCTCCGCCATCGGCAGCTGGGGTGAGGGACGAGGCTGGACGTGGGGGAGTAAGCCCAAAGCCCCGCTGGCCCTGCTGGACTCCTGGGAGGAAGCACAGGCCTCTCCAGTGTCCCTGAGTCACTCTCGGCAAAGCACAAACCTCGACTGTAGGCTGGAGGGGTCCCCGCGGGGAAGTGGAGGGGACTTCTGGTAGTTCTGGAGGCGAGAACCAGGCTAATAGGTAGAGAACATGTGGACAGGCATAGTGAAGATGGATCTGCCCATCAATAGCGAGTGTCGGGCAGTGAAGGTGGCAGCCTCCAAGGTCCCCTGGCTGTGCATTGAGGATCCTGTCGAGAGATCCACAAGTTTAACAGTGGTGAGACGAGGTGACCGCTGGTCCCTGCTAGTTGTTCTCAGCCAGGGAACCACATCCAGGGTGCTCAGCACCTTTGTTCAGAGGACAAGGTCACACGGCAGAACTGCAGACAGCAACTCTTAAAGCAGTGCTTCATCTTGCGGAGTTCTGGGATTATTTAAGAGACAATGTGATTTGGGGCTAGCAGAAGACTGATCATATATATATATAACACTGAAAAGAAAAGAGAAAGGAGATGTCCACTGTGGTCATGATAAAGCTCCAACTTACTCCCAGGAATCTAGAGAGAGCAGGCCTGTGTTGGGGCTTTGCATGGTACTGGGTTGGGACCACTGGTATTTCTGGCTTGTTGCTTCTCCAGCACTTGGTCTGGGCCCATGTCACTCTCTGGGCCCAGACGTGCCCACCGGGTCTGCCTTCTCTCCAGTGTACATCGTCTCCTGGTGACTGTTTCATATAAATTGTCCAGGGGTTTTTGTTGTGCTCAGTGGGAAGGAAAAGGCCATCCACTGCATTTTCGTGGAAATGGAAGTTCAAGCCATGTTTTTCTTGCTCAGTATCACCTTATCTTTTTGCTGGTTGGCATTCTTTTTCTGCCCTTTATGTTATTCGTGGTTTTTTCATCTTTATTTGAAAAATCTCTTCGCCTCTGGAGATCTCCTGAGCAAAGAACTGGATCCCGTCTCCAGATTCAGGCAACTGGCTGTGGCTTCGTCTCCCTGGAAATCCTTCCTGTCATCTATTATCCAAGATGGATGCAGGACAAGCCATGCATCTCGCAGGGCTAGTGCTTTCAGGTCATGACCATTTATTCCCTTGGAAGCTGAGACCCCTGCTCACCACTGTCCGCTCTTGGCCTTGGCCAGTTTGGGTACAGCCAGCAATTCAACTCAAGTCTCATTTCTTCTGTTCTCTTTTCTCCTTTGAATGGGCTTCCCTGGTGGCTCAGTGGTAAAGAATCCACCTGCCAATGCAGGAGACATGGGTTCCATCCCTGGGTCAGGAAAATCCCCTGGAGGGGGAAATGGCAACCCACTCCAGTACCCTTGCCTGGAAAAGTCCATGGACAGAGGAGGCCAGCAGGCCACAGTCCACGGGGTCACAAAAGAGCCAGACAAGACTGAGCGACCGAGCACATCAAATAGTCAATGGGTAGAAATGCATGGATGAGCTTCGTGCTACAACTTTGTGCCAGAAATACTCCACCGGTTCTTGGTTCTATAGAGTCTGAATCCTCTCACTCAAACAGGGGTCAGTGATGGCGGGAGCCCCACCCCTAGCCTGTCACCATCAAGCAGAGCCCCTCCAGGCGCCCAACAGGACCCAGAGGAGGTAGACAGGGATCCCACAAGGCACCTGGGTTCTTGCTTCGTTTAAAAAAAAAAAAAAGATGTTTGCAGCTGCTTTGGGGAGAAGGAAATCTATGAGTCACTACTTTTAGACCCATGCTGTTCTAGCCACAGGAAGACAGACCCTAATAGAAAAAGAAGGGGAAAGCAAACTAGATTAGATTTCTGATGTTCTAATAGGCAGATATATCAAGAAGCGACCTTCCAAAAGTGGCAGTTGCCCACCTCTGTGAGGATCCTTCCACCCTCACTCGGGAAAGGTGTTTGCCTGCTTCCCTTGCCCTTGGATGCAGCCAATGCCATCCTAAAGAGTACCCCCCAACACACAC
Source organism: Cervus canadensis (assembly GCF_019320065.1). Taxonomy (NCBI): domain Eukaryota; kingdom Metazoa; phylum Chordata; class Mammalia; order Artiodactyla; family Cervidae; genus Cervus; species Cervus canadensis. Next base: position 31,027,742 of record NC_057418.1, on the reverse strand, counting down.
ACACCAATCACAGGCAGAAATAACAAATAAGACAAAAAGACAGCAGAACAAGACCACCCCTCCCTGCGGCTCCACTTGACCTACATGTGGAGAGGACATATTATTCTTTCCTCACAATCAGGGCAAGCAGTTGCAGGGTTCAAAGGCAAGAATGCCAAATTGTTCTTCTTGAAAGAGCAGAACGGGGAAATCCGGGAAAATAACACAGGCAGCCCCAGCAGGTGCCAAGTCACGGGCTGCGGTTGGTAGCGGGAGTCCAGCGATCGAGTTCGCGAACCCCCCAAATCCAGACAAGAACTCTGGCTGGAGACTATGATTCACACCGCACCCAGAGCACCCAGCGAGCACGGCCAAAATCCAGTTCGTTTCCCTGCAACACCTTAGGGAAAAGGTCGGCTGTGTGGGTGAGATATGAATCTATTAATTTCCTGGACGCTCGGTTTACTAAGAGAAAGATTAACAGGGCTGTGATACGTGAAAGCTCTCGGATTTCTCCCCGCGGGGGACATAGGAAGGCTCGTTTGTGGGGCCGGGTGAGGGAGCGACCCACACGCATGGGAGGGATGCGATGGTAAACACAGCATCTCGCCCTGGGACTCTTCAGGGGAACAGCAGGGCTCAGGGGCCAGGGAAGCGCCTGGCTGGGAGTTGGTCCCACCAGCAGAGGTCTGGACCAGAGGCTGGTCCCCTTTCTAAAGTACACTCACCCTTTGACTTTTGGTCGGGGTTTTGCTGAGCTGGCTGCAGCCTCTTTCCACAACGACGGAGCAGCGCAGGAAAAAAACATCGGGATCTCTCTGCCGGAATCATGCCGACGGTGGACGACATCCTAGAGCACATCGGGGAATTCAACTTTTTCCAGAAACAAACGTTTTTCCTCCTCTGTCTGATCTCGGTCGCCTTCACCCCCATCTACGTGGGCATCGTCTTCCTGGGCTTCACCCCGGACCACCGCTGCCGGAGCCCCGGGGTGGCGGAGCTGAGCCGGCGATGCGGCTGGAGCCTGGCGGAGGAACTCAACTACACGGTGCCGGGCCCGGGGCCCGAGGGTCAGTGCCTCCGCTACGCGGTGGACTGGAACCAGAGCGCCCTCGGCTGCCTGGACCCGCTGGCCGGCCTGGCCGCCAACGGCAGCCCCCTGCCCCTGGGCCCCTGCGATCAGGGCTGGGTGTACGACACGCCCGGCTCCTCCATCGTGACCGAGGTAGGTGACTGTGGGACTTAGAAGAGATGGAGAAAACAAACACTGCCGCTTTCCTTAAGGAAGAAACCGGGAACGTCCAGACGTGGAGTCAAAGGACCTCATAAAATCCTCCTTTCCAACCAAAACATACAGCCTCTTACTTGTCTAGAGTGTGAGTTAGTTTAAACTTCATATTATGACCATAATGATTCTAGTGTATGCGAGTCTCAGTATAAGAAATAAGCAAAAACATATCAGAATTCCTGGAAATAATGTCAGGAAAGGGGAAATTTCCAAGCCTCAAGCTGAATTTCTGGAACCTGTACCCTCCATCTGCTGTCATACAAACAGACAGACATCTGACAGCTCACAGAATTCACCTGATTGGTGCCTTACTGTGATACAATGTACTTTTCTCTCAATGGTTGACTTTCTTCTCTTTAGTTTGCTCAAAGTATATATGTCAAACCATTTAGGGTTGGAGCTTTTGCTATGGTACTATTAATTCTTTAAAAACCACACTTGACATTCCTACATTTGTCCTTCCCTGGTGGCTCAGAGGGTAAAGAATCTTCCTGCAGTACTGGAGACCCAGGTTCCATTCCTGGTTTGGGAAGATTCCCTGGAGAAGGAAATGGCAATCCACTCCAGTATTCTTGCCTAGAGAATTCCATGGACAGAGGAGACTGGTAGGCTACAAAAAGTCGCAAAAAGTTGGATGTAACTGAGCAACACCCACTAACACACACACAATTGACATACATCTGACTTTGAGGCCTCTTTTCCATAAAAAGGAAAAAAAATGGAGGCTTGCTGTTTAAAAAAATTGTTTTTGGAGTAGAGCCAATTTGCAATATTGTGTTAGTTTCAAGTGTTCAGCAAAGTAAATCACTTATATATATATACATATGTTCACTCTTTAGATTCTTTTCCCACACAGACTATTACACAATGTTGAGTAGAATTCCTTGTGCGCTATAGGAGGTCCCTACTAGTTATCTATTTTATATACAATAGTGAGACTTGATTTTATTGGAGGCAAAACAAAACAGGAGGACAAGATTATTCTCCAAAGAAAGCCAGGTGCTTGGCTTAACTTAAAAAGGACCACTTGGACGATGTGAAGATACTCTGTCTGAACAGACATTTAGGTAGAAGAGACTTTTCTAAGGATCTAAAGTGGTCTGACAGTTACATGAAATGTGAAGGATTGAAGATTTAACACCATACAATTTTAAGAGGCCTTACAACTTGGCTCACCTCACTCATTCATACTGAGGCCCAGGGCAGAGGAAAATTTTACCCCAGACACAGAGTGAGAAGGCCTTCCGAGGTGGCTCAGTGGTAGAGACTCTGCCTCCCAATGCAGGAGACACAGGGGATACGGGTTCAATCCCTGGGTCAGGAAGATCCCCTGGAGGAGGGCATGGCAACCCACTCCAGTATTCTTGCCTGGGAAATCCCACGGACAGAAGAGCCTGGCGGGCTACAGTCCATGGGGTCGCAAAGAGCTGGACATGACTGAGCCTCTGAGCTCACAATGCACGCACAGAGAAAGTTCGTTTTAAGCCCTCGAAACCGGATCTCCCAAACTGCAGGCCAGCACCGGCAACTCCTACAACACTGCCTCTTGTTCCAAATGAGAGCAAAGGCCACAGCCATGAGCAAGATGCTAATCCCCCTAATTTAAAGAGACACCCAACTGCCCAACTTCCTTGAGGCAGCTCTTGTATCGTGTCCACACACCTATTTGCCTCTGTGCATTAAAATTAGAAAAGAGGAATGGTTCATGCATAAGTAATGACCTAATTTCAGCTGATTTAGCCAAAATAGAGTTTAGCCTGATGACATACCACCAGGTAGGATGCTAAACAGGCTGCAGGTCAAATCTTCAGACTGTGTAAAGAAAACACAAGCAAGAAAAGAGTTGGGTTATTGTCATTCAGCTACTCCGTGCAATACAAGGAGTGCCTCCCGCGTTCCCTGGGCTGCGTTGTGTCTAACAGGACTCTTGTTTTCTTTCCCTCCCAACTCGGGACCCCTGCGGCCCCTCGCAGTTTAACCTAGTGTGTGCCGACTCCTGGATGCTGGACCTGTTTCAGTCGGCGGTGAATGTAGGATTTTTTATCGGTTCTATGAGTATCGGCTACATAGCAGACAGGTAGGTGTGCCATAGAAGTGGTGGAATTGAAACCATCGGAGGAGCACCCACCCCTGCTTGAATGCCCTCCTACCCCACAGCACACCGGCCAAACTTCCCTGGATGGTCACGACAGTCTTAGATGTCTCCTGCCACTCCGATAGCATGACCACTGTCTGTATTTTCTCATTCTCGGGGCTCATCGAGGGATGTTTCAGCATGGGGTGGCAGTGTTTCCTTGTGGGCTATCCAGAAGCTGAGGGTGAGACGGGAGAGATGACAGATGAAAGATGACTGGATCCCTTTCGTAATCCTGATTCTTCCTTTGGCTTCCTGCCATCCCCCTGGTCATCCACCTTCGGGGCCTCTTCCCCCTTCCCTCTCAAGGCCCAGAGCCAGGTAGAATCTTGCTATTGCTCTTACCTGAGTGCAAGGGGGTGCAGGATTCCTGAATCGGGGCCCCCAGATCCAGATGTAATTGTTGAGTTGGCCAAAAAGTTCCTTCGTGCTTTCCCTTATGATCTTACAGAAAACTTTGAATGAATCTTTTGGTTTCCCCAATGTATGTGTGGAAGGTGCAATATAACGATGAAAGGGAAGCAGGGTCTCCACACTGACAGAGGTAAATATTTGATTCCATAATGTCACATCCCGAGAGATAAATGAAGGGAGACTTCTCCAGGTGGGACGCATGGCCGGTGGTCCTCTCACCTGGGTCTGAATCTTCAGGAGCTTGTTTTCAGTGGCTCGTACCAATCCAGCTCTTCCTAGGTCTCTTATTTATCCATCGTTTTGTAATCCCACATTCACTGTGCTGAAAGTTCCTCATAACGTGCATCTTTACTCGTTGATCTAATTGATCAGTGATCAATTAGCATTATTAGGAGTCCCCCCAAGGGAAAGGGAAAGAAGAGCTTCCCTGACTGCTCAGGTGATAGAGAATCTACCTGCAATGTAGGAGACCCAGGTTTGATCCCTGGGTCAGGAAGATCCCCTGGAGGAGGGCATGGCAACCCACTCCAGTATTCTTGCCTGGAGAATCCCATGGACAGAGGAGCCTGGTGGGCTACAGTCTGTGGGGTTGCAAAGAGTTGGACATTACTGAGCAACCAACAAAGGGAAAAGAACAGAAAAACTGGCTCTATACTTGATAAGCACCTTAGCTAATATGGCCATCAGAGCTATAGTATCAACTGTTTACTGGGTGTGTTTCGTATGCCAGGCAGTGGGTGCAGCATTTTAAGCAGCATCATCCTCTTAAAATGGAGAAGGAAGTGGCATCCGACTCCAGTGTTCTTGCCTGGAGAATCCCAGGGACGGGGGAGCCTGGTGGGCTGCTGTCTACGGGGTCTCACCGAGTCGGACATGGCTGAAGCGACTCAGCAGCAGCAGCATCCTCTTAAATTGTTAGTCATCTAGTGAGATTGTGCTGCATAACTGAGCAATAAATACGTAGTCTCATAATTTATTATGAACTACACATGTTTAATTCTCAAATAAATGGTAAATATGCTTGCTGCCTTCTCCAACTCTATCTATCTTTGGTACAGATCAACCCAAACCTGTGAGCTTAATATGAAACGTAGGTAGAACATTTTGTCTGATGATGCTGCGTTGTCTGTCTGGATTAAAACCGGCAAATGCATTGAAGATGAATAAGGCTGGCTGAATCAGTCACACCTCAGGGGCCTCTGAACGTTCATGGCCAGGACTCCCTGTGGCAGCAAGCAGGAGGGGAGGGACAGAGGTAGCGCTAGATCTGAGGCAGCCCCGGGCCTCATGCCTCTTCTGTGACTGCCTGTGCACCCTCTTTGAGAGGCTCTTCTTGGGACTCTGTGTGGCGAAGAGGCTGGTGAGGTGCAAGGGGAGGGCATTTGCTTTCACTAGTATTGCCACCGAACTGAGGGTGGTGGTTTGGAGATGACCCTTTAAGAAGGAAGAAGCACCCAGAGTCCAGAGTCCGCCCTGCTGCAGCATGTGGCTGTCCGGGGCCCTGGCCCCTGGCTCCCTGTCCACCCCGGCTTCACTGGAAAGAGCAGACTCTAACACTCAACTCGCCAGCACGGAAGTGAGCAAATAGGTGACTGAGCTTCACAGTTGGCTAAATAAATGAGTTAATTATTTCCCATCCCACTCAGAGAGTAGGAGACGGGTTATAATTCTCTCCTGACAGTGCATTTCTGACTTAGAATCCCTGGGCAATTATCCACCTTCTTAGATGACCTCATCATTTTGTTCCCTTTGTTGAAATCTCCTATGTGAAGCTAATTAGTCATCATTCTTCCCCCCACAAGCTGCGCCCATCCCTCTGTTTCTTTTTCTTAAACTGTCTGAGTCTGGTTGGTTATTACCCCTTTCTCTTCTGCTGTGTGTGCAGGTAAGGGTATGGAATAAGGTGACCGCCAGAGGGGTCCAAGGAGGACACTTTATCTTTTGCACACTCAACGCCTGCTTCTGAATAACTGTCAGGTTTTATACAATGGTGCAAGCATCTCATGGGAACCCATGTGATGCTACAGATTAAACAAAATAGATTGTTATAAGGAATTTTAAAAAGATGACCTAACAGCTGAAGGGGTGAAGAGTCTTTTAAGAGCTGAAGTGTCTTTTAGAAGAAAGCCAGGAACACCAAGTCAGACTTTCTGAGGGTCAGCTTTGGAAACAGAAGGTGGGAGAGAGGGGAGATATATGCTAGAGAATTTGGAAATAAGCCTTTTGTAAGATGTCTCATTTGTTTCATCACTCAAACCTCCTAAGGAATGACTGTGAGAATCCCTGACACAAAAAAGTGATCGATCAGCAATTCCAGGTTTTTTACTCCAATGATCAGTAATTTAGTGTTAGGCTTGTAAATGTTTTATTTTATTTTTTTTATTTTTGACCATGGGTCTTAGTCCCCGACCAGGGATCAAACCCATGCTTCTTGCTTTGGAAGGCAGAGTCTTAACCACTAGATTATCAGAGAAGTCCCATCAGGCTTATGAATGTTTAACAATTGACTCTCTGAAGGGGAAAGCCCCGATTTGTAGGGTTTTCTGGTCTCCATGCTGTCAAAGCTACCATGGTGGTCCATTTCAAGCTACCAAAGTGAGGTCATGGAACACAGAGTTGGAGAAATATGCACCATCCGATGGCATTTCCACCATACAAATATAACAAAAAGATGTAAAAGACCTCATGAGCATAGATAAATACTCAAACACAGTAAAATAATTAGAAAGAGATGTTTTGCATATTTATTACGCTAGTTTTTAACATAATTTACTTTAGAGGAAGTGTATAGTTTCATTTTTCATAGTGGTGCACTTAACACTCAGCTCACAAATTTTCTGAAAGTCTATCAGTCAAGTTCTTGAGGGTCAGCACTATGCTGTTCAGATTTCCTGATGGAACCAGATCCAAACAGAATCAGAGTCCCGGTGGGTTGCAGTCAAGCTTACCCAACTCCGTGGGATCTTCCAAAATAAGCTGTCCCCTGCCTACTATGTGCCAGTCACTGTACTGGACGTCATGGTGTGTTATATCTCGCTTAGGATCCTAACAGCCTTGAAGAGGAGAGTTATTATCCACAGTTTGCACAGGAGGAGACTGAGACTCAGTGAAATGAACGCAGCACTTCCCAAATGTTAACATGCATGTCAACCACCTGGGGGGTTTGTTAGAATTACAATTCTGATCCAGTGGGTCTGGAGTGGGCCTGAGAATCTGCCTTTCAAATCACGTGCTGGTGATACTCATATCCCCAGGCCACAGTCGGAGTGGCAAGTAGTGAAAGGATTTATGAAGCCAGCGGTACTGGAGTCCACCCACTCTCTTTGATTTTCTCTCTTTCTTTCATTTAACCACTTAAGTGGTTCTGTTGTAGGAGGGCAGGAAGGTGGGGATGTCTCAAACCAGTCTCCCGAACCTCCAGCATTTCTTCCAGCCCTGCCTTACTGGTTTAATTGCCTTGTGTCTGTCTGTGAAATTGTCTCCTAGTGAACTGCATTTGTAGGTTCGAGTTTCTGAAGGTTCCCATGCTCTGAGTTTCAAATGGTGAATGCCCCCTCTCATCAGCCATGGAATTTTGTCACCTAGGGGAACACAATTGTGGTGCTTTGTGGCCACCTGAGTCAACTTTGGAAGTTGAAGAAATCTCATTTGAACACGTGCTTATAAACTCTTTGAGGATAAGTGAAGGGGGCTGGGTAGGAGAACGTGGAAAGAAAGGCTAAAACATTGTGTTGAGTTGTGACTTTGGAAGACTGGATAAAAGGCTAAGAGGGTATACGTTTACAGTGGGGAAACAGTTGACTGAGAATTCAGAAATGATGTCGTCAACAGTTTTGAGAAGTTTAGCAATTTACATTAATTCCCAATGAGACTGCTTGATCTTTAAATTTCAGATTTAAGGCATTAATAATACCCATAAGACAGCTCACAGGATAAAGTTCAGAATATTATCTACAGCCCTTGAGAAAGAACTAAAGGTCTTGACTGTGCTTAATGACGACATTATTATTATTTAGTCTCTTTTGACTGCTTGTCTTTGTTTCTGCATTTCGCACTTCTCTGGTTAAACTCATTCTTTGACTAAAGTTTTCTGTAGATGGAAGGCAGGCCGAGGACATGGTGGTGTAAGGTGGGGCCAAGAAGCATGCGGTCCGGTTCTGTTTCCGTAAAGACAAGGTTAAGCTCAGGTTCCCACATTTTCCTGTGCTGAGACACTCCAAGTTCCTTAAACCAACGAAACCCGAGTCCCCACAATAAAATGTACACAAGCAGGCCTGCTAGGGGCCTCCACGACAAAGGCCTAAGGGACGGGAACACTTGAGGTGAGGCCACAAACAACCGTTTCCATGGAGACACGCAAATACCATGAAGTCCAAAGGCAGTGTTGAAAATGCATAGAGAAATTCACCGAACACTGAGTTTTGTTTTTTTCTAAAGCGAAAGCTCCCGGGTGGGCAGTTGAGTCTGTATGTGGAGAGGCCCAACTCATGCGATGATGGAAGGCTTAGATAGGCCCTTGGGGCATTCAGGACCAGCGGGGGGGCGGGGAGGGGGGGCCTCAAAGAATCTCCCATCCCTGTGTGGGGCTGAGAGATTCTGCAGCCCAGAAAGGCAGACCCGAAGTCAGGAATTCTCTTGGAGGGAGTCAATCTGTACCTCTTGAATTTCCATCCTTCAGAGTTGACCCCCACTTTAGTTAGAGTTCCATAGCGTGTGTGAATTTTCTACAACCTTCGTGAATCTAACCTGATGCCATTCCCTCTCTTCGTTTTCTCTTCACAGGTTTGGCCGTAAGCCCTGCCTCTTGATTACAATCCTCATAAACGCTTCGTCTGGAGTGCTCATGGCCATCGCCCCAAACTACACATCGATGCTAATTTTTCGCTTGATCCAAGGACTGGTCAGCAAGGCAGGCTGGTTAATAGGCTACATCCTGAGTAAGAACACTTGTGAATGCAGCTGTGGGAACAAAGGTTGGCTGGCAAAATACAGTCAGTCTGGTGGGGGAAGCTACACAGAAAAGGGGACTCAGCTTCAAGACAACGTTGAAAGATTTTTCTTTCTGTATCAAAAGAATTTCTAAGATCTTTTCAGTACACTCATTCTACATTCCTCCTAGAAAGAAAACAATGAAATAGGAATGAGAGTAAAGAGTGTGCCATCCAAATTCTTATATAACGCTTTAGGAATTTTTGTTTTCTGTACCCTAGGGTGTTCCACAGAGAGAAAATCTAGCCTACCAGGCTCTTCTTGTTGTTCTGTCACTAAGTTGTGTCCGACTCTTTGCAACCCCATGGGCTGCAGCGCGCCAGGCCTCCCTGTCCTTCACTGTCTCCCAGAGTTTGCTCAGACTCATGTTCATTGAGTCGGTGATGCCATCCACCCATCTCATCCTCCGTCGTCCCCCTCTCCTCTTGTCCTCAATCTTCCCCAGCATCAGGGTCTTTGCCACCAAGTTGGCTCTTCAAATCAGGTGGCCCAAGAATTGGAGCTTCTGCTTTGGTCCTTCTGATGGATATTCAGAGTTGATTTCCTTTAGGACTGACTGGTTTGAACCCCATGAACTTTAGTACTAGGCTCTACAGAGAGAACATTCAATGGGAAACATGCTAGATTTATAAGAGACTTTATTAGTTTGAATGCATCCACTCTAGCAAACCACAGTTATCCTCAAATATGCAAGGAAACTGAGGCTACAAGTACTGTGGTCAATCTCGGGTCCTCAGCAAGCCACGTGTAGGACCAGGAATATCATTTACATCCTACTCATTAGGAGCCAGGCCTATGCTTAAGCTCCATGGATTATAGGAGAATATTTGCATTATAGCAGCAGAGCATCTTTAAAGTAATATTTAGAAGAATTACCACACACTTAGATCTTGGGAATTCACTTCATCATTGCTTTTCTTTTGGGTGCATTCAAGTAGCATCCACACACAGGGAAATGGGCTCTGAAATTTAAATAATAATAATAAATCCTTCATTTCCCACAAGAGAACTAGAATATCTGTGCTTAAAAATTGGCCCAGTAAAGGGGCCAATAAATCCAGGGCATTCTATGAGATGAAGAGGAAATGGCGCCTAATACTTTTAGGTGCCGGTCATGGCAGTCACCTGATCTATGAGAGGACAACAAAGAGATTACTGCACGCGGTTACTTGATGAGAAACTTGGTTTCTGAAAGCACGACATAGAAATACGTAGCATTTTTTTTTTTTTTTTAAGTACCAAGGATCTTTATTCTTAGGTCTGATATTCAATCTGTGGCTGCAGATAATATGTCACTATTTAGAGAATAAAAGTTCCCATTATCTTCATTCAAGTCTTCAGCCACAAAGTTACACCTTATTCTCATACAAGATAAGGGCTGGTAGGGGATTAAGGAGGTACACTGAGGAGAAAAGCAAAAGGGAACAAACACTTTTACAAGCATATCGTCCCAGTTACCGTGAAGGTTACGTTTCAGGTTAACTTACAAAAGTAGTGACAGAACCATGATTTCAGTGAAAATCAGCACGTTATACCTTTTAAAAAACCAATTCAGAAATACTAAGTCAGGCAAGCATGCAAAATTCAGAGTATAAAAAAATGCAAGGGCTGGCGGCCCAAACAGGTATTTCCCTCAGAAAGAAGGATTTGAAAATGCTGCACAGAACCAAAGGAATTAGAAGCTGAATTAGCAGACCCATTTCCTCAGTTTATATATAAGGCAAGTGGGCAGACATTAACTGGTAAAGCTTACTCAGCCAGATTAAGAATGTACAGACGTCTAATTCCTGGTGCTATCTGCAACTACATGTATCTAAAATACAACGAGATAAATATCCAGAACACATCAAACCCACTGATTTAAAGAAAACATTTCAAGGGTGGGGGTGAAGTTGTTATTATAGCATAGCAGCACATTACACATATTTAAGAGATTAAATGGAAAGAAATAATCTCTTATTTTAATGCTCAGTTTTGATCAACACAAGTTTCCAGCCAACTTTCTGATGTAGAGCAAAAAAAGTATATTCTTCAGTTTTCTTCTACACTTTTTTGGGCCTATCTTTCAAAACTGAGCACTGGGTATTTTTAATGTAAGTAATGGGATGTTATATGTACATTCTAATTACACATTTTAGGAATAAAATGCATATTTCAGTAATTCATAGTGTATTTATAAAATGAAAAGCTCTCTATCAAAATACACTTTTCACTGGGAAAAATAAATAAAACAGACAAATGGATCTACACAAAGTAAAAATTAACTTTGGTAGACTTCACTGTGGAGGACAGTCCATAACAAGCTCATCTGCCCTTACTCCTCCAGAGTCGATCATCTTCCGAGTTAAGATTTTAAAAATATGTTTTAATTGATATCATTATGTTAATATTTGTTTCTTATTCCACATCATCTTCAGCCAAGCTCTGGAGCACTTACAATTCTCTGACTAATTGTTGGGAGCTTAGTCAGAAGCATCTGGAACACTGGTGGTGGAAGAGTTTGTTGCAACACTTGCAGTAACTGCTGTGGCTGTCCACACACAGCAATTGCATTTGTCAGATGGTCCACACCCTTCTCATATTCACCTTGAGCTAGTAATTCTTCACCAAGCTGTATTTCTTCTAGAAAGAATTTCTGAACGGCTTCAGCATCTTTAAGATCTTGGAAAGACCAGCTCTCTCCTTGGCAAGCTTTTGTTTCTTTCTTCGTTCTCGCAGCCTGTTCTTGAAGTTGGGGTCACTCCGTCTCTTGCGGTCGAAATAAATGCAGTAACCGATGAAAAGGGCCCCGCACACGCCGGTGGCGATGGCGCTGTTCCGGCCCACCATCGTCTCTCCACCGAAGAGCCGGGTCGGCTGCGGCAGGGCCCGCAAATAAGCCGTTGACCGCGAAGCCTCGGACCCCAATACGTAGCATTTGAATTCAAATTTCAGCTTCCTCTCAGTAATTTCTCCTCCAATCCCTCCAGTGTCTTCATGGTTCACTTGCCATGTGCCCTTTTTCTACTTTTCTGCTTGCTACCCCAAGACCTCATCCATGACCCCAACCACTTTGAAAGACAGCTGTTTCTATTTATTAAGTATGTACACAATTTCATCTCTCTTTGTAAGTACTTTTGGATAGTTCACAGCACTTCATAGAAATAATTTCAGAGAACATTTCTATTTGGTTTACAAATAGTTGAAATCTTTAACACGATAAACCAAACATTTAAAGCAAAACTCCGTGGTTCGTGGAATGTCTGGCATGTCAATTCTAGAATGTTTGTGATATAAAAATGACTATTTCCTAAGTCCATGTACCATGGACTTCATACATCTGTCATGGTGTATGGCATGGGATAAGAATAATTATACCACGTGCAGTGTTATGCCTTTAAACCAGCTCTTGGAGAATAAAAAACCTGATTCATAGTGTTTTCCAATTTCTAAGTTGTGAATACTCACACCATGACTGATTTTAAGATACCAATGGGTTAAAAATCAGCTTGCAAAGTTCCTAAAAATTTAGTTTTTGCCAGCCAGTACTAGCTCACTTCAGTCAACCTGGAAACCCACCCCTTAGGTTTTCAAGCCATTTGCACACATTAACAGGATGGCCAAGAAAATGTTTAACTCATGTAAGAGGACATGAGCTATTATACTGAGCTATTCATTTACGTGAAAGTCATCTATGCTCTAAATTCAATGCTTACTCCATGTAATGTGGGATTATGAGATTTTACACTAATGCAACAGCAATAATAATAACAGAATAGGTCCCAAAGGACATTTAAAAATTTTCTAAGAGCTGTATAGAAAATTCTAGAGCTTGGACCACATTTTCGAGGTTGGCATCCTAGTTGTCCTATCGTTGGATCACCAGCTTACTGTCATACTGACTGGTGCTGACCCTTTGGGTTCTCTCTGCAGTTACAGAATTTGTCGGGCTGAACTACCGGAGGACAGTGGGGATTTTCTACCAAGTGGCCTTCACAGTTGGACTCCTTGTGCTTGCTGGGGTGGCCTATGCGCTTCCACACTGGAGGTGGCTTCAGTTCACCGTGACTCTGCCCAACTTCTGCTTCTTGCTCTATTACTGGTAAGTCCAAGTGGGACAAAAAGGAAATAAACTGAAACATTTAGCTAAAAAGGCTGTCTTCCCCAGTGCACACCATCCTTCCAGCTTGAGATGTCCTTCACTCTTCTATTTCTCGGGAAACCCAGGTCCCTGTTTCAGGGCTGAAAATGACAAGCTTCCACCTGTCTCCCTCTCTGGAAATCAAATGTTCTTTCACTTTGAACCAAGAGCTTTATGACTTGGATCTCACATTTTCACATTATTTATGTGGTTTTAAAAATTAGCTTGTAGTGGCCGTAATACCCTTCGAAGAGACTGACAACACTACTGTTCTTACTCTGCCTCTCCTTAGAAGAGACTCCAAGACAGAGAAGGTGAAGGGTGATGCTTTTATCACCTCTTGCCTTGCCAGGTCCGAAGCAGACATCCCCAATCAATCACAGCAGTTTTTAATCCCAGATTAGGCCAATGTGGCACCCCAGTCAGACCATACCAATCAATCAGAGTTACCAGAGCAAGTGAAATGTCAGTCATTCCTGCCCAAGGGAAACATGGAAATAGAAGAAACTCTCAAAAACTCCTAATGTGAGGTTACCTGAAATAAGTCAAAAAGGGTGCTGGATTATCAACCAAATCTCCTTTGCAAAAACCCACTTATTTAGTTCCTGGACATAGCTACCTGTTGTTCCTATAGGTGACTTTTCTAAAGATTTAACATCCAAACCCTTCCCAGGAAGCCTGTTTCTCCTCCAAAAGCCAGTAAAATTCTGAGGATGATTCTTAGCTGCTTCCCTATATCCTTTCTACTCCCTTTTTATCTCTGAATCCACGCCCTTTTTTTTTTCCCCTGTTCTCATTAGGAACTCATTATTTATTGCCTGGATTTCTGGACAGATTCATAACTGGTCTCTTTGGCATCAGCTTTCCCATCCTCTAGTCCATGCTTCACATTGCATTGGAAAAATCCAGGTCTAGCTCATTACTCTTTGGCTTAAATATTTTTCAATAGTCTTATTCTCCTCAGAATAAAGACCTAATGCTTTAGCATGACAGGAAAGGCCCACCTATTATCCAAGTTCTGTCCATCTCTGAAGCACTTTTTGCCACTTTTGCTCAATGGAGTCAAATTTAGTTTTCTTACAATTCCACAAGCCCCACAATAGAACTGCGTTTTCAAAAGAGCACTCAAGATGAAGATTACAAAACAGGTGTTTGGGCTGTTTTGTTTTCTTCAATAAATATTCAGAATTTGGATTTCTGGATAATACACTAGTTCTATTTCTAATTTTTTAAAAGGAATCTCCATACCACTATCCATGGTGGCTGTACCAATGTACATCCCCACCAAAGTTCATCAGGGTTCCCTTTTCTCCATATCCTCGCTAGTACTTGCTGTTTCTTGCCTTTTTGATAACAGTCACTCTGACAGGTTGAGATGATATCTCAACTGTGGTTTTGATTTGCTTTTCCCTGGTGATTAGTGATGTTGAGCATCTTTTCATGTCCTTAGTGGCCATCTGTATATCTTCTTTGGAAAAGTGTCTATTCCAATGCTCTGTTCATTTTTATTTATTTTTAAAATTAAAAGAAGATTTGGCTGTGCCGCATCTTTGAGGCTGTGAGTGGGCTTTCTCTAGTTGCAGCGAGTGGAAGCTACTCTCTAGTTGTCATACATGGGCTTCTCATCACAGAGGTGGCTTCTCTTGTTGCAGAGCACGGGCTCTAGAGAGCAGCTTCAGTCGTTATGGTGCATGGGCTTACTTGCTCCACGGCATCTGAAATCTTCCCAGACCAGGGATCAAACCTGCGTCTCCTGCATTAGCAGGTGGATTCTTAACCCCTGGGGCCATCAGGGAAGTCCCACTCTGCTCATTTTTAAATCAAATTGCTTGGATTTTTGCTATCAGGTTGAATGAGCTCTTGATATATTTTGGATATCAACCCCTTATTCAATATATAGCTAGCAAGTATTCTCTCCCGTTCAGTAGACTGTCTGTTCATTTTGTTAATGGTTTCCTTTACTGTGTGGTCTCCACACACTTTTACTTCCTCTGTAGATACAACCAAACCTCGCTATGTAAGGTCTCTCCCAGAAATTGGCTTGTGACCACTGAACGGGTGGGGGGCCAAGTAGGATGTTCCCCTCTACTTAACAGCACTGATGACACTTTTTCTGTACCCCAGGTGTGTGCCCGAGTCTCCTCGATGGCTGATCTCCCAGAACAAAAATGCTAAAGCCATGAAGATCATTAAGCATATTGCCAAGAAAAATGGAAAACCCTTGCCTGGATCTCTTCAGGTGAGCCAGCGGCTGAGGTAGCAAAGCAGGGAACTGTGAAAAGGAGGAAAAACCATGCGCTGTCTCCATGGGGAGCCGCAGAAGGGGCCCACCTCCCATACACAGCAGGATATTTTTGTTGTACTAAGATTTGTGATTCCCAGTAGAAAATTTTAAGCAGATGGAAAACATCAAAGGAAGCCAAAAGTCATTTGAAAGTCAAAGGAGGAGCTTCTATCTTGTTCATCTCTTGACTGTGTTGGCCCTCAGCCCCAGTACAGAGGGAAGAATCTTCAAACACAAATAATTTCTTAGAATTTTTAAAATTTTAGATACAAAAATTATCCCCAAATATTTTAAGCACCCCCCTGCCTTCTCGAATAGAACAAATCAGTGTCCATGGAAATGCACTTAGCGTTTTACCTTTAGTAGACCTCATTACCTTTCATTTAAAACTTTTCACCTGAGAGGACCTGGTAAAGAGAAAATCAAGCTTACTAGGAATTTTATTGAAATAATAGCAAGTCATTTCTGATGAGGCTCTAAGATGGGTGACCTGTACAAATTTGACCTGACAAATCAGGTCAAATCTGAGATTGACCTGACATTCACAGTGAGGGACTCAGAGGCCTTTTTTCTTCACTTCTTCTCTGGGTGGTTAGAGTAACTATTTTTTTTTTCTACATGAACTGGCATAGCACTGATTCTTAGAATTCAGATCCTCTTGGAAACTGGCCAAGGGATAAAGCACACGTGTCTCCCCCACGGTCAGAGTTCATGTGAGGACGCTAAGTCCGGTCATTGCTGCTTCCCTGGAGGCCTCTTCCAACACCAACTTGTCCGTCCAGCATTGACTGTGTCCTTCTAGAGTGGGCTTCTCAATTCTGCACACAGGGTCACCAGAGGAACCTGTGAACATGCATTTCCCTCCGGCTGGGCTGGGGCCAGAGATTTTTCACTCTTTATTATTTTAATATTTTATTTTATTTATTTATTTGGCTTCACCAGGTCTTAGTTGAGACATGCAGGATCTTCGCTCTTCATTGGAGCATATGAGATTTGGCATGCAGAACCTGGTTCCCTGACCGGGGATCGAACCCAGGCCCCCTGCACTGAAGTCTTAGCCACTGGACCACCAGAGAAGTCCCCAGAGACCTTTCATTCTAACAAGCCCCAGGTGATGCCAATGCTAGTCTGAATGCCAAGGTCCCAGAGCAGTCTCCTATGGGGCTGCACTCGGGTCTGGGTGTGCAGAGAGGGTGTATCAATGCCCTCAGCCCTCAGGGTCACTGGAGGACCTCAGTTTTACCCCACCACACTTTACCAACAGCATCCCTTAATATATAAGCATGAGTTACCTCGCTTCTCTGTAACCCAGTTTCCCCTTCTGTGAAATGCAGTGAAAAACATAGAATCTAACTTGTAGGGTGGTTATATTGACTGGACAAGTTAATGTGTATGAAGGGCTTAGCTAGCTCTGAGCACATGAAAAGCATTCAGCAAGTCTAAGGTATTATGTTCCCTGGGTGACCCTGGGGCCCCGCCATGAAATATATAAAACTGTTGCTATTGTTTCTATTCTCAGAGCCTCAGACCCGATGAGGAAGCTGGTGAGAAGTTGAATCCTTCATTTCTTGACTTGGTCAGAACCCCTCAGATAAGGAAACACACTTTGATCTTGATGTACAACTGGTAAGGATCATTTTCCACTTTAAAACCTCTCCAAATTCTTTTAATCTCCATCATCCACATAGAGGGAGGGACCAAGAGTGCCTTCAAAACATAGCTTAGGTCCAGTCAGCATCAATGGTGGATTGCAAGTGGGCTCATTTATAGTATGTTGTCTAGAAATCATTTTTGTCAGGCAGATGTTGAAATCAGCTTACAGACCCAACACATAGACCACACATTCTCAACCTTGGCTTTACCTTAAGAATCACCTGGGAGTTTATAAAATACCAAGGCCAGACTCCTCTCCCACAAAGACATGGATTTAATTGTCAAGGCAAGGAACGAGGAGCCAGTACGTTTAAAATTTTCCAAGTGATTCTGATGCCAAACTGAGACTATTGGTACAGATTTTTTTTAATTGAAGTATAGTTGATTTACAACATGTAGTTTCAGATGTACAGCACAATGATTGAGTCATATATATACATATATGTATATATGCTTCAAATTCTCTTGTAGAAGTTGTACAAGTGTTAGTCGCTCAGTTGTGTCTGACTCTTTGTGATCCCATGGACTGCAGCCTGCCAGGCTCCTCTGTCCATGGAAATCTCCAGGCAAGAATACTGAAGTGGGCCGCCATTCCCTTCTCCAGGGGATCTTCCTGACCCAGGGGTTGAACCTGAGGCTCCTGCACTGGCAGATTCTTTACCATCTGAGTCACCAAGGAAGCCCTTACAGGTTGTGACTAGATATTGACAGAGTCCCCTGTGCTATGCAGTAGGTCCTTGTTGCATAGATTAATTGATATGAGTGTAGATCTCTCCTGCAAGGCCTTTTCTTTTCCTCCTGGAGAAAATGTAAATAAATAAACTTCTCAAACAAGACTACCCAACAGAGATAACCACTGACCCACATCCAGCAGCAAGTCTGACCATCCTCACTGCCTGCAGGCTCCTGGGCTCCGCACCAGGGCAGCACGCTTTCCCTTCACTGAGCGGCGTCGCTGGGATGATACACAGCAGCCAAATGGCGCTTCACAGTCACTGACAGAAGGGGACGTCCCTGGTGGCCCGTGCTCCCACTGCAGGGAGCATGGGATCGATCCCTGGTCGGGGAACTAAGATCCTGAATGTCCCGCATGCCACACGGGACAGCTAGAAAATAAAAGAATATCCACAGTCACTGACAAAAGCAAAGCTCACCAGGACTTAATTTAGCAACCTTCACAATACTGCATGCAAAATGCATTGGGGCCATCTGGCTTCATTATCCTCATATTTTCCATTGCAGACATTGAAGACTTTCAGTCAACAAAACCAGAAGCATCATCTAAGTCTTGTTTGTGAATGGATAAACAACAGGGACCTACCATATAGCGCAGGGAACTAGATTCCTTACCCTGTGATCAACCATAATGGAAAAGAATGTAAAAAAAGAAAGCATATGTGTATATAACTGAGCTAATTTGCTTACAGCAGAGACTGGTGCAACATTGTAAATCAACTATACTCCAGTTTAAAAAATTAATTAATTTTTAAAATGTTTTCTGTATCATATCAGAAGATAAATAATCAAAAGTGGGGCTGTATCCATTTGGGAATTTGGTTCCCGTTTGGCCTCCTGTGTTCCTAATGTTTGGATTAAATAGTCATTAGAATTCCAGAAAGAGAAAAGATTAACAACCACTAATAACCTAGATAGCATATTGAAAAGCAGAGACATTACTTTGCCAACAAAGGTCCATCTAGTCAAGGCTATGGTTTTTCCAGTGGTCATGTATGGATGTGAGAGTTGGACTGTGAAGAAAGCTGAGCGTCGAAAAATTGATGCTTTTGAACTGTGGTGTTGGAGAAGACTCTTGAGAGTCCCTTGGACTGCAAGGAGATCCAACCAGTCCATCCTAAAGGAGATCAGTCCTGGGTGTTCATTGGAAAGACTGATGCTGAAGCTGAAACTCCAATGCTTTGGCCACCTCATGCAAACAGTTGACTCATTGGAAAAGACCCTGATGCTAGGAGGGATTGTGGGCAGGAGGAGAAGGGGACGACAGAGGATGAGATGGCTGGATGGCATCACCAACTCAATGGACATGAGTTTGAGTAAACTCCAGGAGTTGGTGATGGACAGGGAGGCCTGGAGTGCTGCAATTCATGGGGTCACAAAGAGTCGGACACAGCTGAGCGACTGAACTGAACTGAATAACCTGAAACAGTTCTACTAAATAAATCCCGCCAGTAAGACATTTCTCCTCACCTTTCAATTTGGCCAGGGATTATTAGCCTAATTCTTTCCCTTTCCAGATTCTGAGGTTACAGTCCGCCACCATAATGGGTCAGATGGTGTAAAAGCAATGGGATGGAGGGAAAAGCAGTAATAAGATGACAAAGAAAGGTGTCCTACAGTCAACCTTTTGGTCACTTGCTCATGGTGCTTGTCTTGATCTGAGCTCTCCTCTTTGCGTAGGTTCACGAGCTCCGTTCTCTACCAGGGCCTCATCATGCACATGGGCCTTGCCGGGAGCAACATCTACCTGGACTTCTTCTACTCTGCCCTGGTTGAGTTCCCAGCTGCCTTCATCATCATCCTCACCATTGACCGCATAGGTCGCCGTTATCCATGGGCCATATCAAATATGGTGGCGGGGGCAGCCTGTCTAGCCTCGGTCTTTATCCCTGAGGGTAAGTGCCCTGCCAAGCTGGGGTCTTGTCTGCCAAGGCCCTGAGAAGATGGGGGGGTGGGCGGAAGCACAGCCCTCTGATAGGAAGACCATATTATTCAGCTTGGAAGTCGATTTGGAAAGAATGATGAAATATCTGGGACTTTCCTGAGTGAACGCATATGGCAACTCTGCCTGTAAAAGCCATGGCACCCGGTGATGACCTGATGTGATATAATCACATCCTCTGGTTCTCTGAGTTGGGCTTCCCGGTAGCTCAGACAGTAAAGTGTCTGCCTGTGATACAGGAGACCTGGGTTCAATCCCTGGGTTGGGCAGCTCCCCTGGAGAAGGACAGGGCAACCCACTCCAGTACTCTTGCCTGGAAAATCCTATGGATGGAGGAGCCTGATAGGCTACAGTCCATGGAGTCGCAAAGAGTCAGTTCTCTGACGTAATACAATAAGAGAGGCTAGGAGGACCCATGCCTCAAGCCATCCAGCTGGGCCAGCACAGAGAGCAGGCTATTTCTTCTAGGTGACCTCTGTAGATGAAAGTTTGTGAAACTTTGGAAGCCGATGTCATTCTGGTGTCATTAACAACTGAGGTCTAAAGTGAGGAGTGTGTTAGAACCGTGAGGCTAACACAAGCAGACATGGGGGATTTTGCAGAACTGTCCCGAGCCTGCAGAAGCACCAACGGTGCACCCTTGTCCCCTTCTGGGGGGATGCACTGTCTCCTTGCCCCTCCCCTCCGCCCCCGAGCTCCGTTTGGGGACCCGGGAGCCTGCGCAGCACGTGTCAGCCGTGTGTTTCCCCCTCAGATCTATTCTGGCTAAGAGTTACGGCTGCTTGCCTGGGTAGGATGGGGATTACGGTGGCCTATGAGATGGTTTGCCTGGTCAACGCGGAGCTGTACCCCACATTCATCAGGTACGTATGTCTCCCTCAGCATGAGGAGGGCGGCTGGGACATTTGTTTACGGGTGAGAACAACCACAGGTGCCAACAGAGGACAACTCACCTTTTTTAAGAAATTTATTTTATGGATGTACAGTTGATTTACAGTGGCGTGTTGATTTCTACTGTACAGCAAAATAATTCAGTTATACAAACAGATGTACATGCTTTTACATATTCTTCTCCATTATGATTTATCACAGGATATTGAATCTAGTTCCCTGTGCCATCCCATAGGACCCTGTGGTTGATCCATAGAACAGTTTGCCTCTGCTAACCTCGAACTCCCAATCCAAGCCTCTCACGCCTTCCCATCCTCCTTCGCAACCACAAGTCTGTTTCCGTTTCGTAAATAAGTTCATTTGTGTCATATTTTAGATTTCACATATATGCGACGTCATATGGTCTTTGTCTTTCTCTTTCTGACTTCCTGCATTTGGTATCTCTAGGGAAGGCACCTTCCTTTTTGAGAGGATGGGGCCATTTCAAGGCAGTAGGCAGGTCACACCTCACACTCCCAGGCTGGGGTAAAACCCAGGAACCACGTGGTGAGAACAGGCACCACTGCGTCAAGAGGGAGGACCGAACGGCCACAGGAGGGAGAACAGGCCCCCCAGGATGGCAGAGCAGGGCAGGGGCAGGCGGTAATGAAAGTAAAGGTTGAAAATTGCCCCCGCCCCCAGTTAAACATCTTCCAGAAAGTTAATATAAAACAAGCACAACAGAACATGAATGGAATTATGTATCATTTCCATGCATCGATGGTACGGTGAAGACTTTCGGCTCACACACATTTCAATGATTGGGGGAGGTGTTTAAGGCGGGGGTGGGAGATAACTACGGTCCTGGGAAAAGCAGAAGGAAACCTCCGTGTTCTGCGTTTCAGGAACCTCGGGGTGCTCGTCTGCTCCTCCATGTGTGACATCGGGGGCATCCTCACACCCTTCCTGGTCTACAGGCTCACTGACATCTGGCATGAGCTCCCCCTGGCGGTTTTCGGTAAGAAATCCCCAGAGATGTCCGAAGGAAAACCTGTCTTTTAGGGGTCTCCATGTTTCTACCTCCAAACAAGTGCTGTCCTTGCAAGTAACTACTAAACGTGACTAGTAATTGGGGCTACTCTTAGTGTGGCAACACTAGTGTTACTAACAACGTTAGCAGCCGCTAACACTCAAGTCTGGGAACCCATGAGGACTCACGCCCGTAGAGACGCGAAGTCCAGGGCGAGTGAGGTGGGGGTTTCCTTGAAGAAGACCCTCTCCCCTCACTGATATCTGCCTCTCTGTCTAGGGACTCATTCTTTCTATCTCCTCTAGGCCCAGACACTGGAAAGTACAAACTCTTTTTACTTCATTACTTCAAAAGAAGCAGTTAAAATTTTGCCAAGGGCAATTTCAACACCCAGCAGAAATAGACCAAGATGGAGAAAATGCAGACTTCCCTGGCAGTCCAGTGGTTAAGACTCCGTGCTCCGAATACAGGGGGCCCAGGTTCGATCCCTGATCAAGGAACTAGATCCCACATGCTGCAACTCTAAGACCCTGCATGCTGCAATGAAGGCCCAGCGCAGCCAAATAAATAGATTTTTTTTAAAAAAGAAAGAAAATGCGTTAGCATGACAGGAACACCTGTGGGGGTGATGGCACCCCGTCCTCAGGTTCCTCAGTGCCTACATTGAAGGATCAGGGGCACGGTCCTGCCCGCCGACCCTGAACGATGTATGGGTGCTGAGTCCACCCCTCCCAGACCAGCCGCAGGAGAGAAGGGGAGGGATTAACCAATCATCACCACATCCTGAACCCTAAGTCTGCAGACTGTGAGAGGGGCTGGGGTCCTGGGAGGTTCCATTCACTCCGTATGCACTGCCTCTTCCCCCAGCGGCAGACAGATGGACAGGTGCCCTCCTTCTGGGCATCCCAGCAGCCCCGGCTCCAGATCCACACAAGTAACCTCACCCTCTCAATGTGTCAGCCCCGGGGTCTCCATGCACCCACTCCTGTCTTCTTTAAGACTCCTTCTGAGTCTTTGTTTTAATTTGACAGAAATGGAACGATTTCCCCATGGGCATACCAGACTCAGTCTGGGGGAGGAAGGGAAAGACCCTCTCAGATGACAGCAAAGTGAAGGCGCTCAGTCGTGTCCAACTCTGCAACCCCATGGACTGTAGCCCACCAGGCTCCTCTCTCCATGGGATTTTCCAGGCAAGAGTACTGGAGCCGGTTGCCATTTCCTTCTCCAGGACATCTTCCCGACCCAGGTATTTGAACCTGGGCCTCCCGCATTGTAGGCAGGCACTTTACTGTCTGAGCCACTAGGGGGACAGCAAATGGCTCTCCCCCAATCCTGCGTGTTGTCACACACGTGTCTCTGCCCATTCCTTCTGCTCGAAGGACTTGTGAGGGCAGAAGTTTCCACTGCTGTAGATCTATCAGCAAAAACTCCAAAGCACTGAGAGGATTCACCCTCCAAAGAGACCTGACAAATGTTTCCATGTTCCACCTTAACAACAAGATGGCCGAGTTGAGAGAACATGAGGTCTCTATCCCGAGGTAGGCAGGTGGCTGGCCTGGCTGGGAGCCCCGGGCCCAGACTCCTTCCTCCCCCAGCACTAGCCGAGGGGCCCGACCCCAGAACCCCCTTTTCCATCTTGGGAAGCGCCATCACACACTCTAGTCTCTTCCTTACACTCCAACCTCGGCCACTCCCCTAGGTTGGCAGTGAGTGGTCCACGGGTCTGCGGGATATTTCTGGGTAGAAAATAGATACTTCTCAGTATCTATTTTATTTTTCTTAGTACCTTTTAACAGCAACAACAAAAATGCGAAGTCCAGACCCAGAGGAACTCCCCAGACCTAGACCCTCTGCTGGGCCCTGCCAGTCCATCAACAAGATAAAGGATTTTAACTGCATTTCAAATTTGAAGTAACCAAAGTGTTGGTGGCTCAATCGTGTCCAACTGTTTGTGACCCCATGAACTACAGCCCGCCAGGCTGCTCTGTCCACGGGGATTCTCCAGGCGAGAATACTGGAGTGGGTAGCCATTCCTTTCTCCAGGGCATCTTCCTGACCCGGGGATCGAACCCACGTCTCCTGTGTCTCCTGCATTGGTAGGCAGGTTCTTTACCACTAGAGCCTCCTGGGAAGAAGACAATTCCTGATTTTATATTGCTGGTAGTTTCCTTCTCTCACCAGCCTTTAATAGCTAGCAGGAAGCAAAACTAGCAGTTTTACAGTTTTCTCTCTCTTTTCACACAATCATGGTGTGCAAATTGTGCTGTAGTAATAACCACAAATGGTCATCTAGAAGCCTGAAAACCAACACATGAGTACATTGGAAAAATTCATGCCACGGACCAGGCACTTTTCTAAGCACCTAATGAATATGAACTCGTTTCAGCCTCATAACAAGCATTTTGAGGTGGAGACATCACCCCACATTCTGCAGGGGTGTCTGGAGCATCGGGAGACCTTAGAACCTCTCGGGGCTCTGAGACCAGGGCTCACGGTGTCAGCACGTGGGCTGTCAGCATGGCACCCAGGTGCCCAGAGCTCCAGTCGGAGCCCTGACCACTGCACACTGCAGGCCTGTATTTCTATTTCCATTTTAAGGGTGCAGAAAATGGAGTCCAGCAGGCATTTTTTTGAAACCCCAAACTAGTAAAGAACCCACATCCTACTTCTTGCATTCTATGATAGAAAATATATAAAGATGTACCCTGGTTCGATTCCTGGGTCGGGAAGAACCCCTGGAGAAGGGATAGGCTACCCACACCAGTATTCTTGGGCTTCCCCAGTGGCTCAGATGGTAAAGAATCGGCCTGCAGTGTGGGAGACCTGGGTTCAACCACTGGTTTGGGAAAATCCCCTGGAGGAGGGAATGGCAACCCACTCTAGGATTCTTGCCTGGAGAATCCCATGGACAGAAGAGCCTGGTAGGCTACAGTCCATGGGTCACAAAGAGCTGGACATGACTGAGTGACTAAGCCCAGCACAGCATGTGTGTATGTGTGTGTGTGTGTGCGTGTGTATGCATGTATATATAAATTTTTTGTATATATATGTTTTTGTGTGTATATATAGTCTTTTTATGTATATTTAAGTATATATATATAGATATATATGGTCTTTTTATGTATATACACACATATATATACATCTATATACATTTAAAGTCTATATATAGATATATATACATAAAAATACATACATATATACATATACTATATATACACATAAAAAGACTATGTATAAATGTATACATTTAAAAAGCTATATATATTAAAAAGAATATATATATATGAATCACTTTGCTGTATGCCTGAAATTAACACAACACTGTAGATCAACTATACTACAGTAAAATAAAAAATAAAAAGCAACAATAAATAAAAATAAAATAAAAGGCCTGGCTATACCATTTAATGCTGTTGTGAAGTAATAAGTGATTCATTACTTTTGTTTGCTGGTGATGATCCAAGTTTCTAACTCATTTTCATTACTAAGTGCTTTATATTGGCAGGGCTATATTCTTTCTTTTCTTAGCATTGTTTTTTTTTTCAGAGTTATTTTCTAACTCTAAAGTATCTTAATATCATGGCAATGTCCTCTAGCCTAGAATAACTTTGACTCAAAATGAGAAGTATTTCATTTCCCTATAAGGAATTGTAATTCAGCGGCGTTTGGAACGGACAAAATATTTATGATGGGGAACAGGGCAGTCTGAGATGGCAAAGGAATCTGTAAGTATAGGAAATCATAAAAAAAAATTTTTTTTTTAAGAAACAAGGGGAGCTCTAATTACAGAAGGGGCATGCATCAACCCGGAATGTGATCTTTGTCTGTTTGGTTTTCAGCTGTGGTCGGCCTGATTGCTGGAGGACTGGTGTTGTTGCTCCCAGAAACCAAAGGGAAGACTTTGCCTGAGACCATTGAAGAAGTTGAGAACATGCAGAGGTAGGGAGTTGAGATTTCTTCATGAACCATTCCATACATGTTTGGGGGAAACTCTGTAGCTGGCTGGAAAGAAAGATTAGGTTGAATCTATCCCTCACACTGTACACTGAGATCAATTCAAATGAAATCAAAGATTAAAATGTACCAACCAAGAAACAGTAAAAGAGAATGAAGATATTATAGGAGAAGATCTTAACCCTTTCACAGTGAGGGAGACTTTTAAAATTTGACCAAAAATATCCAGGACCCATTAGGAAAAAAAGTTTGCCCTCATAAAAATTTAAAACTGTGTTGAAAAACTTCCATAAGCTAAAAAAAGATAAGCAAACTTAGAGAAAATGTTTACTCCTCCATAAAGGGCTAATTTTCCCAATGTATAAATAGTACGAACAAATTCATAAGAAAAATCACTCAGTGGAAAAAAATGGACAAAGGACTTGAATACATAATTTAGTGAAAAGAAAAAAAAAACAGCTCCAAAATATATTAGTATGCCCAATCTCCTTCATGGTAAGAGAATTGCAAAGTTACCCTGCACTATTATCCACTGGGATTGTCAAAGATCAAACTGCTTGTAAACAACCAATGGACCCATGAACAGCACAGGAGTGGCAGGTGTCAAGCCCCTATGCAATCAAAATCCACGTATAACTTTCAATTCCCCCAAAACTTAACTGCTAATAAATGTTAGTCGCCCAGTGGTGCCTGACTCTTTGCGACCCCATGGACTGCAGCCCACCAGGCTCTTCTGTCCATGAGATTTTCCAGGCAAGAATACTGGAGTGGGTTGCCATTTCCTTCTCCAAAGGATCTTCCCGACCCAGGGATCGAACCCAGGTTCCCTGCACTGCAGATTCTTTACTGACTTAGCTACAAGGGAAGCCCCAACCGCTAATAATCAGAAGCTTATGAATAACATAGGGCAGTTCAGACATATTTTGTATGTTGTATGTATCGTATACTGTGTTCCTACAGTAATCTACAGAAAAGAAGATGTTGTTAAGAAAACCATAAGGAAAATAAAATACGTTTACAGTACTCCACCGTGTTTTTCAGGCTTCTCAGGTGGCACTAGTGGTAAAGAACCTGCCTGCCAATGCAGGAGACATAAGAGATGCAGGTTCAATCCCCGGGTCCGGAAGATCCCCTGGAGGAGGGCATAGCAACCCACTCCGATATTCTTGCCTGGAGAATCCCATGGACAGAGGAGCCTGGCGGGCTACAGTCCACAGGGTCACACAGAGTCAGATACGACTGAAGCCAGTTAGCATGCACACACCTTGTTTATCAAAACTGTAAGTTTATAAATTTACATCACCTGTTTCTAAGACACATCACCTCTCAGCACCTACATGAACATTTTCTTATATGATACAAAACACTGTGGGGCTTCTCTGGTGGCTCAGTGGTAAAAAAAAAATTGCCCTGCCAAGGCAGGAAGCATGGGTTCAATGCCTGATCCGGGAAGATCCCAGAGGCCACAGGGCAACCAAGCCCACGCGCCACAACTGTGAGCCTGTGCCCTAGAGCCTGGGGACCACAGCTGCTGAGGCTCGGGCCTCAAATACTGAAGCCTGCACGCACTAGAGCCCGTGCTCCCCAACGAGAGAAGTCACCGCAGTGAGAAGCCCGCGCACCACAGTGAGGAGTAGTCCCTGCTCGCCAAAACTAGAGAAACGCCCGCGCAGCAGTGAAGACCCAGCAGGGCCAAAACCAAATAGATAAAATGAAAAGGAAAACACAGTAGATTTTACATGGATTCATAACAAGTGACATCAAAAATGAAAAGATCATGTAAAACAGAAATCCAAGTTTATTTACAGATAGAGTGATTCATGGGCTTGATACTGAAGAAGTACCTATACTATATATAGATAATATATCTATATGATTGCTTTATGGTTGCCTACTGTAACTGACTCGATGGACATGAGTTAGAGTAAACTCTGGGAGTTGGTGATGGACGGGGAGGCCTGGCATGCTGCAGTCCACGGGGTCACAAAGAGTTGGATACAATGGAGCGACTGAACTGGACTAAGCTGAACTGTCGCTGACTGATGCTATTGCTCTCCACTGCTCAGGGCAGCCTAGCTCATACATGAATGAATGGATTGACATGAAATTTTTGTGCCATACATGACAGCCATACTCATAATACAGTATCAGAAATGCTTGTTACATTTTTTAAAAAAACCACTTACCTATGATGATAGGCAGGTTCTCCACTATGATCCAGAGAGGCATAATGTAAGATAATGTAATTCTTTGACAGCAAAATTATAAAACAATAAGAAAATGAATACATTATTCATTTTGTATTAAATATCACTCACCTTATGCCTACGTGGGGACAGAGTCTGTGCATGCATGCGTGCTCAGTCATGTCTGACTCCTTGCAACCCCATGGACTGTCTCTCTCCAGACTCCTCTGTCCATGGGATTCTCCAGGCAGGAATATTGGTGTGGGTTGCCATGCCCTCCTCCAGGGCATCTTCCCGGCCTAGGGATCGAGCCACTGTCTCCTGGATCTCCTGCCCTGCAGGTAGATTCTTTACTACTGAGCCACCGGGGAAGCCAAGACTAGTGCCTACATATACTTTATGCATTCATGATGGACTTAACTTTTTCTCAGTTTTTTCAAAATTTCTAGGCTACATGTTTCATCTGAGACCTTTTCAAATTGTCACAAATTGCCAAAAAGATTTCAAATTTTTTATTGAAAAAAGTCCACATGTAAGTGGACACATGCAGTTCAAACTTGCATTGTTCAAGGATCAACTGTACTGTGTTGGTAAAAGGTGTGGAGAGACAGGCAGAGTCCTTAAAACCTTTCTGATGGGCAATATGACAATAGTAATAAAATTGTGTACCTTTGTATACAGCAATTCCATCCTTGTAGAAATTTATGTGTGTAAAATGGTGTATGTACAGGATTATTCATTAAAGCAATTTTTATGTATCAAAAGAGTGAGAGCAGCATAAATGCCAATCCATTGGGAGACCAGTTAGGTAAATTATGGCGTGTCATTCAGTAAAATACTGCATAGTCATTAGAAAGAATGAGGCAGCTTGATATGCACTGATAAGGAAACTCTCCCAGATGTATTTTTTTTTCCAGATGTATTATTAATGGGGGAAAAAAGCAAAACCTAGAAAGACATATAATCATTTGTGAACAAAGAGCAAGATACATGTATGTGAAACTTAAATATATATTAAACATATATATAAATTATATATACAATTTACTTTATCTCTGGAAGCACATGCATAACATTGATTGTCTATGGAATTAGATGGCTATGGGAGATAAGTGGGAGGGAGACTCTTCAGTGCATACTTTTTGCACTTTCTGAACACATAAAATTCTATTTTAAAAACCTTAAAAAATCAAAAATAGGGACTTCCCTTTTGGTTGGTACACTGGATAAGAATCCGCCTGCCAATGCAGGGGACACAGGTTCGATCCCTGGCCCAGGAGGATTCCACGTGCCACAGAGCAACTAAGGCTGTGGGCCGCAACTACTAACGATGCACACTCTAGGGCCAACGAGCCGCAACTACGGAGCCCAGGTACCACAACTCCTGAAGCCCCCAAGCCCGAGAGCCAGGAAACCACAACCCCCAAAGGCTGCAGGGAGCAACTGCTGAAGCCCACGGGCCTAGAGCCTCTGCTCCACAACAGGAGAAGCCGCCTCAGTGAGAAGCCCCGACTAGAGAGCCGCCATCGCTGGCCGCAAGCAGAGAAAGCCCAGGAACAGCAACAAAGACCCAGTGCAATCAAAAATAAATACATAAAACCATTTTTTAAAAAATCTACATCCAGAGAAACATATATGACACACTCCCCCATGAATCTGTTTATGTGATATGCTTAGCTATAACTGTTCATTTTATCCATAGTCCATTTTCGGCCCATTGATGCCATGAACTGAACTGAATTGTACCCATGCTACAAACCCTTCACATTTCAAATATTCAGTACTTGGGCAAAGATCACAGCAGAAGAATCACGGAGGTCTGAGGCTTTTCCTAGAACTTGGAAGAGGCTTTGAATTCAGCCAGAGGTCATGCACTAGCAGTTCATGGGACACCGGGGTCTCAAGAGCCTTGCCTGGCCCACGTAATTTTTTAAGTGAGAAATTCCACATAAAATGAATTTCCAGAATCTGTTTTTTTTTTTTTTTTTTAATCAGAGACTTGGGTAACACCGAGCAGGCAGTTTCTTCCTGTTGACAGTTTGGAGGAGCTGAGGGTTGACAGCTCAGCTCTTTGAAGGGCATGCCTGCGGGAGCCAGCCACAGGCCCTCCTTCCCTACCCTTGGTGCCTAGGACACTTCTATTTTCCATCTGGTGAGGGTGGACCCTTGAGTTTGAGATCCTTGATCTTGATCAACCAACCCCCATAGACCTTGTCCAGTGCGTCTTCCTATGCACACGAGTGCCTCCCCTGGAGGACAGAAATTGTACATCATTTATGGTCCTGTCCCTAGAGCTAAGCATAGTCCCCACACACAAAGAGCAGATGCTCGCCAAATATTTGTGAAATAAACGCAGAGCTCCTTCTACAGCATCCCTATGTGACATACCCCTAGGTTTGCCCCGGCCAATCCCAGTGTCAACAAGGCAGTAACATGTGATGGTGAGGAACAGGCCAGGTCTGATGCCAGAACCCAGCCTCTGGGCACTGACTCTGAATTGAGTCTCAGAGACAGAGTTTTGGGGTAAAGTAGAAAAGAATAGCTTTTTTGCAGATGCCAAGCAAAGAGTCCAGGGCAGCTAGTACTTAAAAAGACCCAACCTTCCTGAAGATTTTCAAGAAAAGGTTTATAAAACAAGGTGAGGGAAGGGGGTTATGGAGTGTGTGACCATCTCATGGACATTCTTCTGACTGGTTGGTGGTGAGGTACTTGGGAGTCAGCATCATCAACCTTTTGGTTCCAACCAGTCTGGGATCTAGAGTTAATGGGGAGCATAGGTAGTTTCTTCCATCTGGTGGGGTTTCAGTATCTGCAAAACAGCTCAAAGGACATGGCTCAGAATATTATCTATAGCCCTTGAAGAGGAACTAAAGGTCCTTGACTTTAATGGTTAAAGTATTATTTTGTCTTGCTTGGCTGTTTTTCTTTTTTTCTGCATTTTCTCACTTCTCTGATTAAATTTATTCTTTGACTAAAGTTTTTCCGTAGACAAAGGCAGGTGGAGGTCATGGGTGGGTGTCTATTCTGGAAAGGCTTCATAAGGTCCTGCTGGGTTATGGGTCCTCATATTTCCTATCATGTTATCTTCACTCCACTAGGGCTCAATTTTTCATCTGTCAGTGGAACAAGAGTTCCTACTCATTGAATTTTTGTAATGATTAAATGGGACTTCCCTGATGGCGCAGCAGGTAAAAAGCCTACGTGCAACACAGGAGATGTGGGTTTGATCCCTGGGTCAGGAAGATCCCTTGGAGAAGGAAATGGTAACTCATTCCAGTATTCTTACCTAAGAAATCACAAAGACAGAGGAGCCTGGTGGGCAAATAATGCCTGTAAAGTGCCTGGCTCTTAGCAAATGTTCAATAACCACCGAGACTATTCATAGAAGTTTTCACAGCTGTTTTACAAAACAATAATTAATTTTTATTTGCTCCTTACTTTTACTGAAAAGTCAATAATCTTTGGTAAAAATGGTTTTCTCAAGTCCTATTTGCAGAACAGATGATAACAGTGTCTATATTTTGCATTCATCACTTTTAAGTGATAGAAAATTAAATTTAGTTGTTTACCATGTTCTCTACTACAGAAAGGAGGGAAACACCTTAAATAAAGAATGTGGGCCAGTCCCACCCCTAGGAGAGCATTTTAGGAATAACTCCATCCACATTAGGTGCTCACGATGCTCTGTCCATTTTCTTTTTGCGCACCACCGCAAGAAACACTTGTCAAGACTGATCCTGGACAAAGCTTATACTCATTGGTTGCTCCATCTTTCTATTATCCACTTTATCTTGGTTTTCAGCTCCTCATAATCTCTCTCTCCTCTCTCCTTTTTTGTTTTATTATTTATTGCAGGTCAGGAAAAAACAAAGACAAGATGATTTACATTGAAGTCAAGAAACTAGACACTCCACTGAATTAAGAAGAGAGAGCTGCTCTCGTTTGCTTTGACAAAAACAAGGCAAGAATCAGAGATTTCTGCTCTCATCACAAAGCCTATACATGTAACCTTACTTCTGTTTGGACACTAGTAACCTTGATCTATAACCAAATGGAGTCTGTTGTATTGCTGTGTGAAAACTGCCTCTAGGATGAGGTCCTGCAGTCGTCCCTTGTTTGAACACTTCCAATGACCATTCTTACATAGGTACCTTAAGAGTAGATGCCAGCACTCCTCTGGACCAGATATTTCCAGAGTAGATTCTAGAATATCTCAAGGGAGAAGCAAAAAGTCTGTCGAGGAAAGAAATAGCTTACACATAAAAAGAATGTCAAGACTTTGTAATTTAAATCAGCAGAAATCTGGCTACAAGTTTAGCAATGAATCGTAAAGAGACAAGGCCCAGGAAGATGAAACATAATAATGAGTCAGGTAAGATTTACTGATATGAGTGCTCTGACACAAGGTTCTAGATTTAATGTGCTGGCTGGAACATCTAGCATCAGCTCCAACAGTTAGCAGAACAACAACATGAGAAAAAATATGAGTATATTTCCATAATTTGAAATAAGGAGGACTTCTTAGGCAAAAGCATAATCCAAGAGACATGAAGTGAATGATTGATTGATTAATGTGACTACACAAAACAAGGCTAAATTAAATGAGGCTAGCTGTTTAACACACCCCAAAAGTAAATTTAATGAATGAGTGATAGATTTGGGGAAATATTTTCCACATATAAAATATTAAAAGGTTAGTATCCAAAAGAAATAAAAAGCTACTAAAAATCAATAAAGAATGATAATCCTCTAGACAGACCATAGGGAAAAAATGGTTCAAGAATACAAAGTTAACAAAAAAAAAAAGAATACAAAGTTATTTATAGAAATAGCTTTAAAAATTGTTAGGTTTTATATATATATATGTATAAAGATGTATATCCTCATGGTTAGGGAAATAATAATGAAATATTTTTCACTCTTCAGATTAATTAATAAAATTAATAAAAAAATAAAATTGAAAGTATCAAGTATGGATGAGGATATGAAAAAACTTTCATGCATTGCTGGCATGGATGAGTTGATTGGTTTAGTCTTTAGAAAGCAGTTTGGCATGTCCATGCACATATTAGAAATGCGCACATCTGGACCCAACAATTTCACCACTAGGTATCTATTTTGAGAAACACTAAAGCGTATACAGATTCATCTCAGAGGTATTCATTGCATCATTTGTTGATGAGAGAAAAAATTGGAAATAACCAAAGTCCTTATATGTGAAGAATGCTTAAATAAACTATGGTATATCAACTCATCAGTTAACAAAGAGTGAAAATGATATATAGCTACTCCATATAAAGACCTTCATGATGAAGGGCTAAGATGAGTTTTGGAATAAGGATGTAGAAATAATAAGATGTACATCTAACCAATGATCTAGGGGGAAGAGGAATGGGACTGGGCAGTGTACAAGGAACAATTAGAAAGATTCTACTTTTTCTGCAATTCTTGCATTTTTATGTTTTCATGTGCAGATCTATGGCATGCTCGTGCTGTTTTAAAAAATAAATGATTAACTGTGAAATAGTTTGATGGTTTCTTTAAAAACTAAACATGTTCTTTCAATATCGCTCAGCAATTGCATGCCTGGGTATTTATCCCAGAGAAAGGAAAACATACATCCACACAAAATTCCATACACAATTTCTCATGGCATTTTTTTCTCTCATTAAACAAAATCTGGAAATAATCAAAATGTCCCTCATACCAAGGAACACTCCTCAGCAAGAAAAAGGAACAAATCAACAAGACACAACTTGAATGGATCTCAAGGGTGCTGGGCTGAGTAATAAAGGCTAACCTCCAAAGGTCACTCATGAAAGGAAAAACTACTGAGATGGAAAACGGATCAGTAGTTAATTATGGTCATGGTTACATAAATCTACACGTGTGATAAAGTGACATGGGTCTATACTGACATAGTGCACCAATGTCAGTTTCCTGGTTTTGACATTTCTTTAATTATGTGAGATGGAACCATTGGGGAACACTAGGTGAAGGGGACCCAGAATCTCTCTGGGTTTGTAAATTCCCGTGAATCTAGTTATTTCAAAATAAAAGATTTAAAACAGTATTTTAAAAATGAAATGTTATGGGGACCCAGAAGAGGCCACTTCTCTGTAACAATGTTTCTTAAAGTTAATGTCCAAAATGTCTTTGACTTTCCTCGGTCCAGAAAAGTGCATACCCAAAACTTGCATATACTTTCACAGGCTTTACCAGTCCTTCATTCAATTAAGAATTCTTGCTGTTGACACAAGTTTCAGTCCATAAACCAAATCCAGCCTGCTGCCTGCTTTTAAATAAAGTTTTATTGACACACAACTACACCCATTTACTTCTATTTGTCTAAGGCAACTTTGCAACCACTGCAGAAAAGTGAGTGGTTGCTGTAAAGATTCCTTGATGCACAAACCTTAAATTATTTGCTATCTAGCCCTTTATGGGGTTTACCTGATAGCTCAGCTGGTAAAGAATTCACCTGTAATGTAGGAGACCCCAGTGCAATCCCTGGGTCCAAGAAGATCCCCTGGAGAAGGGATAGGCTGCCGACATCAGTATTCATGGGCTTCCCTGGTGGCTCAGGCGGTAAAGAATTCGCCTGCAATGCGGGAGGCCTGGGTTCTATCTCTAGGTTGGGAAGAACCCCTGGAGGAGGGCATGGCAACCCACTCCAGTATTCTTGCCTGGAGAATCCCCCTGGACAGAGGAGCCTGGTGGGCTACAGTTCATGCGGTGGCAAAGAGTCAGACACGACTGAGTGATTAGGCATAACACAGCAGCCCTTTATGGAAAAAGTTTGCTGACCCCTGGGTAGAATCCCACCTCTGTAAGCTGAAAGAAACGTTGGAATTTAAAAAAATAATAATAATAACACAGAAAAAGCAATACTATTAATATTCTAAAGTCTGAGTTCCTTCTTCTGTGTGCCTGGAACGCAGCACCAGTTGTGTAGGCAAACAGGCAAGAAGCCAGGTAAGAAGGTAACAGTTTGGAAAGAAGAAGAGCTCCCAGCACGCCAGCCCACTTGTGCACACGGCCATTTGTGGCTTCCTCCCCGCGCCCTGAGGTGGGCTAGGCTGCCCAGCGGCCTCGGGGCGTGTTCTGGGTGTGGTGATTCCCGAAAGCCCCAGCACTCTTGAGGGAAAGAACTAGGTGGGCCATGCAGATCGGGGTGGCCATGTAAACTGGGAGGGGCAACTTGGGAGGGGAAGAGTCAGGGCCCATTCAATCTACGTTGTAAGATGTGCTCAGTAGAAGCCTCATTATCTAAAAAGTCCCACTCATCAAAGACTATTATTGTCATTTAATCTAAAACAAAAAGAATGTATTTCTATTTCTTCAATGAAGGAGAAACATCTTTTTTCTAAGTGTATGCTGCCTGTTAGGAGTTTGGCTTTTTCTGGCATACACCATGTTCCTAATGCATTGTTCATCACTTGCAATTTTGGGCTCTTTAAAGGAGAACCAGAACTCAAAACACTTTGAAACAACCTGGATCCAAAATTCCACATTTTTGCCATACTTTTTTTCTTTAATACTTGATTTGTCCACATTTACATGACATTTTTAGTGACTCACTCTATTGAATATCAAGAAAGCATTTTAATTCAGGGGTCCCCAACCCCCAGGCCACAGACTGTAACCTGTTAGAAACTGGGATGCACAGCAGGAGGTGAGCATTGGGCAGGCCAAACCAAAACCATAACCCCACCCAGGCCAGTGACAATATTGTCTTCCATGAAACCAGTCCCCAGTGCCTAAATATAGGGGACTGCTGATTTAATTTACTTTAATTGAATTGTGTATTAAAAATGCATTTTTACCTTTCTCCTTCATCAGATTACATGATGTCATCAAATTAAGTAATCACAATATCGAGTTCAAAGAGAAAAAACAGATTTAGGAGTAAATCTAACTGATCCCTGATCCTCTTATATCTCAACTAAGAGACAGATGGGTGGTCACATTAGAAGGTGGCCACCTAGCTGAGCTGGGGGTTCGCCAGCTGGTTTTGCTACCCAACGCAAGCCTGTGTGCCCAACACACAGCGAGGCCAAACAAACCTAAATGTCAGAATCTGGAGCAGAAAAAGGTTTATTGCAAACCCCAGAATCATGCAAGGAGAATGCATGCTTGTGCCCCCAAAACCCATCAACTCCCTTAAGGAGTTCAGCAAAGCATTTTTAAAGATGGGGGTGGGGAGGATGGCAGGGTTGTGATCAGTTTGTGCAGTTTCTGACTGGCTGATGGGGAGGTAACAGGGCAGTGTCACAGGGATAAATATGATCAATCCTTAGGGTCCAGTAGATCTGGGGGCTACGGTGCTCAGGTCATCAAGTAGTTAATTTCTTCCCTTTGGTGGTAGCATCTGAAAAACTCAGGAGGTAGCTTGAACTGGGTGCTTCAGGAGGGAGCTTCAGCAGAGGATGTGGGGGAGGGGTCTGCCCCAGGAAGGTCCCACGGGGTTCTGCTCTGATGTAGTTTCACAGAGAGAAGGTGTGCCCATCGGGGTTCCCCAGAAAACAGAACCAGTGGATGATGTACATATACACGTACGTGAAAGGAAACTTTGGTTTACATGATTGTGAAGGCTGAGAAGTCCCACGACCTACTGCCTACAAGCCAGAGACCCCCAGAAGCCAGCTGTAAAAACCAGGGGAACTGATGCTGAAACTCCCAGTCCCAGGGCAGAAGACAGACGCCCTGCTCACAGCAGGCAGGACGGGAGGATGGCAGGCAGGGACAACACTCCCTCCTCTCCTCGTCCTGCTCTGTCCGTGGATTGGACATCCCGAAACACCCTCGCAGACACACTCAGACATCCTGCTGCATCGGGACACAGAATTCACATTCACAGGGGTCACTCTGTAAACCAGTTCTGGAGGCTGGTCTCAAGAGCTCCTCCTAAGCCCAGTTGCCGCTATGTTAAACAAAACATAGAATTCCCCTGGTTTCTCTCATGCAAGTCTGACGAATAGGACAGTATGTCTAAAACACTAGTACCCTGATCAAACCCCAAGAGTAAAGCTCGCTTCCCTTTCCCCTGTTTGGCAGGTCTAAGCACAGTATCCTCGGTTAACCAGAACTCCGAAGCTGTGAACTTGGGTGACCCCCCCATGAAGTTCTGAAATCAAAACTGACTTGGCAAAGACTTCTTTTCCCAAAACAGTCTGACTCTACATTTACACCATCGGCAAGTGGGTCTCGGGCTCAGGTTCACTTTCAGATGTCTCCAGCAACAATTTCTTTTTTTTTTTTTTTTCATTTATTTTTATTAGTTGGAGGCTAATTACTTTACAATATTGTAGTGGTTTTTGTCATACATTGACATGAATCAGCCATGGATTTACAAGTATTCCCCATCCCGATCCCCCGTCCCACCTCCCTCTCCACCCGATTCCTCTGGGTCTTCAATTTCTTTTCGGCAGGAAGATGTGGAGTGAGAGGGGACCACGTCCGTCACTCTTCAGCTGCTGTAACTTGGGGGTCTGTGTGATTTCGATGTGCCCTCATTCTGCATTTCCCTGTTGAGAGCCCAGAGCCTCTTGCCCCAGGAGTGCTTGCCTTCAAGCATAAGGCACCCAAGGACATCACCTCGATCATGACTGGTCCTGGCAAAATTGAGGCGTCTGTGTTCCAGGTTCCCTTATCCCCGCCTCTCTTCCCTGCCCACGCCCACCATCCCTGGCCACACCAGGGCCCTTTGACATCAACGGCTCAACAGGTAAAGAATCTGCCCGCAATCCAGGAGACACAGGTCCAATCCCTGGATCAGGAAGATCCCCTGGAGGAGGAAATGGCAACCTGCTCCAGCAGTCTTGCCTGAAAAATTCCATGGACAGAGCAGCCTAGAGGGCTACAATCCATGGGGTCACAAAACAGACATACACGACTGAGTGACTAAGCAAGCAAGCCAATCTCCTCTCTGGCCCCCAACAAAAAAGATTTGCTCCATGCCCCCAGAATTTTAGGGCTCATCTGGGGAGCCACCTGTGGGGCAGAGGGTGTTAATTCTGGAAACCAGTTCTGCTGGGTTGTGGGAACTAGTGGTCTCCGTCCCAGCATTCAATCATTCCAGTGCTTAGATGCCCAGAAACTCCTAAAAACAATGACTCAGAACGCTAGTGCTGGCTTGGATTCCCAGGTCAGAGACTCCAGCCCAGAACACTCTTCCCAGCTCCAGACATCTCCATTTAGACATGCTGAGGGTTTCCTGTGGGCTTCCCAGGTGGTGCTAGTGATAAAGAACCTGCCTGCCAATGCAAGAGACATAAGAAATGCAGGTTCGAACCCTGGGTTGGGAAGATCCCCTGGAGGGAGACATAGCAAACCACTCCAGTGCTCTTGCCTGGAGAATCCCATGGACAGAGGAGCCTGGCAGGCTACGGTCCATAGATTCGCAGAGTCAGACACAACTGAAGCTGCTTAGCATGAGTGTTCTGGTAACCAGCATTTCTCATTGAGATTTTACTGCCAGTGACAAAAATGTTTATCATCTTCAGATTTTGACAGGAGGAAGAACTCTGTAGAGGTCCATATTCATATCTGGCTTGCACATTTTCTAAGCCATCTGTCATCCCCAGGAAATCTTATGGAATGTTACAGGTATTTTACCCCCAAAGCAGATGTTTGGTGATGATTTTCCCATCAGGCAGAAATACTAGGGTCAGAAACCACAGGGGGAGTAGAGGCCACCCAGTGCCTGAGCCCCCCCGAGCTCACAACCCCACAGGGGCCCAGTTCAAACACAACAATGGGTGCTGTAAGCAGGACCCTGTCTGGGGTGTCCCTCATGACTAGAGAAACAACCTCAGACTACTAACCACGGTAAAAAGTGTGAGGGTCTCCTCTATGCGGGAATGCTGATCAACAGGACAAGATGAACAAGATGGATGTGGGCTTTGACGCTGCAGTTGGATGGGGGAAATACCCTAGTGATGATAGTGCAATGTGGAGCGAGCCTGGGAACCAGGAGGGAAGTGCCCAGATTCCCAAAGTCAAGCTGGTCTTGCGTCTTGAGCGAGGACAAGTCTCCCTGGGGAGCCAATACTTAGTACAGTTCTAGGAGTTCACAGACAAAGGAGAAAACCCTGAGGACAATTTGGGGCTTGGGGACAATACTCTGAGAGGCTGAGGTTCAGCGTGGGCAGGAGGTGGAGAGGCAGGCAGAGTGGCCAGGGGTGCTCAACCTTGACCTTGTGGGCAGAGAGCTGGGCAGGGAGAGACGGGATGGGCAGCAGGAGGTATGGAGCCAAGAGAAGCGGGCAGATGAGAGAGATTTAGGGAGAAAAGAAAAAGAGTGACTATTAGCTATGGAGCCAGAGGCTAAAGGGGCATTTAAGAAGAGCATAGCAATGAGATTTATCCCAAAACAATCACACTAGACACTAACTGCACATGCTCGACAGCCTGGGGACACTTCTGGGAGCAGGTTCAGAGGTCCTGAGGCCATCAGTGCCTAGAGCATCACACAGGCATTTTTGTCCACAAAGCAACCAGAAATCACAGAAACAGGTTCAAGGATTCTCAAGCACTCTTTCAGAAAGAAAGAAAAAATAAAAGACTTTTTAGAAACACTTTCATCCAAAATGGTTCAAAGAGAAATAACATTAAGATGGAGAGGAAGGGTAGTTTTACATTTTCTTCTTCATAACTTTGGCATTTCCTCAATTTTCTGCAATGCATGTATTTTTTTTTTAAAAAACATGTGTTAGGCAGGATATGGTGCCTATAAAAATACACGTGATAGATGAGTCACTGATAAAGATTTCTTTTCTGAATTCATTCCTGGTCCAGCCTCCATCACACCAAAGGTAACAACTATTCCACATTTTGTCTCTCTGATTTCCTTGTTTCTAATGTACAACACACACACATACACACACACACAATTGAGTGTATGCATCCTGTTAAAAAAGAAAAATTCCACTGAGTACATTTTAAAGATCCAATTGACTTTATTGAACTATTCAGGCTTCGGGCAGCATTGTGTGGAAGGAAGCTTCAAAGGGTGGCAGAAAGGGAAATTTTCTAAAGATAGGATGGACGTGAGAGAGTGCGTGTGTGCTCGTTGGCTAAGTCATGTACAACCCTTTTGCAACCTCATGGACTGTAGCCTGCCAGGCTCCTGTGTCCATGAGATTCTCCAGGCAACAATACTAGAGTAGGTTGCCATTTCCTTCTCCAGGGGGTCTTCCCGACCCAGGGATGGAACCCACGTCTCCTGCGTTGGCAGATTCTTTACCACTGAGCCACCTTTGAAGCCCCAAAGGCAGGACAAGGAAGGTGTAAACATGGAAACAAAATTGTCTCAGATTCAGGTCATCTTTCTTCGGGGGAAAAGGGGTCTTTTAGGTGGACCACCTCACCTTCCTTCTGGGGATGGAGAAGGTGCTGACTGGAAAGTATCTGACCGACAGGTTAAGGCTGTATTTCTGGGGGAGTCTGAAGCTTCAGTTAAGTTAGGTATTAAGCCCTGGTTTGGTAGCCTGATGTAGTACAAGAGACTCCATTTGGGGCCTGTGGTCTTATTTTAATGATATCAACTTTTTTTAATATATTTTTAAAATGTTACTGAAGTACAGTTAATTTCAGTCTCTACTTTCATCTTTGTTTTGTATTTTATTACTTTCTGCTTCTATCTTCATCT
The DNA here is from genome assembly GCF_019320065.1 of Cervus canadensis. Lineage (NCBI taxonomy): Eukaryota > Metazoa > Chordata > Mammalia > Artiodactyla > Cervidae > Cervus > Cervus canadensis. Next base: position 30,987,509 of record NC_057418.1, on the reverse strand, counting down.
TCATTTTTCTTACTTTGAGATTATCCTGTGGTTCTTTTTCTAACTCCCTATCCTGAATGACCATTTAGACTCTGAGCCTCAGCCATCACAGCTAACTAGCATGTTGGCTGATTCTGATCTGAGAGGCCGCTCCCACCCAGGAAGTGTTCCCACATCCCCGCATCCCTGCCCCGGGCTTCCTGTCTCCTGGTGGGACCCTCAATGGGGAGAAAGTCCCGAAGTTCCACCCCCTCTCTCAGGCTCTGTTTAACCCCCTTATCACACAATGTTTTCCCACAGCTGGCAACGTAGGTTGTTTTCTTCTCCGAGACATGCTGAGTTGGGAGGCCAGGAAAACACCTATTCCTGGGTCTTCAAAGGAGAGCAGCCCCTGGTGCTGTTCAAGGGACTCCTCCAAAGCCATGCCTAGCTGTCTGTTGGACGTGACCGTCCAGGGTCAGACAATGACACATCACTGTCTCAACTCAAACACATCTTAAAGCCACGGTTTTCTCTCTTTGGAAGGCAAGAGACTGCCAAGTGTGGTGGGCATGGTAATTAACGAGAGGACAAAGGAGAAAGTCTAAAGAAGCGATTCCCTCCCTCTCCTTTCAAACATGGCTCCAGAGAACTTGGCCAAGTTCAACTAGTGAGCCATTCTTTCTAAAGCATCCAGAGAAGGGGGGATTCATTAAGAGCAAATGTCCGGAATGAAAGGAAGTCCCATGAAACCGATTAAACAGGGTTCTCCAATAGATCACACTAGGCAAATGTGAATAGACAGCAGAAGACGAAGAGGGAAGACAGCGTCAGAGAGGAGTGAGGAAGGCCTTGAGAGAGAGGTCTGACTTGTCTCTACTGATGCTACTTTGCGTCTGCAACTGATGAGGCAAGAGCCGAGTGGGTAAGGGCTGACCTAGTGCTGAGACGGACTGCTCTGTTTACTAGCCATGTGACGCACATTTAAAGACTTCTGCTGCAAGTATCAAACTGTCCTTCAGAAGGTGTTAGAAATTACTTGCACCGACACACCATAGGAGAGCCTGCTTCTCTGTGCCTTCGTCCCCACCCACAGCTGCACTCCTCACTCACACGCTCTCACACCCACACACGCACGCGCCACTGGCACGGAGTCTTGCCGAGTGAATCCGCCAAAGATCACACCTCAAGGCTGTTTCACCTGCGCTTCTTTGAGCAGTGAGGTTGAACATGTTTTCAAATTTCTTGGCAATTTTCTTTTAGCTGTGACGTGACTATTTTTGCCCTTCGCCCATTTTCTCTTCGAAATCGTCTGCTTTTCCTTATTAACAGGTAAGAGCCTTTTGTATATTAGGAATAGTAACACTTCGGCATGGAATCCTTAGTTTGTGTCTTGGAGTTGGCCTCTGGCCTTTTTGGGGTTTGAGATGGGGGGGATTTTTCACATATAGAATTTTTTTTTTTACCAAAATGGGTGAAAATGGGCTGCCTCCCTACTGGAGAGGTACCTTTGGTGTGATTGAAATGGAAGGTCTTTGTCTTGACCCAATAACTCTGGGCATCCCCACACCTTTGCCGTGAGGGGAGGGCTCCCCACCCCACTTTCTCTTTCCACACTCCCAGGACCCCCCACCCCACACCCCCCATTCCATCCTGAGCAAAGCACTCCTCTGCTGTCTGTGGGACTCAGGGGAAGCCTGAAGCTGCTTCTGGTGGATTGTAAGGTTCGTTCTTCATCGTGAAAGAATTCAGAAAGGAAGCAGGGAGGTTAAGAAAGTTAAGTGAGAGTTTATTTAAGCAAGAATACACTCTTAGAGGGAGAGCAGGGGTTTCTTTAGCAAGCCAGTTCTGAGGGGCTACAAATGAAGGGGTGAAATATTCGCTGGGAAAGGAAGGGTTTGGGGGTCGCCTTCCCTGATTTTCGGGGTTTCCCTGGTGACTCAGACGGTAAAGATTCTGCCTGCACTGCCCCGGATTTGATCCCTGAGTTGGGACAATCCCCTGGAGAAGGGAATGGCAACTCACTCCAGTACTCTGGCCTGGTGTCCATGGATGGAGGAGCCTGGCTGGCCACAGTCCATGGGGTCACAAAACGCCGGACACGATGGAGCGACTAATACTTTCACTTCCAGATGAGTTTAATTCTGGATGACCAACATGTTTCCATTTAAAATGATCAAACCAGACTTCTCTGGTGATCCAGTGGTTAAAAGTCCACCTGTCAACAGAGGGAACATGGGTTTGAACCCTGATCTGGGAAGATTCCACATGCTGAGTAGCAACTAAGCCTGAGTGTCGTAACTACTGAAGCCTAGAGCCCATGCTCTGCAACAAGAGAAACCACCAAAATGAGAAGCCCATTTCTCACCACAACTAGAGAAAGTCCAACAGCAGCAATGAAGACCCAGCGCAGCCAAAAAATAAATAAACTAAATTTTAAAAAATAAATAATAAAAGAAGAGATATACTACTGAGAGGGTTAACAGTCGGGAAGGCTAGGGGTCCCCAAGTGACAGGAGGAAATGAACTGCAAGTGGCAGGCATTTCTTTTTTCTTTTCTATTCCTGCTTTGTCATGATGACACCTGGTTCCACCTGAACTTAATTTTTCTCAAACCTTGAGCTAACCAGTGCAGTTTTCTTATGGAAATGTTTTTCTTAAGCCATGTTAATGAAACTATGTATTTGCTTTGGAAGTGATCAGTGCAAAGAAATATAGGAAAACAATACAATGGGAAAGACAAGAGATCTCTTCAAGAAAATTAGAGATACCAAGGGAACATTTCATGCAAAGATGAGCACAATAAAGGACAGAAACATTATGGACCTAACAGAAGCAGAAGACATTAAGAAGAGGGGGCAAGGACACCCAGAAGACTATACAAAAAAGATCTTTATGACCCAGATAATCACGATGGTGTGATCACTCACCTAGAGCCAGACATCCTGGAGTGCAAAGTCAAGTGGGTCTTAGGAAGCATTACTACAAACAAAGCTAATGGAGGTGATGGAGTTCCAGCTGAGCTATTTCAAATCCTAAAATATGGTGCTTTGAAAGTGTTGCACTCAATATGTCAGCAAATTTGGAAAACTCAGCAGTGGCCACTGGACTGGAAAAGGTCAGTTTTCATTCCAATCCCAAAGAAAGGCAATGCCAAAGAATGTTCAAACTACCGCACAATTGCACTCATCTCATCCGCTAGCAAAATAATGCTCAAAATTCTCCAAGTCAGGCTTCAACAGTTACATGAACTGAGAACTTCCTGATGTTCAAGCTGAATTTAGCAATGGCAGAGGAACTAGAGATCAAATTGTCAACATTTGTTGGATCATAGAAAAAGCAAGAGAGTTCCAGAAAAACATCTACTTCTGCTTCATTGACTACACTAAAGCCTTTGACTATGTGGATCACAACAGCCTGTGGAAAATTCTTAAAGAAATGGAAATATCAGATCACCTTACTTGCCTTCTGAGAAACCTGTATGCAGGTCAAGAAACAACAATTAGAACAGGACATGGGAGAACAGACTGGTTCCAAATTGGGAAAGGAGTATGTCAAGGCTGTGTATTGTCACCCTGCTTATTTAACTTATATGCAGAGTACATCATGAGAAATGCTGGGCTGGATGAAGCACAAGCTGGAATCAAGACTGCTGGGAGAAATATCAATAACCTCAGATACATAGATCTCTATTTGTTTCCAAGGCATCCCATTCATTATTATGGTAATCCAACTCTATGCCCCAACAAGTAACACTGAAGAAGCTGAAGTTGAGCAATTCTATGAAGACCTACAAGAACTTTTAGAACTAACACCCAAAAAAGATGTCCTTTTCATTATGGGGACTGGAATGCAAAAGTAGGAAGTCAAGAAACACCTGGAGTAACAGGCAAATTTGGCCTTGGAGTACAGAATGCAGCGGGGCAAAGGCTAATAGAGTTTTGCTAAGAGAATGCACTGGACATAGCAAACACCCTCTTCCAACAACACAAGAGAAGACTACACATGGACATCACCAGATGGCCAACACTGAAATCAGACTGATTATATTCTTTGCAGCCAAAGATGGAGAAGTTCTATACAGTCAGCAAAAACAAGACCAGGAGCTGACTGTGGCTCAGATCATGAACTCCTTATTGCCAAATTCAGACTTAAACTGAAGAAAGTAGGGAAAACCACTAGACCATTCAGGTATGACCTAAATCAAATCCCTATGAATATACACTGGAAGTGAGAAATAGATTTAAGGGACTAGATCTGATAGACAGAGTGCCTGATGAACTATGGACGGAAGTTCATGACATTGTACAGGAGACAGGGAGTAAGACCAGCCCCAAGAAAAAGAAATGCAAAAAGCAAAATGGCTTTCTGAGGAGGACTTACAAATAGCTGTGAGAAGAAGAGAAGCCAAAAGCAAAGGAGAAAAGGAAAGATATACCCATTTGAATGTAGAGTTCCAAAGAATAGCAAGGAGAGATAAGAAAGCTTTCCTCAGCCATCAGTGCAAAGAAATAGAGGAAAACAATAGAATGTGAAAGACTAGAGATCTCTTCAAGAAAATTAGAGATACCAAGGGAACATTTCATGCAAAGATGAGCTCAATAAAGGACAGAAATGGTGTGGACCTAACAGAAGCAGAAGATATTAAGAAGAGGTGGCAAGAATACACAGAAGAACTATACAAAAACATCTCTTCATGACCCAGATAATCACAATGGTGTCATCACTCACCTAGAGCCAGGCATCCTGGAATGCGAAGTCAAGTGGGTCTTAGGAAGCATCACTAGGAACAAGGGTAGTGGAGGTGATGGAATTCCAGTTGAGCTATTTCAAACCTAAAAGATGTTGCTGTGAAAGTGCTGCACTCAATATGCCAGCAAATTTGGAAAACTCAGCAATGGCCACAGGACTGGAAAAGGTCAGTTTTCATTCCAATCCCAAAGAAAGGCAATCCCAAAGAATGCTCAAACTATCGCACAATTGCACTCATCTCACACACTAGCAAAGTAATGCTCAAAATTCTCCAAGCCAGGCTTCAGCAATACGTGAACCGTGAACTTCCAGATGTTCAAGCTGGTTTTAGAAAAGGCAGAGGAACAAGAGATCAAATTTCCAACATCAGCTGGATCATTGAAAAAGCAAGAGAGTTCCAGGAAAACATCTATTTCTGCTTTATTGACTATGCCAAAGCCTTTGACTGTGTGGATCACAATAAACTGGAAAATTCTGAAAGAGATGGGAATGCCAGACCACCTGACCTGCCTCTTGAGAAACCTGTATGCAGGTCAGGAAGCAGCAGTTAGACCTGGACATGGAACAACAGACTGGTTCCAAATAGGAAAAGGAGTATGTCAAGGCTGTATATTGTCACCCTGCTTATTTAACTTATATGCAGAGTACATCATGAGAAATGCTGAGCTGGAAGAAACACAAGCTGAAATCTAGATTGCTGGGAGAAATATCAGTAACTTCAGATATGCAGATGACACCACCCTTATGGCAGAAAATGAAGAGGAACTAAAAAGCCTCTTGATGAAAGTGAAAAAGGAGAGTGACAAAGTTGGCTTAAAGCTCAACATTCAGAAAACTAAGATCATGGCATCCAGTCCCATCACTTCATGACAAATACATGGGGAAACAGTGTCAGACTTTATTTTTGTGGGCTCCAAAATCACTGCAGATGTTGATTGCAACCATGAAATTAAAAGACACTTACTCCTTGGAAGGAAAGTTATGACCAACCTAGACAGCACATTAAAAAGTAGAGACATTACTTTGTCAACAAAGGTCCATCTAGTCAAGGTTATGGTTTTTCCAGTGGTCATGTATGGATATGAGAGTTGGACTCTAAAGAAAGCTGAGCACAGAAGAATTGATGCTTTTGAACTGTGGTGTTGGGGAAGACTCTTGAGAGTCCCTTGGACTGCAAGGAGTTCCAACCAGTCCATCCTAAAGGAGATCAGTCCTGGGTGTTCCTTGGAAGGACTGATGCTGAAGCTGAAATTCCAATACTTGTCCATCTGATGCGAAAAACTGACTCACTGGAAAAGACCCTGGGAAAGATTGAAGGTGGGAGGAGAAGGGGATGACAGGATGAGTCGGTTGGATGGCATCACTGACTTGATGGACATGAGTTTGAGTAAGCTCTAAGTGTAGGTGATGGACAGGGAGGCCTGGTGTGCTGCAGTCCATGGGGTCGCAAAGAGTCAGACAGGACTGAGTGACAGAACTGAACTGAACTGATTTGCTTTGGAATCTGCCTTTCTTCAAACCAGTTCTGCTTAAAACTAATCTTTTTCCCTAACCTTGAACTGATCAAGTCTCAGCAAACCAGTACGTCTTACTCATGGAAATGTTTTCTTAAACTATGTTAATGAAACTGTATTTGTTTGGAAATCTGCCTTTCTTCAAGAGTCATGTCATTGTTTTACGGCTGGGGATGACTCCCCTTGTGCCAATCTATGTCAAAATAGACGTTGTGGGAGAGGGGCCTGGTGCGACCCTTTCAGTCTTGAGGTGTTTCTTTTATCTGATTAGCAGCTTGCTAACTGGTATGAAACACCCTCACTCTTTCTGTCCCTTTCCGATGTCTATGTCAGAAGCTTTCTCTATCTCTTTTTATACTTTAATAAAACTCTGCTATGCAAATGCTCCGAGTGACCAAGCCTCATCTCTGGCTCCAAACTGAGTTCCTCTCCTCTGGAAGCCATGAATCCTGCTGTCATTCATGGCTCACAGCTGCAAACTTTCACTATGATCATGGTTCAGAAGAATTAATATTAAAAAATGAAATAAAACAATCAAATCATAGACATTATATATTTTAAGCGTGCTTTCTTTCCTTCTACATCTGTTTCTTATTTATGGTTGTTAACTTTGGTGTTAATCTAACCTTGAGTAGCACACTCATATGATTTGTGTTGAACAATTAATAGAATGCCTTCTAAACTTTATTAGGCAAGGATGTGTGCTTTTTCATTGGCACAATTCCTATGTGTTCCTTTTAAGTATTATCATGGACTTGTGACTCTTTTTATAGTCTCAGCTTATTCCAACAGACTATAATTACTATAATTTTATGATGTTGAAATTGTCCCTGCTGGGCCACGAGGAGCCCTCCATACTGTAGGCATCTTTGTCTTTTGAACACGACCTTAATCATCTCTGACAGTCTTTGTTGTTTGGCAAAAACGTTTCCTCCCACTTTTGAACTTTGGAGTTTCCTTGTCTCTAGGTCTAGCCACAGCAGCTTTTCCTGGAATCTTAATTTCTTTTAGACAAACTGTATGGGAGACTAAAATCTGGGTGCCTCGCGTGCACACGAGGTGAGTCGATGGGTTTTGACAGCAGGCAGAGCAGCTTCAGCCTCAGAGGGAGCCTCAGCTCTGAGTGATATTACAAATATTTTGAAGACATCTAGTCAAAAGTTCAAATTTGGACTGAGACTAAGATTAGGCCACAAAAGCTTCCCGTTCATAGATCAACTAGCAAATGTTTAAAGAACACTTTATTTTTTTTTTGCCTTTCTAATGTTATATGGGTTTTTTTTTTTTTTTTTGGTGCAATGAATTATCCTGATTTTTCCTTGTGAGTCTTCGGGTTTTTTTTTTCTTTTTTAATTATTTATGTTTAATTGAAGGATAATTGCTTTACAATATTGCTTTGGTTTTTAATGACAAACAATTCTAGATTTTATCACTAATATTAATGTCTGGGACTATGATAACAGAGCAGATAAAAACCAAACATTCTCTGAACAGATAGAGAGAGGTCAGGAGTTTTGGGTTGGACAGTAATTTGCAAAGGGTGGGTCACGGACACCGGTGTCTGGCGTCAGAGGGGATGTCAGCACTTGGAGGAGAAGTCGCAGAGATGGAGGCTGAAGGGCCTGAAATCCTCCCAGGAGGACCCCTTCCAGGGCTTGAGAGTGAGCTCTTGTCTAACATTCAGAAATGAATTGTCTGAGGAGACACATATGCCGACAAAACAAAAGACGTCATTGGAAAGGGGCGCCTGAGCAGAGAGCAGGAGGGGGAGGGAACCCAGGAGGACTGCACTACTATGTGACTCACAGCCGGGTTTTATGGTGATGGGATTAGCTTCCGGGTTGTCTCTGGCCAATCGTTCTGACTCAGGGTCCTTCCTGGTGGCACCAAGATGGATTCCAGAGCGGTGGATTCTGGGAGGTTGGTAGGACATTTGGACTGGTGTCTCCTTTTGACTCTTCCCGAATCCTTCCGGTTGGTGGTCGCTTGTTAGTTCCACTTTCCTCACCAGGACCTCCTGTTTAAGATAACTCATGTAAGTGGTTTACTATGGTGCCCGGCCAGGGTGGGCAGTTTCAGTTAGTGGCTCCCTTAACAGATGAACACTGAGGTTTCTCTGAACGAGGCTAACTGAATGAACAGGTGTGATCTCTAAAAGCCCAGACCCTCCTTCCAGGAATACGCGGAAACAAAACTAGAATCAGACTTAAAGAAAGTCCCATGTATCACCAAGTTCTCATCTCAGCTGCTCCTTAGCACTTGAAATACCCCCATGATACTCGCCTGGAGTCAGGAGAGACTCCACCTGACATCAGCAGCCAGGGTGGTGAAAAGCAGGCAGTGTGCACCTTCCGGGCCACTTGGCAACCGTGATCCTTTATGTTCTCAGGCTGTTGGGGGAAAATGATGGAGGATGTTGTGGTTGGGATGAGAGGAGGCACACGACAGACCTCATCCTGTTATTGTCATTACTGAGAATGAGCTGAAGGACACAAGGCCATCTTTTGTGTCCATGTTTCTCTCTTGGCAAGTTAGGAAGGTGGTGGGTGGGATGTGGGAACTGCCTGACCTCTGCGGGGCTCACGTGCTCAGATGTGCCCTATACTCCACATCTTTGTTCTAACTTTCTTCCCTTCTTCTAAAGATGCCCTTTGTCCTTCCATTGTTAACCTAGAAGGCAGCTTTGAGCTTCCAGTTTTACAAGTTACAGGTTAGCCATCTCTTTGTTTTCTTATCACCTTCCCAACTCACCTTTCATTCCCAAAAGGACCTAGGGATGCATATCTGCTAAAGAAAAGGCCACGTGGTTCCTGGGATCTACAAGGTCACTTCCCAAGGGGACAGCAGCCTCCCTCCACATCCCTGGAAGGGAAGAAGGTCACAACACGTTTGCTTGCATTTGAGAGGTAAGTATAGTACCTAGTGAGCTTTCCTGGCGGCTCAGCAGTAAAGAATCTGCCTGCCAATGCAGGAGTCACAGGTTCAATCCCTGGGTCAGGAAGATCCCCTGAAGGAGGAAATGGCAACCCACTTCAGTATTCTTGCCTGGAGAATCTCATGGACAGAGGAACCTGGTGGACTACAGTCCTTGGGATCACAAAAGAGTCAGATAAGACTTAGGGACTAAACAAGAACAACAATATAGTATCTAGTGGGAAGGGACTTATTTAACTAAGACAGAGCAAAATTTTTAACTGAGATGTTTGGAAAAATGTCAGTTCAGTTCGGTTGGTCAGTCATGTCCAGCTCTTTGAGACCCCATGGACTGCAGCACACCTGGCCTCCCTGTCCATCACCCACACCTGGAACTTACTCAAACTCATTTCCACCAAATTGGTGATGCCATCCAATCATCTCATCCTCTGTCGTCCCCTTCTCCTCCTGCTTTCAATCTTTCCCAGCATCAGGGTCTTTTCCAATGAGTCAGTTCTTCACATCAGGTGGCCAAAGTATTGGAGCTTCAGCTTTATCATCAGTCTTTCCAATGAATATTCAGGACTGATTTCCTTTAGGATTGACTGGTTGGATCTCCTTGCAGTCCAAGGGTCTCTCAAGAGTCTTCTCCAACCCCACAGTTGAAAACCATAAATTCAGAGCTCAGCTTTCTTTATGGTCCAACTCTCACACCCATACATGACCACTGGAAAAACCACAGCTTTGACTAGATGGACCTTTGTTGGCGAAGTAATGTCTCTGCTTTTTAATATGCTATCTAGGTTGGTCATAGCTTTTCTTCCAAGGAGCAAGCATCTTCTAATTTCATGGCTGCAGTCACCATCTGCAGTGATTTTAGAGCCCAAGAAAATAAAGTCTGTCACTGTTTCCATTGTTTCCCCATCTATTTGCCATGAAATGATGGGACCGGATGCCACGATCTTAGTTTTCTGAATGTTGAGTTTTAAGCCTGCTTTTTCACCCTCCTCTTTCACTTTCATCAAGAGGCTCTTTGCTTTGCTTTCTCCCATAAGGGTGGTATATTCTGCATATCTGAGGCTATTGATATTTCTCCTGGCAATCTTGATTCCAGCTTGTGCTTCATCCAGTCCAGCATATAAATTAAATAAGCAAGGTGGCAATATACAGCCTTGATGTACTCCTTTCCCAGTTTGGAACCAGTCTGTTGTTCCATGTCTGGTTCTAACTGTTGCTTCTTGACCTGCATACAGATTTTTCAGGAGGCAGGTAAGATGGTTTGGTATTCCCATCTCTTTAAGAATTTTCCAGTTTGTTATGATCTGCACAGTCAAAGGCTTTGGTGTAGTCAATAAAGCAGAAGTAGTTGTTTTCTGAAATACTTTTGCTTTTTCTATGATCCAACAGATGTTGGCAATTTGATCTCTGGTTCCTCTGCCTTTTCTAAATCCAGCTTGAACATCTGGAAGTTCTCGGCTCATGCACTGTTGAAGCCTCACTTGGAGAATTTTGGAAAATGTACCTACTAAGAAATTTTACACACAGTCTTGTATGTTTGGGGTGATTTTTATATGTAACATAATATGGCATGTGAAATGTTTGAGAAAGACAGAGAGAACAAAATGAATTGGTAAGGTGAGTCAAACAGAATTTGGATCAGCAAGAAAAATGTGTTTAGCTCACAAAATGCTTGAAAGGTCAGGACTAGATCGTGAACTGTCCAGGAGGGAAGGCCTGGTCAGGAAGTGGTGCCGGGTTGCAGTCCTGATGGCCCGCCGGCCACTCCAAGGACAGTCAGAGAGAAGGTGGCAAAGCAGGATGGGGCAGGAGAGCCAAGAACAACAACAAAAAAAGCACTATCATTTGATTTCCAGTGAAGGGGACCAAATTCTAGGAACAGAAATGGCTGAATCAATTCTCTTGCTCAATGCATCACTGTACAGTCATTACAAAGAATCAGACCCACGTGGCCTGTAACGGAAGAATGTTAACTTGCAGACTGATGTGTATGGCATCACTTCACGAGTTCTCAGGCCACGAAATTCAAATGTGTGGGAAATGCCATCTTGTGTTTCTCGGACTTAGCTTCTATCTGAAGTCCTCGTTCTTCCAGGAAGTGGCCTCCCTGCTGTGCCCCGTCCCTTGCAGTGCGTGTGAGTACAATGGGTGTGCCCCAGCAGCCACCTGGGGCCTGGGAAGCCCTGTCCAGAAGAGCAATGAGATGGTGGTGCCAGAACCAGTCCCCAAGCCATCAGCCAGCACCAGACAGACAGCCTCGAGCTTCTTCAATGTGAGAAAGAAATTTTAGCTTGTTTAAGCTTCAGATATTTGGGAGATTTCAGTTACAGGCACATTTAAACCACTGCATTAGACTAACGCGCCCCCAGGGAGCTCCACCGACATCTTAAAATATCAGACTTTGAAACTTCACCTGCAGGGAGGAGATATAATGGGGTGGACAATAGGACAGGTTGCCCTTAGCAACTGGTGCAGGGACTCCCGTGTTGGATGGCTCAGCGGTTTCTCCATTTGGAGCTCAGAGGGTCCCCTAGGCCATGCAGATGTGGAGATCAGGTGGCCTGGAGCTAGGACGAGGCCATAAAATCAGCAGATGGTGGAGGAGGCGTGGGAGTCACACTCGGCTCATTCCAGGGTTGGGTCACCTTCTGTGACATAACGTTGCCGCTTTAGGGCTACGCTGTGTCCCAGGGAGCACGCTTCCTGTCCTGCAGTCACCCGCCCTCTATAGGCACTGTCCCCGCCCGCCTGTCCTCACTGGGTCCGACCAGGCAGGCAGCCCCACCCTCATTGCTTCCTCTGTCTCATCAGGGGTTAGCTCTCAACCATCAGGGCTTAGCTCTCAGCCATTAGGGGTTAACTTTCAAGATCTGCAGGGAGAAATCTCTAAACGTGGGGTTCTAGACACTACAGGAAACATCGGGGCAGGACTGGGGAGCGGTCGTTGAGACCCTCACATCCCTCCGCTTCCTTTGAGGTTGGCTGTGCTGCTCCGCCACATCCAACAGGATGACTGAAATGACCTCACAAAGGTGTCATTTCTACTGTGAGTCCCTGTGTGGACACTGGTCCCAGCACATCTATAGCTGCCTTCTGGTTCTCAAAGAGGTCAAGATGACAGAGGCATGCATACAACAGGTGCTCAGTAGATGCATGCTGAAGGAACAGGACTTCTTCCGGGGAGGAGGCCTGGGGATGCATGGCTGCCACGCCCTTTCCAGGAGCTGCCTGCGTCCTGAGGCCTGAGTCACACCTCCCAGGCGCTCCAAGTGTTCGCGTGCCTTCTGTGCCCCACCCCCTGACCCCAACAGGGCTGCCTCTGGCTCTGTTGTAGCCACAGCCAGGAGTCAGGAGCCCAGTGTCCCCTCCTGACGCATGGTTTTCATCCTGTGCCCTGGAGAAGCTGCTCCCGGGTCAGCAGAGAAGCACTCCTTCATGGTTCAGACAGGCTTCACTCTGATCCAAACCCTTGTGATGTTCAAGGGTGGCCTGCTTCTCTCTCAGAACCACGTGTCTGCTTTGTCCAGACATGGCTTCTGAGCAGAAGGAAAATCAGAGGTTTTACTGTTATTGTTAACAATGACCCAGCTCCAATACTTTGACCACCTGAGGCAAAGAGCTGACTCATTGGAAAAGACCCTGATGCTGGGAAAGATTGAAGGCAGGAGGAGAAGGGGACGACAGAGGATGACATGGTTGGATGGCATCATCGACTCAATGGACATGAGTTTGAGCAAGCACCGGGAGGTAGTAAAGGACAGGGAAGTCTGGTGTGCTGCAGTCCATGAGGTTGCAGGGAGTTAGACACAACTTAGCAACTGAAAAACAACAGCATCCTCTGTGTCTAAAGCCTTCTTCAGAAGTTTTGCCCAAGATTCTAAGAAAAATCAGAGAGGGTATTTTTTAATACACATTTGAAAAATGGATTCAAAGCCTGCAATTAATGTATTTGCTACCAGTAAATAAAGAGTCTAACTGTGACAGTCAGAAAGAGAAGACTCAGAATCAGGGCTTTGCTTGGGAGAAGCTGAAATGGAGCTGAAATGGTCCCCTCCATGGGCCCAGATGTGGTTTTGTTTTGGTTATTTATTTATTTACAATTTTAAAAATTCAAATCTAGCTGATTTTTTTGTTTTTGTTCTTTTACCAACAGCAGAGTTTCAGGTTTCCAATTAGCCCATGTCCACTCTCAAAGGAAGATCAGATGCTGCCCAGAACGAAATCCTGACATCTCAAGTCCGCGAGGCCATCCCTTGGGTTAGCCAATCTGGCCAGAAGTGTTTATAATACAACCACATGTCTTTGATCACGCCTCCAATTTGCATTAGAATCTTTTCTCCCACAGTGTGTTCTGAAGGGTCCTCATTTGTGGTTTGTCTCACGAGTAAAGAACTTTTAAAATGAATAAACTTTCTGTGTTCTCCAGGAACGAAATCACTTCTTGAACTAGAACTTGAGCCAGTTACTACTAACTCAGAGTAAATTGAACTTGGGACTTCCCCGGTGGTCCAGTGGGTTGACTCCACGCTTCCAATACAGGGGACATGTGTTCAATCTGTGGTCAGGGAACTAAGATCCCACACGCCAGTCAGTGAAGTAAAAAAATGTCTTTTAAAAATTATAAAAAGAAGTAAGCTGAACTCTTCTTTCTGATAGGTTCACTGTGATATTCCATTGTTCGCAAATGAGTTCATCTTCTAGAATCACCAATAAGAACTAAAAGCAAGAGTGAAATAGAATAAAGCATTCCTAAAATGCGGGTCACAGAAACTCTTCCCCCCAAAAGTCTTATAGACCTTCTGGTCTTGGAATAAGGAGCCGGTTTTGTGCCATCACAGGTGTATAAGCATGCTTAGGGTAGAGTTGGCTGGAAGAGTCACCATGTTCATAAACCAGTAGTCCTCCAAGGAGCCTACGTGCTAAAATACTTTTGCCAACATGATGCCTACAAAGACGTTTTCTTACAGAGAGTGAATAAAACAATTCTTATTTTAGGAAACCAATGACGGACGCCTCTGGTCTAAGAGTATTTAAGTGCTACTGGGCTTTCAAAATACTTTCGATAAGTAAGTACCTGCTAACCACCAACAGCTCTCACTAGAGAAGATAAGCAGATAAAAGACAGCCAGAGCTTTGAGAGACTTCAAGAAAACAAAATAGAACAAAGCACAGTTAGCACTCTTTACAACTGGTATTGGTTTGAGGGCAGGCGGGTGGGAGGAAGAGCTCAGGGCTTCTGAACATCTCTCCAGGTGAGAACTCGGTCCTCATTTCTGCCACGCGGTCCCCTGCGAAGCATCTCTCTCGGGTGCCTGTGCGTTGAGTTCTGATGTTTGAACCTGAAGGTAAATCTTGTTTTCTTTGGGTTTTGCTTTCCTGCAGCAACCAAAAAGAAAAATTTAAGTTACAATAGGAACTTCCCTGGTGGTCCGGTGGCTAAGATTCCGCACTCCCAAAGCAGGCGGCCCCAGGTTCGATCCCTGGTCAGGGAACTAGATCCTGCCTGCCACAACTATAGATCTGATGCAGCCAAAGAAATAAAAACCTCTTTTTAGTTTTTAAGTTAAAATCAATAATGGCATTTTAAGAATCTGTTGCAAAGTTTCACCTGGGAATAAATCTCAAAAGAGAAGGTGAGAACATACACAGCAGGTGATGAAGAAGAACAGGGTCAGCAGAGACCTCAGGTGGTCGGTTCTGGTTCTCCGCCTGTTTCACTACAGCCTGTGCACTAAGTATGGTTTCTTAGATTTTTACATAGTTTTTGAAAGTCAAATGTAAAATATTATTTCTTGACACTTGAAGAGTAGATGAACTCTCAATGTCAACGTCCATAAATAAAGTTGTGCTGGAACCCAGCCATGCCCGTTCATTTATGAACTGTGACTGCTTTCATTCTGAAAGGGCAGAACCTGGTGACAAAGATGGAATGTCCCCGAAGCTGGAAATATTTACTCCTTGGTCCTTTACAGAAAGGGTTTGCCGACCCTTCCACAGAGCATCTGTTCTGTCTCACAACCTCACCTGAGAGTCAGCATTCCATTCTGAAGCTGGGGCTCGGGGCTATCTCTCACGATTTCCTTTATCCATAGAGTAGGTGTGCTAGTGACAACAACTGCCTCACAATGTTTTGAGAGGATGGGGTGAGACGGCATCTGAAACTCAGTGAAGTTGACGCACTGCAAGCCATCTATTAGCCAGAGTTCCCATCACTCCCATTCCCTGACCTTGTTTCCTGGAAAGTAGGGAAGAAGGTGTCATTTTTTAACTGATCAATTGATTTGGCTACAAGGGATTTTGTTGCAGCATGTGGGATCTTTTAGTTGCAGCATGTGGAATCTAGTTCCCTGACTGGAGATTGAACCCAGGCCCCCTGTTTTGGGAGCATGCTGTCTTAGCCACTGGACGACCTGGGAAGTCCCAAGAAGGTGTCATTGAAATGCTCTCTCTATTTAAGAAATTCATATAGCTGAGAAGACAGATAATGAAATAAGTGGGGATTATACATAGTGAAAGGCATTATCAAGAAGAGAGGGTGTCCATGGCGGCATAGAGCTCCAGGCAGAAGCCCTGGCCTCCCCCGGCAGGGCAGGAAGGGCTCTGATGATGGAGTGAAGGGATAAACACAACATCGTAAAAGACGACCAAGTGCCTATTAACAAATTATAACGAAACTTTTCAAAATCAGGTAGTCAGCCTTAGCTATATGTGCCTACTCCTTGGGACCAAAGGAAGATATTTTCAGCAAGGACAAATGTGTAGCTGTTTGTGTCTACGACACGTGTGACAAAATGTGCTTACAGTTCAAATAGAGTGTGTGTCCCTTATCAGTATTGAGAGATGAAGAATTTCTCAAAGCGAGGTGCACTGCCGGGTATTGATTGTCATTAAAAGATCAGGTTCCCGCATTCAGTTATGAAGTCAAAAACCTAAAGGGCCTAGGAATCTGCATTTTAGCAAGCTCCATTTGTGACTCCTCTGCAAAGTAAATTTGAGAATCACTGAGGAAATCACACAATGTGCATGAAGAATGGCAAGAATCTAAGATTTGTTGAACACCTACTATGTGCCAGGCAGTGGATAAGTCGTTGTCACCTACTTAACCTCATTGAATTTTCACAGCAGACTTCTCAATTAAGTATTACTGTGGCTATTTTTTAGGCAAGGAAATGAAGGTTAGAGGGTTCAATGACATTCCCAAGGTCACATGGCCAAGTAGGTGGCTGCCCCTGGACTGAACCTAAGCCTTAATGAGTCCCCAGAGTCTCTTCTCTCTACTTCCCAGGGACATGTGGGTCCTCACATGGAATCCAGAGAACCAAGCCTGTAATGACTATATCATCACACTTTTTCTCCTTTTCCTGTTTGATGGCTTTAAGGGTAGGACCCGAGACTCCACTGAAGCCCTTGTCCCTGTTACAGGAGTGAAAGTTTTAAGTCCTTCTTTGTGAAGAAAGTCACTAAGGAATTTGAATCAACAGTCACAAAAAAGACAGAAGATTGATATAAAAATAGCTCCCAACAACTCTGGGGTGAGCTAGGGGCCGTGGTGCTCCGCGTGGTCAGCATAGCATCACAAACAAAACCTCGTGTCTCATGGTTTAGAGCCGATGACTGTCAACCGAAAACGTACACTCCTGTTCTCCCTGCTTGCCTTTTTAGCCAACAGTCACTGCATTGTGTTTCTCTCTGTAGCAGCTCTGGGGGTGATAACAGGCTGAACAAGACCTGTAAAGCTCTCCCAGGAGACAGGAAATGGAGAGTGCTCATAACAGGGAGGGCACGTCTAACATGGGCCCCTGGGTCCCTCAGTGGCCAGGGCTCACCTCTGCAGGTTCTCGGCATCCTCGATGGTCTCTGGCAAAGTGATCCCCTTGGTCTCTGGAAGAAGCAGTGTCATTCCCCCGGCAACCAGCCCCAAAGCCGCTTCAAACAAGACAGATTCAACATGGAGCCGTTAGAGCGTGGCCAACCCCATTTACAGATGATGACAGCTAACTAAAGAGATGTGTAGGCAATACATGTGTGAGGGCCACTTCCAAAAGTCAGGGACATCTAGGAAATTAAAAGCGATACGATAACGGGGAAATGGCAGAGTAAGAAAAGGAAACACTTCCCTCCTTGTACACCTGTAATGTGCTTAGTCGCTCAGTCGTGTCCGACTCTTTGCGATCCCTTGGACTGTAGCCCACCAGGCTCCTCTGTCCATGGACTTCTCCAGGCAAGAATACTGGAGTAGTTACCTACCATGCCCTCCTCCAACCCAGGGATCCAACCCAGGTCTCCTGCATTGCAGGCGGATTCTTTACCAGCTGAGCTACCCAGAAAGCCTCATTGTACATGTACCTAAGAATACAGTTCTAAAGCACCTGATGTTTAAATAGTAGGGGGATTTATTGGTTCAGGTACCTTGGGAACAATAGCAAACTCAATTTTGACTAGTAACTATATATGTAAAGTATATATGTAGCAACTGTATGCGTGCACACACACTAAGTCACTTCAGTCATGTCTGATGCTTTGAGACTCCAGGGACTGTAGCCCACAAGGCTCCTGGGTCCATGGGATTCTCCAGGTAAGAATACTGGAATTGGTTGCCACACTCTCCTCCAGGGATCTTCCCAAACCAGGGATCAAACCCGCGTCTCTTACGTCTCCTACATCGGCAGGCAGGTTCCTTACCGCTAGCACCACCTGGGAAGCCCTTATTATATGTATATATATATGATATAATGTAATATGATATATAATTGTATGATATAAATGATGCACGCATGCTCAGTCACTCAGTTATGTCTGGCTCTTTGTGGCTCCATGGACTGCAGCCTTCCAGGCTCTTTTATCCATGGGATTTTCGATACTGGAGTGGGTTTCCATTTCCTCCTCAGAGGGATCTTCCCAATCCAGGGATTGAACCCGCATCTCCTGCACTGGCAGGCAGATTCTTTACCACCGCGCCACCTGGGACGCCCATTTATAAACCTACAGTGTATATGATAGCTACTACACATATACGACAGGGCGCCTAGGTGATGTGTACGTGGGCAGTGTGGGCCTCTCTTGCTGCTCACCCACTCCCACTCCACCCTACCCTCATGGGTTCACCTGGCCCAGACGTGGCAGCTCGCCACACATGGGCCGTCGATCTGCCCTCTGCTAAGTGGCAGGCTTGGGGAGAAGCGGAGGAGTTCCCTCCTCTTCCTCCAATCTAACATAACCAGTAACAAACCAGGTACTGAACTTGGATTCCCATTGTCCCTTTGTGTCCGTTGTCAACTGTTAAGACCTGGAAGCAGAAGTGGAGTGATAACCTAGCATCTTCAAACCTCTAGTGATCGCATGTTAAGTTCACCAAAGTTAGGAGTCAAATTCATCAGAAACCAGGAGGCTATGTCAAAAATGCTCTCCTGTTCTATTCTGTAGAAGGAATTATTGGACTCCAGAGCCACAGAACAGAAACCTCTGGGCCATGTTATAAGAATGGCATCTTGTCTTTCCCGTGAAGCAAGACACAGGAGCCAGGAGACAGGAAAAGAGCAGGTACCATCCTTCCCTTCTGTACACTCACTGCGGGATACCATTCACTCATCAAGTAGTTATCAACTATTCACACTGGGCTGTGAATAAGAAATGGTAAATGTGCAATGAAGTCTTACCAAACAAAATGAGCGGCGAGCCTTGCCAAACCTCCATCAGCCTGAAGACGAGGAATGGGGTGAGAACCCCACCCAAATCACACAGGGAGGAACACACCATCATGCCAAGGTTCCTGGTAAAATACAGAGACCAAAATAGATGCCATTTCTGTGAATCAATTTTCCAAATGGTGAACTTAACGCTAAAGCAATTACACTGCCCATTCCCCAACCTCCAGGGAGGGGAGAGGGGCTGGAGATGGGGTTAATCTCTGAGGACTGGGCTTCCCTGTTGGCAGAGTGGATAGAAATCCACCTGCCAATGCAGGGGACATGGGTTCCATCCCTGGTCCGGGAAGATTCCACATGCTGTGGAGCAACTAAGCTCGTATGCCACAACCACTGAGCCCGCGTGCTGCAACTACTGAGCCTGTGGTCCTGAAGGAAGAGTAGCCCGTGCTCACCACAACTGGAGAAAGCCCAAGCACAGCCACGAAGACCCAGCACAACCAAAAATAAATTAATTAATTTAAAAAAATCACTGACAAATTCATCAACCGCACCTACATAATGTGCTAACAGAATGGCACATCCCAGCTCCAGGGGGACAGACGTGCCTGTGCTAGACTCTGCTAGCCTTGCCCTGTGAATCTCTTCCTCTGGTTGCCTGTTTATAACCTCTATAACAAATGAGTAAGTGTAACTGCTTCCCTGAGTTCCGTGAGCCTTATAGCAAATTAATGAACTCTAGGAGGGAGGTTGCTAATTCCGAGTAGTTAATGTCAGAATTTCATGTGAAATGCTGGGCTGGATGAAGCAAAAGCTGGACTCAAGATTGCTGGGAGAAATATCAGTAACCTCAGATACACAGATGACACCACCCTTATGGGAGAAAGCGAAGAAGAATTAAAGGGTCTCTTGATGAAAGTGAAAGAGGAGAGTGAAAAAGCAGGCTTAAAACTCAACATTCAGAAAACTAAAATAATGGCATTCAGTCCCATAACTTCATGGCAAATAGATGGGGAAACAATGGAAAAAGTGACAGACTTTATTTTGGGGGCTCTAAAATCACTGCAGATGGTGTCTGCAGACATGAAAGTAAAAGATACTTGCTCCTTGGAAGAAAAGCTATGACCAACCTAGACAGCATATTAAAAAGCAGAGACATTACTTTGCCAACAAAGGTCCATCTAGTCAAGACTATGGTTTTTCCAGTAGTCATGTATGGATATGAGAGTTGGACTATAAAGAAAGCTGAGCACCAAAGAATTGATACTTTCGAACTGTGGTGTTGGAGAAGACTCTTGAGAGACCCTTGGACTGCAAGGAGATCCAACCAGTTCATCCTAAAGGAAATCAGTCCTGAATATTCATTGGAAAGACTGATGATAAAGCTGAAGCTCCAATACTTTGGCCACCTGATGTGAAGAACTGACTCATTGGAAAAGACCCTGATGCTGGGAAAGATTGAAGGCAGCAGGAGAAGGGGATGACAGAGGATGAGATGGTTGGATGGCATCACCAACTTGATGGGCATGAGTTTGAGCAAGCTCTGGGAGTTGATGATGGACAGGGAGGCCTGGCGTGCTGCAGTCCACATGGTCACAAAGAGTCAGACATGACTGAGTGGCTGAACTGAACTGAACTGAATGTCAGAATTGGATTGTAACAACTTTCTGGAGATTTGGAGAACTGGTTGGTGTGATTAGAGTTTTTGCTTTCACATAGAGGGACAGGGAAGAATAAAGAGAGGAGATTAAGAAATGAAGGACGAAGAAAACTAGGGAGGAAACCATCTACTTGAAATGACCTCTTTATCACTGGCAATAGTTTTTGATCATTCTGTCCTTTATGAATATAGCCACCCCAGTGTATTCCTGTAAATAATCTTGAGCTTTGGGTCGAAGACATGGTTAAATCAGGAACGATAAATCAAGAAAAGTTTTATCCTTTTAAGCTTCTTCTGTTACATCATTTGCACAATTTCTTACTCCCTAAAATGAGTAATTATAACATTAGTACATTTTTCTTCCCTTCCCAAGGTCTCCCTCTATGACCTCAGTTTAGTTGTTTCCTTAGTGTTTGCCATTATAATCTTTAAATATGCTTTGTAATTTACTTGATTCACCAGCTTTCAATAATATCTTTGTTTTTAACTGGGAGACATACTGAGAAAACTATCTGAAAAATTATCTATCCATGTTTATTGAGAGATTTAAAAAATAAAAATAGATGTCGACTTTTATTGAATGCCTCTTTTATCTATGGAGAGAAGAGTACAATTTTCTCTTTTATTAGCATGAACTATGCTATGATTTTCTAATATTAAGCTATCTTTGTATTCCTAGAATAACTCATCTTAGGTAGATGCATTATTATTTTAATGTGCTCCACTATTCTGTTTGGTAATACATTGTTTAGGATTTGAATTTATCATTCATAAATAATATTCACAGTTTTCTGTTTCCTTTGTTATTTGACACCAATATCATGAGAACTTTATAAACAATTTTTTTTTAAACTTCCTCCTTTTCCTATATTCTAGAACTGTGGATCACTGAAGTTTTCTATTAATTAAATGTTTTGTAAAACTATCCTATGAAACCATTGTGGATTTTCTCTTAACTACAATTTAGGGTCTTCTTTGTCTTAATAATTTTTGCCATAAATTCAGCTTTGTCTGATAAAATCGTGGTTCTTGCTATATTTTTGTTTCCATTTACCTAGTATGTGTGTGCTGTGCGCTCGGTCACGTCTGACTCTTTGCGACCCCATATGGGCCGTAGCCCACCAGTCTCCTCCGTCCATGGGATTCTCCAGGCAAGAGTACTGGAGTGGGTTGCCATTTCCTCCTCCAGGGGATCCTCCAAACCCAGGGATCAAACACATGTCTCCTGAGTCTCCTGCACTGCAGGTGGATTCTCTAGCACTGAGCCTCTGCGGAAGCCCCTGCTGTGGGGCATTCCTTGCTTTTCAACCTTTCCGAGGACAAGTTGTACTTCAACTATGCAGCAAATTGTTGGATTTTGCTTTATAATGAAATTAGAGTCTTTTTACTTTTGTTTTTCAATAAATGAGTTGAGTCTCTTTATAGTTATTTAAATATCAGAAATGTTTGTTCTTAATTCTGTCATTAACTGTTTATCAATATTTTATAAATATTTTAACATATGCCACGTTTTTATTGTTTTCTGTGTCTTTTATTTCTCAGTTTGTGTTGGTTATATGTACTTTTTCTGATAATTTGGAAGGTTTGATTTTTATCCCAAAGATTACCTTTATAACTTTATGTAATACACTTAATACTTTATTTCTTTAGATAGTATTGGTTAACTATTATGAACTACTTTAAAATTAGTGTTTTTTTACTTTCTCCTCAAACCATCCCTCCATGCACTGACTGTAGTTAATAATATCATTGTTTTTACTGTTTGCCTTCATCTCTTAAAATATGCCTATAAAACCACTTAATTTATTCATTTTTAGTGATACATTTTTTCCTGGATAAAGTATTGAGAAAATCAGTGTATCACACCACCTCCAACATTCTCTCTCTCTTCCTTTCCAACTTTTTTTAGTTATTGAGCTTCCCTGATGGCTTAGATGGTAAAGAACTTGCCTGCAAGGCAGGAGACCTGGGCTCCACCCCTGAGACAAGAAGATCCCCTGGAGAAGGGAATGACTCCAGCATCCTTGCCTGGAGAATTCCATGGACAGAGGAGCCCGGCAAGCTGTAGACCATTTTTAGTTACGGCATTTCTGTATTGTCAATTTATATTCTGTAATCAAAACAGAAACTGAGGGTTTTAATCTCAGATTCGGTGATCACCATCAGTAATTTTGAAGTATTACTCCACTTACTGTGTTTACTGAGAATTTTTTCTCTAATAGCTTTTTTGGAAAAGTTTTGTAGGAACCATATTTTTTAAGGAACAAAATAATTGGATGTTGTTTTTATTTGGGAAAAGGAGTTTGGATAAAATTCATTGAGTTACATTTTCTGTCATTGGGATCATTTCAGGCATTGTTTCACTGTCTTCATCAAATGATATCAGCTTGATTTCCTCTTTGTATATGTGACTTACACTTTCAGCCTGGGTACCTCATAAACCTTTCTTTATCTCTGAAGCACAGTAACATAACTGGAATATTTATTAATGTTGTTCAGAAGCAAGTTTTCCTGAAACACTCACTGTATGCCACCTTCAAATCATAGATCCAAGCATTCTTTTATTTCCAGAAGTTGTTTAAGTTCTTTTTTTACTTAAGTTCTTTGGTTTCATTATTTCAATGATCTTCTTTGGGACATATGTATATATAAGCATAATCGCTGAGCCTTTTAAACTCTTTGCTTATTTCAATCTTACTTTGCAATTCTTAGTTCTGTCTTACCTTTCCTTTCCTTTCCTTTATCAATTCTCCCTATACTGCTTTCAAGGTGGTTTTCCTTTGTGAAAGATTTTAATATTTCTTTTTATTTTTTTTAGCCTGAGCTGACCATCAGTTGTCTTATCACACATTCTCCCAAGAACTTACATTCTCTGCTTTTACAGAGATGACTAATTCATTACTATTTTGCATTTAGTCATCATACACTTAACTATACTTTTCATTTGCTTTCTGATAATATTTTTCCTATGCATTTTCTTCGTTTGTCACTTGCTTTTCCTCTTCCTTTCTCCTTTTTATCTCATGATATATCTGTATAGCTCCTGGGCAAGTTACTTTTTTATTTGTGATTCAGCATTCAATACTATTATTTCTTTCTGTAACAGCTATTTTAGAAGGATTTGTGGAGAGGGACCAGGGCATGCTTTAAGCTATTAGAAATTCTCTTTCTGGCCAGGGCTGTCTGTGATTAGATGCTTTGACTCTCTTATCCCTACTCATAAAATTAAAAGACGTTTGCTCCTTGGAAGGAGTACTATGACAAACCTAGACAGCATATTAAAAAGCAGAGGCATCACTTTGCCACAAAGGTCCATCTAGTCGAAGCTATGATTTTCCCAGTAGTCATGTATGGATGTGAGAGTTGGACCATAAAGAAGGCTGAGTGCCAAAGAATTGATGCTTTCAAATTGTGGTGCTAGAGACGACTCTTGAAAGTCCCTTGGGCTGCAAGAAGATCAAACCAGTCAATCCTAAAGGAAATCGGTCCTGAATATTCACTGGAAGAACTGATGCTGAAACTCCAACATTTTGGCCACCTGATGAGAAGAACCGACTCATTGGAAAAGACCCTGATGCCGGGAAAGACTGAAGGCAAAAGGAGAAGGGGGCAGCAGAGGATGAGACGGTGAGATAGCATCACTGACTCAATGAACATGAGTGTGAGCAAACTCCGAGAGATAGGGAAGGACAGGGAAGCCTGGGGTGCTGCAGTTCATAGGGTTGCAAAGAGTCGGACATGACTGAGCGACCAAACAACAACGGAGGTAGACAGTGTGGAACCGCCCACCCTGCAGGGTCTCTCTCCTCCATCCTGCCCCAGAGCGCAGTGCTCCCTAAGGCTCCTGAGTGTTCTCCCGCAGCTTGCCCGCCCCCTCTTCCCCTCCAGCCACACAGCATCCAAAGAAGGAAACACGTACCTCCAGCCCCCGCACCCATCTTGTTCCTCCAAGAAGGGATTGTGGGTCAGATCCTTCAAGCTCCCTTCCTACTTTGGAAAACCACTGGCCTGGTCTCAAATTTGGTGCCACAGTGGACCTCCCTGGAGTCTTCTAGACCCTTTTACAATCACTGAACGAGGCAGCCCTTTTCCTACACATTGTCTTTCAAGGTCATCCTACTTTCAAACATGACATTTGCAGTTTTTTTTTTTCTTTTCTGCGTCTCCTTCCTTGTTGTTGCTATTAAATTATTTTGTTGAAATTTTCATTGATAAAAATGTAGATTCTCATGCAGTAGTAATAAATAACAAACTGTCCTCATGTATTCTTCTCATTCTTCTAATAGCTTTAGTAAGATTTCCAAGAGGAGGAAAAACATTTTTTTTCAATAATTTTAAGAGAATAAGTCTTAAAAAAAGAGAGAGAGAGAAAGATTTTACTAGCACACAGAGGCTAGAAGTGAGAAACTAGTTCCCATCTTTAAAATTCATAGGGCTTCCCTGGTGGGCCAGTGGTTCAGAATCTATCTTGCAATGCAGGGGACACGGGTTCATCCCAGGCCAGGGAAGATCCCCCAGGCCACAGAGCACCTAAGCCCAGGCGCCACAACTACTGAGCCTGTCTGTGCTCTGGAGTCCACGCTCTGCAACAAGAGAAGCCACAGCAATGAGAGGCCCACGTGTTGCAACTGGAGAGTGGTCCCCACTCGCCGCAACTAGAGAAAGTCTACATGCAACAGTGAAGACCCAGTGCAGCCAAAAATAATTTTAAATAATAAATAAATAAATATCTTAAAAAATAAAATTAAGAAAATTCAGGTCTCTGGGATACTTTAGTCATTCATTCAGCGCGCACCAGGTGCCTGGTTAGTATAGCTACAGAGCAGTTTCAGGAGGTACAGACAAGTATGCTATGTAGTTTCTGTTTTCAAGGAGTACACAATATAGAGAAGAGGTAAAAACGGGTGGCTGATTTTCAATACAAAGCAGAGCGTGAGTGCGTGCTAAGTTGCTTCAGTTGTGTCCAACTCTTGCAACCCTAAGAACTGTAGCCCACCAAGCTCCTCTGTCCATGGGATTCTCCAGGCAAGAATACTGGAGTGGGTTGCCATGCCCTCCTCCAGGGGGTCTTCCCAACCCAGGAATCAAACCCACATCTCTTGTGTCTCCTGCACTGGCAGGCGGGTTCTTTACCACTAGTGACACCTGGGTCTTGACAGTTTATGTTGCAGACAGTTAGAAGGAGGATGCTTATTTTTGGCACAGCCAAAAATCAATAAATAAAATTATGAAAGTGAAAAGTGTGAGAGTGAAAGTCTCTCAGTCGTGTCTGACTCTTTGCAACCCCATGGTCTATACAGTCCATGGAATTCTCCAGGCCAGAATACTGGAAAGGATAGCCTTTCTCTTCTCCAGGGGATCTTCCCAACCCAGGGATCGAACCCAGGTCTCCCGCATTGCAGGCAGATTATTTGCCAGCTGAGCCACCAAGGAAACCCAAGAATACTGGAGTGGGTAGCCTATCCTTTCTCCAGCAGATCTTCCTGACTCAGGAATCACACCAGGGTCTCCTGCATTGCAGGCAGAATCTTTACCAGCTGAGCCACAACGAAGCCCATAAACCCGTAAGTGAATACTTATTGGCACCTGTATTGTAATCACTCTGGAAAAAGCCCAAACCTCCATGAACTGAAAAACGGACAAACACACCGTGGTCCATCTTCCATGCATGGAAGCCACACTCAGCAATAAGAAGGACTGGGGAACTGATACAAGCCACGGCGTGTATGGGTTCCCTGATGGCAAGCGAAAGAAGCCAAACACAAAAGCCTAACCGCCAAGTTATTTCATGTATGTAACATTCCAGAAACAGCAAAGCCCTAAGGAGAGAAATCAGATCAGGGGTTGCCAGGTGCTGGAGGCGGGAGGGGAGAAAACAGATCACAGAGGGAGAGGAGGGAGCATTTGCATATGATGGAAACGTGTCTGTGTCACCTTGATCGTGGTGCTGGTGAAATGAATGGAATCAAGATTCATCAAACTGTGCCTTTGAGGGTGAATCTTGCTCTAAGAAAATTCTACCTGAATAAACCTGACTTGAAACAATGAATGATCTGGCCCCATTGCTACGTCTACAAAGTATTGTGTCATCATAGGAAAATACCAGCTTTAAGGGCGGAAAGAAGTGTGTTCTTGGTTGCCAAGAGGGAGGAGAAGGGGAAGGATGGAGTGGGAGGTTGGGCCTAGCAGAAGCAAACGAGTGTAAACAGGGCAGACAAACAGCCAGGTCCTACTGTAGGACACAGCAAACGTTACCCAATATCCTGTGACAAACCATAATGGAAAAGAATCTGAGAAAGAGTGTATTAATATGTATACGTGTAACTGAATCGCTTGGTTGTGCAGCAGAAATTCACACACATCATTGTAAATCAACCGTACTTCAACTGAAAATAAAAAAAAAAATAGGAGGGGTGAAGAAGTGTGTCCTTACCTGGACCCTGCCGCTTTCTAGCTGTGTGACTCTGGGAAGGTCTCCCTCCCTTTGCAAAGCTCAGCCTGCTCACAGGTGAAAGGCGGGTAACAATGATTTTACAGGATGACCTGCACCCCACGTGTGGCAAGGCTGTGTATGTCACTGTCCAAACAGGAACTGCCCTTCACCAGATGTCTTTTCTCTCACGCTGGACCTCCATACGGGGCATGACGCGACCCCAAGTCCACTTTAACCAGTCCATCTTACCTTCCCTACTGCATCAGGCGTGGGCTCTGTCTTTGATGCCCAACCCCCATCTCAGTGTCAACCCATCCACCCTGGGGGGCATCTTCAAGAGTGGTCCTCAGTGAGCCCGGCTGGCCCACAGCCCTGTCAGCAGCTAGCCGCCCCCTCGCCCCGGATACACTCACCGGATGAACGTAGGGAACAGCTCGGCATTGACCAGACACACCATCTGGAACACGATGGTGATCCCCATTCGGCCGACACAAGCTACCGCGATATTCAGCCAGGACAGATCTGGGAGGAGACAGACAGAGGGTGTGAGAACTAGAGGGCTGTACCCACGGATTTGCCAGGAGATGCCTCAAATGGGAGCTTGGACTTAAGAGCTGGAAGGGTCTGAAACGCTGTCTTATCCAACCCTTCCATATTTGGATCAGTAAACCGAACCTGGTGGCTCAGATAATAAAGAATCTGCTTGCAATGCGGGAGACCTGGGTTTGATCCCTGGGTTGGGAAGATCCCCTGGAGGAGGAAACGGCATCCCACTCCAGTATTCTTGCCTGGAGAATCCCATGGACAGAGGAGCCTGGTGGGCTACAGTCCATAGTGGTCTCAGTGACCACTACTAACACTAACTAAACCGAGTCCTGAGAGATTTGGGGACTTGATGGCACGTGAGGGAAGACTTCACTGTGCAGAGGAAAGAATGTGCTTTTTTGAATCTCAGCTATGCATCCTGCCAGCAGAGTGATGAGGCAAACGGCTTACTTCTGCCTGCCTCAGTCTCCTCAGCTGTGAAATGGGAATCATCTCACCCAACTTACAGGTGGTGGTGAGATTTAGAGATAACACATGTCAACTGTGCATCATGACCACTCCACCCGTCCTGGCTTTTTATTATCCTCCAACAGTGTCCTTGCTGACACAGCTCCTGAAACACAGTAGGTCCTCAACAACGTGGTTCCCTCGGGCAGAAGTCCTAGAGCTGGTGGACCAGATTTTTCATCCTCAGCACTCATTTCCCAGCACATTTTTTTAAAAATGTTTTGTTTATTTATTTTTGATGGCACTGTGCAAGGGCTTTCTCTAGTTGTGTGAGCAGGGGCTACTCTCTAGATCTGATATTGAGGGCTTCAGTAGTTACAGCTCGTGGGCTCTAGGACTTGGGCTCAGTAGTTCTGACACCTGGGCTTAGTAGCCCCGCAGCATATGGAATCTTGCCAGAGCAGGGATCGAACCCGTGTCCCTTGCAGTGGCAGCTGGATTCTTAACCCCTGGACCACCAGGGAAGTCCTCACAGCACATTTCTTAACCCAAGCATCTTACACTGGTCTGAGAGGGTGAGGGATACAAACCCTCATCTCCTCCTAGCAGACGGCTCTGAGTCTTAATTAGTGGCAGGTCCAGAAGGCTTCTCCTTCCTGGGGAGCCATCAAAGCATTAGGCACCATCATCTGCTTCACCGGGATGTTAGGGGTTCACCCAAACCCCAAAGCACAAATGGCTTCTGAGTCAGGTCGGCTCACTAACAGAGCCTCCGGGGTCACAGACAGCGTGTCATCTCACCCTTGTCCGCACCAGCCGGCCGCTCAAGGAGGACAGGCTTCCTTCCCCTCGCCAGCGGGAGGCTCGGGGGAGAGCAGACCCAGTGGCCTTGGGGCCGAGTTTGCCTGCGGCCAGCGCAGTCTCTCCAGGTCTCCTCTGCCCTCTGCCTGGAGGAGAGCCCAAGCAGAGCCTTTAGTTAAGGCTCCCACGAGATACAAGATAAGGGAGTTCACTCAGACACCTGGAGGAGGGCGTTGGTCACAAATTCTGAAGCTTTGATAGATTTGGCAAGATGCTCTACTGGACACGCACGGCATCCTCGCCCTCAGAGAACTACCCTGCCTCCTCTGGGCCCAGGTCACTCTCCCCAGCCGTCGGAGGGACCACTTACAACTGCAGTCCTGTGGCGTGGCTTCCTGCCATGCTTGGGATAAAACCCACCCTGGCATCTCTCCCTGTCTCCTGCTCACAAGGGTCCGGCTGCTCCTCCGACGCCCAGCTCTCCCCATCCTCAGGGTCCTCACTCTTGCTGTTCCCTTTCCTGGAAACCTCCCTGCCCGTTTGTTAAAATGACTCATCCCCTCTTCACTTAGGTCTCCTAAGGTCACCCTGGACCACCATACGAAGAATTAATGCCCCATCCCTCTTCCTCCTTCTCTTTTCCCTCTAGAACATAAGCTCCAAGAAGTGGAATCTTTCTCTGCTTTGCTCGAGGCTGAGATCCTTGACAGAGACACCATTCTGTCAAGTACACAGAGGAGCTTCCCAGGTGATGCTAGTGGTAAAGAACCCGACTGCCAATGCAAGAAATGTAAGAGATGCAGGTTCAACCCCTGGGTTGGGAAGATCCCCTAGAGGAGGGCACGGCAACCCACTCCAGTATTCTTGCCTAGAGAATCCCATGGAGAGAGGAGCCTGGTGGGCTCCAAAGGGTCTTTGTTCCAGAGGGTCACAAAGAGTCAGACACAACTAAAGCGATTTAGCATGCACGCACGCAAGTACATAGAAGGTACTTGAAATAGTTTCTGGAACAGGAAACAAAGGCTCGTCATCTAATACGATAAGGACCAATAAAGGCAAGTGGCGAGAGCGGGAGCTGGGAGAAGGTCCTGGGAGGAGGTGGGACAGAGGACGCAGTACCCAAGCTTCTTCCAGGTGATAATCAAATGGCCTCAGATCCCAGATTCCCTCTTGGGACTTGGAGCTGTTACTTAAAAAACAGCAACAACGAAAACCTCTACTCATTCATTCCGTTTTACCAGGAATCTACAAACAGGGAGATCGGGGGAAAGAGGGGAAACCGATTTCAGATGCTTGGCCGCTTTTCCTATCTTCTCTGTCCTTGGTGGCTCAGACAGCATAGCGCCTGCCTGCATTGTGGGAAACCTGGGTCCGATCCCTGGGTCGGGAAGATCCCCTGAAGGAGGAAATGGCTACCCACTCCAGCATTCTTGCCTGGAAAATTCCATGGATGGAGGAGCTGGTGGACTACAGTCCATGGGGTCGCAAAGAGTCGGAAACAACTAAGTGACTTCACTCGCTCACTCACTCATGAAAGGAGGGAGAAAGAAACCTGAGCTACCTTTTGCTACCTCTTAAAATTTCCAGCCTGCTCCGTATAGCCTGGTTCTTGAGAACAGAGATTTCATGGGATGTTTCTCATAATATCCTGCTCCCAAAGCCTGCCAAAATGACTCATTAAACCAACAAGTGCGGAGCACAAGCAATAAAAACTGAGAAAATAGCAAATCTGCTCTCCTATTTTTTTTTAACATTTCTAAAAGTAACAAATGAGAAAGGCAATGTATGTACTCAAATTAAAACTGCCCAAATGATTCTGCTTTGGCTTATCTTGGATTGCTAAGAATTACGGACTCAAGCAAACAGTCACCAAAATGGCTGGTGTTAAAAAGACTAATGATGCCATGTGCTGGTGAGTCTGTGGAACCACTGGAAAGCTGGTGCATCACCGTGGGAGCGTGAACTGAAAAGCTGTCTGGCTGTACCTACTAAAACTAACCTGTGCCCTGTCCCCTGATCCAGCAAGGGAAGTGAGTGTCCACGAAAAGATGTGTTGGAATGTTTGCTGCAGCCTTAATCCCAAGAGGCAGACACTGGATGACTTTAGATCTCCCAACCCGGGGATTGAACCTGCATCTCTTACGTCTCTTGCACTGACAGTCAGGCTCTTTACCACTAGCACCACCTGGGAAGCTGCTCTATGTACTTGACAGAGTGGCGTCTCTGCCCCAGAAGCTCAGCCGTGAGCAAAGCAGAGAACGTTTCCGCTTCTTGGAGCTTATGTTCTAGAGGGAAAAGAGAAGGAGGAAGAGGGATGGGGCTTTAATTCTTTGTATGGTGGTCCAGGGTGACTTTAGGAGGCCTGAAGTCAACAGAGGCCTGGATACAGGGTGAGGGGTTCCTACAATGCGAGGCTGTCCAGCAGTGAAACAGTGCAAGTGACACTCTCGTGGGACAATGTGGGCAAACCTTGCAGACGCCACGATAAGTGAATGAAGTAAGACAGTACAACGCGTAGGTGCGGTCTGGTTCAATTATATGAAGTTGAAGAACAGTCGACATTAATCTATGATGGCAGAGACCACAGATGCAGGGACCCGGGCAGGGGTGGGGAGCGTTGGTGGTCAAGGGGGGTGAGGGACCTTCCGAGGTGCTGGAAATGCTCTTTATCTTGGCGTAAGTCGTGGTGCCCAGGTATGAATGAATGAATGATAGTTGCTCAGTCATGCCTGACTCTTTGCAACCCCATGGACTGTAGCCTGCCAGGCTCCTCTTTCATGGAATTCTCCAGGCAAGATTACTGAAGTGGGTTGCCATTTCCTTCTCCCCAGGTATACATACATGTAAAAAATTCACCGGCTTGAACACTCAGAAAGGGCTCATCATTGGTATGCTGTACCTCTACTTAAAATTTTTTTAAAAAGTCATTCTAGACTCAGATAAGCACCTTGGCTTTGTTGCTATTCCAGCGTTAAGACTCTTCCCACAGTTCATTGACCTGGAAGATGATGGGCGTGGACCACTCACCGTGTGGGATAAAGACCATGATGAAGCAGGCCAGCCCCGCCGCCAGGTTGGACATGGCCAGCGGGTAGCGGCGGCCGAAGCGGTCGATGGTGACGAGGATGATGAAGGACGCAGGGAACTCGACCAGGGCGGAATAGAGGAAGTCCAGGTGGAGGTTCCCGCCGGTGGCGCCCACGTGCATGATTAGGCCCTGGTAGACCACGGAGCTGGTGAACCTGGGCGGGCAGGAGAGACAGGTCAAAGGTGAGCTCCTCGGAAGAGGGGAAATCCTGGAGACTGGCCGGGAGGATAAAGGCCCCAGCGAGCTGGAGGGAAGTATCCATCACTGGATGTAGAATGTTCTAGAGCAATATGAAAAGTAAGTGAGGTCCCTCCGTCGCGTCCGACTCTGCGACCCCATGGACTGTGTGTAGCCCACCAGGCTCCTCCGTCCATGGGATTTTCCAGGCAAGAGTACTGGAGTGGGTTGCCATTTCCTTTCCAGGGGGATCTTCCTGACCCAGGGGATCGAACCTGGGTCTCCTGCATTGCAGGCAGACAATTTACCATCTGAGCCACCAGGGAAGTCCTAATATGAGAAGAGAGGGGGTCAAAATCCAGGTGGGGCCCTCCTGGTTGAGAAGCTCCTTCCATGATTTTTGTGAGCCTGTGACTTACAGGACAGACCCGTGTTTCCGAGAGACAGCAAACGATGCAGCGACCATCGTTTACGGCTTACTGTGCCCCTGCGGGCAGCCATTCTCTGAACACCGCACAGGCCCTATCTCATTGGATGCCGCAAGCCTCCAAGGGGAAGGAGGGCAGGGGAGGGCAGTGGGGAGTGAGCAGTTTCAGGATTCAGACTGCTGTCTGAGCTGTGTGGTCTTAAGTAAGTTAACCAGCCTCTCTGTGCCTCAGTTCCCTCAGCTGTGAATCTGGGTTGTCTTGAGAGTTCATTGAGGTCGTAGACCAGAAGGGCTCAGTGTAGTTAGACACTCAGTGAAGAGCAGACGTTTTTGCTCTCACAGTTGTCTTTCCCAGGGCAAGGGTCCAGAGCACCACGGGGTGGAGAATTCGGCCAAGCCTTCCCTGCTCCAGAGTGGGGCCCCTGCACACAACGCACCATCTGCAACCAGCAGCATTCCCTCCCTCTCTTTCACCCCATACCCCGTGGCACACGACCCCTCCACCCATATTTGAGGAAAGAACAACCATGCTCACCCCACCAGGCTCATCTAAACTCACCAAGAACGTGGCACACGGACGGTTGGGGACCAGCTCAGTCACTGACTCAGGGGAAGATTGAGAGTCCCGTGGGTCACTTCTGGGCAAACTGTACAACTTTGGAACATTGAATGACTGTTGATACAATCGTTCCTCACTGCCGTGGGGGACTGGTCCCAGGACCCCCCAGAACACCAGAATCCGAGGATGCTCCAGTCCCTTGTGTCAATCGCATGAATCAGTGTAGGATGTGCACACTCCCGTAAGACTGACACCATCACTAGATTGCTTATAACACCTAACATAATATAAATGTTGTTTAAGTAGTTGCCAGCATGCAGCAGATTCAAGTTTTGCTTCTCAGGACTGTCTGGAATTTTTTTGAGTATTTTTTATCTACAGTTGATTGAATCCCCAGATGCAGAACCTGCAGATATGAAGTACTGACTGTGGGAGGAGATTTTGGTGGATAAGAAATTACTTTCTTATAGAAATGCAGATTGCCCGTCAGTTCCAAAACTGAGATCACAGGGGACGTTTCTCGTTACTACACCCCCCTGGTTTTATAAAGTCCAACTCTCCAGGCTCAGATGGTTAGGAATCTGCCTGCAATGCAGGAGTCCCCAGTTCGATCCCTGTGTTGGGAAAATCCCCTGGGAAAATCCCCTGACTCCCCTAGCAAAGAGTCAGACACGACTGAGCGACTTCCACTCATTTCACTCACTCACTCCCTGGTTTTATAAAGCTGCACTCGGGGGAGTCTGGGATGTTTTCGTTTCTAGTCCTAAATTATTCCTGTTTGAACCAAAGTGTGAAGAGAATAAGAAGGCACTAACTGCAACGTGGTGAGTTTAGATGCGCCTGGCGGGGCAAGAGGGGCTTCTCTATGCCGGGTTAAATAGTTAGACGGGAACAGTCATCTTATACCCATAAAGCAACTGACCCAAGAGAAAGGAATGTAGAATTCTGATTTTCCTGCACAAACAAATAAACAAAAACCCCAAATCACAACAAACTCTGCGAGATGGTGAAGAACAGGGAAGCCTGGTGTGCTGCTATCCATGGGATCCCAAGGGGTCCCAAAGAGTAGGAAATATCAGCAACGTGCAATGCTGCCATCTTTCGGCAGAACCCACAAACTGCATGTACGCACTACTACGGGTAGAGGTGATGGTTTTTTCACCAAGTGTCTGGCTCTTTGTGACCCCATGGACTGTAGCCCGCCAGGCTCCCCTGTCCATGGGATGTCCCAGGAAGGAATACCGGAGTGGGTTGCCATTTCCTTCTCACACTCCTATAAAAATAGCAATCTGTCATTGTCAGACACTTCCTAAGTTCTAAGCCTTTCACACGCATTATCACATGAATTCTTCCGGCATGCCCGTGAGTAGATCCTATCATTGCCTCCATTGGCTGATGAGGAAACTGAGTCACAGAGATCATGAAGCTTCCTGAAGGTCATACAGCCAGGAAGTGATGGGCACCCCCCTCCCCGAGTCGCTGTAATGAATGGAGCCGACGGGGGCGGGGGGCATGTACAGTAAGAGAAGGCATCCAGGGCCAGATGACATGAAGCCCTGCAGGCCGTGGAAGGAATCTCATTTTCTTCTCAGTGGATCAGGAAGACTGTGAGGATGTGAACAAGGAGGTGATGCGATCCGTGACCTTCGCCTGCTTTGTGAGCAGCATCTGGGGAGGGGGGCACAGGAGTGGGAGCAGACCACCAGCAAGGAGGCTACCACGATGGCCTAGACGGGAGGTTGCAACACTCACAGCCAAGAGCACAGCTGATGAGAAAACGGCAGGTTCGGGATAGATTTTCAAGGCAGAGCGGAATTTGCAGAAAGCTTGCATGGAGGGGTGTGTGTTAGCTGAGGAGACAGAATCATCGCCTCGACAGGAGTGCTTGGGGTGGAGACGGGACCCAGGCTGATACAGGAGGGGAGCAAGCCTTCCTGTTTGCGGGGTCCCAGGCCTCCAACACAAGAGGCACCACAGCGTCGGATGCTGAGAACCAAAACGCGCCAGGCACCTGGCAAGCTTGCAGGGGTTCCTGGGCCCCTCTCGCGGCTGGTGCAGGGCTCCGGGGCCAGCCCGCAGACACGGGGCCTGGGGACCAGGCAAGAACCCGGCATCTAGAGAACTTGGGACGGACTCTGGGGAACACTGCTTACTCATTCAAGCTTCCGCAAGTATTTACGGAGCGGCTGCTACGTGCCAGGCGCCGCCCTCATAGTCGGAACCCTTATTTCACGGGAGGGCAAAGAAGGGCAGGGAGGCAGAGTCACCCCAGTGCAAGGGCAGCCCGGGGCCCAGCTTCTCGGCCCAGGGGTTTCCGGGAGTAACTGAAGGGCCGCCAGGGTGCGGAGGAGCAAGCGCTGAGGTCGGGAGCTGACCCAGCACCCCCTGAGGGAAGAGGGACGGGACCCCCATCTCGAGGTAGTCACTGGGGAGGGTGATGCTGCCCCGGGGTGTGCAAGGGGTGCTGGGCGTGGACAGGCGTTTCCTAATCAGTGTGAAAAAAGCACGCATGTGCTTTCCGCAGGCTCTGTCGAGGAAGGGTTCTTCCTCCTTGACGGCCCGGAAAATGAAGTTGCTCAGTCGTGTCTGACTCTTTGTGACCCCGTGGACTGTAGTCTACCAGGCTCCTCCATCCCTGGGATTCTCCAGTCAAGAATACTGGAGTGGGTTGCCATTTCCGTCTCCAGGGGATCTTCCCGACCCAGGGATCGAACTCGGGTCTCTCGCATTGTAGGCAGACATTTTAGTGTCTGAACCACCAGGGAAGTACTTGACGTCCTGGGGAATCCCTGAAATCTCATCTACCTGCCGGGGCTAAGTCAGCATTGGCTCCTGATGCATGGGGCTTCTGACAACCCTGTCAACTCCCTCCAGGTCATCGCTGACTTTTCTACCTGGGGATTTCTTCTTACTTAAACAAGGCCTTTCCTCTACTGGGCAGTCCTCAAGGGAGAAATACGGGTGCCTTTTAAAGAGTTCTTTGAGCGGAAAGCCTTCTGGAAATGCCTTTTTACACTTCTCTTTTTCCCCCCCAAGTCGGCCCACCGTCTCTGACGTGTACCCAGGCATGCAGGGAAGCACATGGGGCCTCGGAAAGACCGCTTACCACAGGTACATCAGAATGAAGGTGTACTTCCTCAGGTTGGGCGTGCGGAACAGGTCTACGAACGAGGGGCTCAGCTTCTCAGTGACGTCCTCCTCGAGAGACAGCATCTAGGAGAGAGTCAGGCCATCAGCTGCATCCAGGCTGCCACCATGGGCAGGAATCGCCATCAGAGCCCTTCCCCCACCCCGGACCCCCACCCCGAGGTCAGTCATCACACTCATCAGCCCGAAGAGCTCCAGCGCCCTCCCGCTTCCCCAGGCAAGTCCCACAGGCAAGCGCTCAGTCATAAACCCGACCCAGCGTTCAGTGAGGGGACAAAGCCCTTGCGCGTGAGTCACCTTCAGGTCGGCAGGAGGCAGCTTCCCGTTCTTCTGGGCGATGTGGTCCATGATCTTTATCGCCTGAGTGTTTCTCTTTTGCGATAACAGCCATCGGGGGGACTCGGGCACAAACCTGCGGACGCAGATCACCCCTACTCGGCGTCTCCCCCAGAGCCCGTCTGAGGTTAAGATTGAAAGAGAACCTCGCTGGAGCTGACTCAAATGCGTTCTTTTTTATAGCTGAGAAATAGTGCCTTGTGTATATGAACCACAGCTTCCTCATCCGTTCGTCTGCCGATGGACATCTAGGTTGCTTCCATGTCCTAGCTACCGTAAACTGTGCTGCAACGAACACTGGGGTACACGTGTCTCTCTCAATTCTGGTTTCCTCGGGGTGTATGCCCCCAAACCACCACGATGTTGTAAAGTAATTAGACTCCGATTAAAATAAATGAAAAAATAAAAGAGACTCTCCCTTCCAGTGTAGCCTTCATCCATGGGACGGAGGTCCCATTCTCTCTCAGGATCCAGCCGCCCTTCTGGCCCCTGGAAAATTCCTCACACACCATAGAGGCTCCACATGCCTACCCCATCCGATACCACAGACGCCTCTGCATAAGACAGGGCTGTTGAACAAGCCTCAACGTGTGTCCAAAACAAACTAAACTACACTCGCTTGCCTTCAACACGAGGTAGACTCCATGGTGTCTATTTCAGATGGGACCGCCTGCTCAGTCCATCAGTCGTGTCCGACTCTGTGCGACCCCACGGACTGTAGCCCGCCAGGCTCCTCCACCCATGGGATTCTCCATGCAAGAATAGTGGAGTGGGCCACCATGCCCTCCTCCAGGGGATCTTCCCGACCCAGGAATTGAACCCACATCTCCTGCAATGCAGGCAGAGTCTTTACCATCTAAGCCACCAGGGAAGCCCCGTCAGAGGGGACTAAGATGTTTTAAACTCAAAGACTGTGAATCTCTGCAAGAAGGTCACCTGAAAACACACAGGAAAAGTCTCACCCCACCAGCCAGTGGGACTCAGCCGGTGGGGCAGGCGGGGGAGAGTCCCGGCACTGGAAGGCCCCTCGCTCCGTGCTGATGGGGAGAGAGCAGGCTTTTCTTGAGCCTGAGTGTACTGAGAAGCTGGCTCTGGTTCTGAGAGGTTGGGGCGGACTCGGGGCCTCCCACAGGTAAGATGCGCCCTCAGCTAAATAGCAACAGAAGCTGCGTGGATGAGACATTTCGCTCCGTGAACCTGTCTGCTACCCACCCTTCCCTCTCCCACAATGACAACTCATCTGTCTGGTTGCTTACCCCTCCAGACCCTGCCAAGGGCTGACAGCTAATAAGACGAAAAACCCACTTGACCTGGCTTTGTTCCTGTCTGATGGGCACACTCCCCAGAGATGGTTCCATTCCTTCATCTACTCCTTCACTGGCTCATCAAAGAGCAAATGCCTACTTTGTGGCTAGGTGGACTTTTGTCTGACTTTTAGCATCTCAGGCCTCTCTCTGGGTGATGTGAATTTAAAGAAACTCTGTAAGTAAATTTCTTTAAAGAGTGGCTGAGAGTGGCTCCCCCCGGAAATAAGGGCTACCCCGTGATGGAGCACCCCAGATGGCGTGGGTGGCTGGAAGCCCGGGGCCTGCAGGTAGGGCCGCCCTGGCTGTTGGGAAGATGGGTCCCCACGGGGACACAGTACCAGTAGCAGAAGAGGAGCAGGAAGACGGGCAGGGAGACGGCCAGCTGCAGCCAGCGCCAGTGCGGGAGGATGTAGGCCAGTCCCGAGAGCAGCACAAGCCCCACGGTGAAGGCCAACTGGAAGAGGATCGCCACCGTCCGTCTGTAGCCCAGACCCACGAACTCTGTGACTGAAACCGGGGAAACGTCAACCGTGGGCTCCCATCCACTTTAAAATCCCCCATTTGCTATCTGCAGCTCCCCCCCCCTCCACCCTTTGCACACTGCAGTATTCCGTCTACAGGGCTCTCCTGCCCAGAACCTTCTTGCCATCAGCTCCAGGCTGACCTGGAGTATTTCCCATGACCCACCAGGGAGCGCTCGTTAACACCACCAGCAGCTTTGAGGGCACCCCAGGGACCTGGCCCTGTCGTAGGTGTTCGGACACATCTCCAACTCTGTGGGCACAGCCCCGCCCTCCTGACCTCACGGCGAGGTGGTGGACCAGACACACACACGGAGTTCATCACACCCAGGTCTTGACATGATGCAGGCCGTGTGGGGAGAAAGCGTAAATGGCCAGGAGGGTGGGGGGCTCTCCAGGGGGTCGCAGATTTTCAGAGCGCAGTGGAGCAGAGCTCATGGAGGAAATGTGAGCCATCAGGAGGGGCGGTGGTTAACCGAACCCGGAATGGGAAAGCGAGTTCCAGGCAGAAGGACAGCGGCCCAGGTGACCGCTGGGTGAGGTTGGGTCATGGGGGCCGTGCGCCCTCCTGGGGGCGTCTCGTAGGCTTGCGGAGAACACTGGCTTCAAGTGCGGGAGGCACAGAGGCACCTCGGCACGGGGTGACCCGACGTTACATCTGCTAAAGGCCCCTCTGCACCGCGCTGCTGCCTGTGGGCGCCCCGGGGTGGACCAGCGTGGAGCGGAGCGATGGTGGTGGTGGGATCTGGCAGGAGTAGCAGATCAGTGAGAGGGCTGCGGTGCCGGAGCTGTTCCAAGAGGAAAGCAGACGGGGGTCTGGGGAGAGGGACACTGGAGGAGCGGGCGTGGGGGTGGGGAGGAAGACATCCTGGGCTGGGAAGAGAGGAGGAGTTGATCGCAGACTGAAGGGGAGCCCCTGGTGCGGGACCAGGGAGTATGGGACCTCCAAGCGAGGCAGGGGGCCGTGGGAAGGATGCAAGCCAGGGTATCACGCACTCCGTCACAGACACATAGCGTTCCAGGTCTGTCTTCCTGTCTCTCTAGCCTGGGAGCTCCTTGACAGAGGTTGTTGTTCAGTTGCTAAGCTGTTTCCGACTCTTTGCACTGGCTTGTATGGACTTTGCATGGACTGTAGCCCACCAGGCTCCTCTGTCCTCCACTCTCTCCTAGAGTTTGCACAAATGGCCATTGAATCAGTGATGCCATCCAACCATCTCATCCTCTGTCGTCCCCTTCTCCTCCTGCCTTCAATCTTTCTCAGCATCAGGGTCTTTTCCAATGA
Organism: Cervus canadensis; assembly: GCF_019320065.1. Taxonomy (NCBI): domain Eukaryota; kingdom Metazoa; phylum Chordata; class Mammalia; order Artiodactyla; family Cervidae; genus Cervus; species Cervus canadensis. Next base: position 30,947,979 of record NC_057418.1, on the reverse strand, counting down.
ATCAGCTCTTTGCATCAGGTGGCCAAAGTAATGGAGCTTCAGCTTCAGCAACAGGCCTTCCAATGAATACTCAGGGTTGATTTCCTTCTGGATTGACTGGTGTCTTGAGAGTAGGACGGAAGGCCTTGTCTATTTCGGCATCTCTGGCCCTGTCCCTGTGCCTGCCACAGGGCAACAGACACACTGCGGGGAGGAGAAGGGGTGGGCATGGCTCTGGGCCACCCCGGGGCCCTTCAGTGACCTCAGGGCACTGTGGTCCCCACATGGAGGATCCTGAGGCAGAGAGAGATTATGGACCATGCCCAGGATCACACAGCTGGTCAGAGATGGGTGCAGATTTGACCTTAAATTAACCCTTGTCTCCATGTGCCAAATACTGTATGTTCAGCCTCTAGATGGCTGGGCTGTTGCAGCTAATATATGCTGAACTCACTAAACTTAACTAGTTTGCTCCCAATTTCTTGGGGAAGGAACATGGTTTTTCTTGGCCCTAGTGAACTATTTCTTAGAATGTCAAACCATAAGACATTGTTTTCAAAGATGGCAAGACCTGGCAAAAACCTGGACCATCCTCACTGCTGTCTGATGCACCCATCCATCCCTCCATGGGCTGAGGGATACACAGCTATTACGCTACTTTCTTCTACAGAAGTATTTTTCATTTTCTATTCTTACTTTTCATAGAAAACTTGAAAGAAAAAATAGTATATAGAATTATCTTGATTTACACTTCATTTTTTTCATCACTGTGTCTCTCTCTTCTTTTATGTTTTGTTTATCGAGTTGCCAGGTCATATCCGACTCTTTGCGACCCCGTGGACAGCAGCACACAAGGCTTCCCTGTCTCTTGCCGTCACCCAGAGTTTGCCCAGCGTCATGTCCATTGTGTGGGTGACGCTGTGTAACCATCTCTGCTGTCTTCTCTTTCCCAGCATCAGGGTCTTTTCCAATGAGTCAGCCAAAGTATAAGAGCTTCTTTCATTTCCTCTTATATCGTCTCCCCTAACTCTTGAGTGTCCTTCAAACCAGCTGAGTTTGTTTTGGAAGAGGCTTTTGGAAGCCTTTTGGAAGAGGCTGGTTCATTCATATTTGAAATGTTGTAATACTGTCCCACCTGTCTCCCCTTCCTACATAACCCCCATCATTGTAAACACATCACATGTGATCTTCTTTTCCCAAACAGATTAGCTGATATGGAAACAAGGAGCCATCATAAGTGGTTATATAAGTGTCTCTCAGACAAAGAGAGACAGAGAGAGGCCATTCTGACCCCACACCCAGCTCCAATCACGCAGACACAAATACAGCTAGCGAGGCCACACTTTGTCTAGACTTCCTCCCAAAAAAACCCGCCTCCACGCTCAGCTTCGTCCCATTCCACCCCACTCCCTGACCTCCCGGGCCTCTCAAAGTGCCTGGAGACCTCGGGCCAGCAGATGCTTACTCAGGGTGTAGCCAGCCGTCCAGTTGCCCTTGCTGACCAGCCCCTGCAGCAGGCGGAAGAGCAGCAGGGACGTGTAGTTTGGAGCCACGGCCGTGAGGACGCCCAAGACGGCGCTGATGAGGGTGGAGGTGAAGAGGCACACTTTGCGGCCAAACCTTCGGAGGCGAGAGACAGCGAGGTGAGACCTGAGTGTTCCCAGGGGCAAAGGGACAGCAGGCCCTCTGCTGGGAGACGAGACCGTTTCTCTGCGGCATCGTGCAGTCCATCACGCTTCGTGGCCCCTTCTCAAAGCCTGACCTGGTCCCCCCTCAGTGACAGCAACCCGCCACTCTTGCAGGTTTAACAAAGTCACTCTGAAGAGGAGTCCTGACCAGTCTCACTCAAGGACCAGGGGCCTCCCTCCATGACCCGCCCAGTTCTCAGACTCATCCCCTCTCGTTATCTTTGTAGTTAACAGATTGCATTACTATTCACAGACTTAACAGCATGCACCAGAAATCAGGTCACCCCCAACCCACATAGTTAACCTGATCAATGATCATAAGGTTTTTCTGGGGAAATATTCAATTCTAATAGAATAACTAGTGAAAAGTGTTTTTCCTTTCTTTTTTCATGAGTAAAGTGGGCCAACAAACACATGAAGAGATGTTCAACATCGCTAGTCATCAGGGAAATGCAAATCAAAGCTACACGGGAAGTTGCTATAAAACACAGGGAACTCAACCCGGCTCTCTGTGACAACCTAGAGACCTGGGATGAGGTGGGGGGTGGAGGGGAGGTTCGAGGTGGGGGGTGGAGGGGAGGTTCAAGGTGGGGGGGACATGTGTATGCTAATGGTTCATTCACTGGTTCATGGCAGAAGCCAGCACAATATTCTAAAGCAATTATCCTCCAATTAAAAACAATTTGTTTAAAAAAAAACATTAAAAAAAAAACTACAGTGAGATATCACCTCACGCTTATCAGAATGGCCATTATCAGAAAGACAATAAACAACAAGTGTTGGCAGGCATGTGGAAAAAAGGGCGCTTAGTACACTGTGGATGGGAAATAAATTGATGCAGCCATTACAGAAAACAGAAGAAACAGGACGAAGTTTCTTTAAAAAATTAAAAACAGAACCACCATAAATCCAGCAATTTCACATCTGAATATTTCTCCAAAGGAAGCAAAAACACTAATTCTAAAAGGTATCTGCACCCCTGTGTTTATTGCAGTATTAGCTAAATTGCCAATATATGAAAGCAATATATGGAATTCCAATATAAGCAATATATGGAATATATTCCAATATAAGCAATATATGGAAGGACTGATGCTGAAGCTGAAACTCCAATACTTTGGCCACCTGATGCAAAGAACTGACTCATTTGAAAATACCCTGATGCTGGGAAAGATTAAAGGCAGGAGGAGAAGGGGACGACAGAGGATGAGATGGTTGGATGGCATCAGCAACTCAATGGACATGAGTTTGAGTAAGCTCTGGGAGTTGGTGATGGACAGGGAGGCCTGGCGTGCTGCAGTCCATGGGGTCACAAAGAGTTGGACACGACTGAGCAACTGAACTGAACTGATATGGAAGCAACCTAAGTGTCCATCGATAGTTGAATGAATAAAGATGTATATATAATATTATATATATATGTATGTATACAATGCAATAGTACTCAGCCATAAAAAAGAATGTATTTATGACAGTACAGACAGACATAGAGGGTAAAGCGCTAAGTGAAAGCAGTCAGAGAAAAATGTATACCCTGTGACCTCACTCATACGCAAGATTTAAGAAACAAAACAAATATAGCTTCTAAATGACAGTTATCTACTCCTGAAAATAGATACATAAATAGATAAATACTAAAAATATTAGTGACAGAACCATTCACTCTACCTTCTTCCCACATGCAAAGATGATTAACATGCTTTAGGGAAATACTGCGGGGGGCAGGGGGGTGAAGAGCTGTCCACACACAAAAATCCACATCCTCGTCTCTCATCTTCAACCTTCCACTGACACTGTCCTTGCTCACCAACTTCTACATGTTGAACTTCTCTCTGCATTCCTTCTTCTAGCTTATCTCAAATCTGGTTTATCGCTTTAAATACCAATTACTGGTGGCCAATCCTAAATATTGTTCTCCAGCCCAAACCTCATGTATCCAACTGTCTACTTGGCAACTCTTCTCTGTCTCACAGGCTGCTCTGAACACATCTCCACCAAGCTGCAGAGGAGGAGATTCTTGACCCTCTGTCTCAAAAGATAGCCCTGTCCCCCTCTACCCTTTTGCCAGAAGCATAACCCTTGGCTTTGTCCCCCCTTCCTCTGAGCCCCGCATCCCAGCTACACAACCTGCCTGCAGTTTCCACCTCTGAAATCCCCCCAAAACCCCCAGCTTCCTCCATCCTCCTGCCCCACATCATCCAAGGCACTCACTACCATGTCGGGTCTCAACTTCTGCGAAGGTTCCCTCTGGACGCTTCTCCCACCACTGGCCGCTGAAGTCCCTTCTCCCTACGGTGTTGACACTGTGTGTGGTCAGATGCACCTTTACGTACCTGTCTGCGATGTAGCCGACACCCAGAGAGCCCAGGAAGAAGCCCAGGTTCACACAGGACTGAAAGAGGTCCACCTTCCAAGAGTCATCACACACCAGGTTAAACTGCGGGTCGGAGGGGCCAAAACACACAAGACCGTTTGTAAGTTAAACTACGGCTACCATTTTCCCCGCAGAAAATGTCAACACACAACACAAAAATGTGGGGTCCTGGGGTCCCTCACATCCTTTCCTTTCACCACATTTTCATAAGACAAATGCAAGGTTTCTGGGGAATCTCAGGCAGTGTCATTAAATGCCTAATATCTTTATCTTGGGTTTACCCTCAATACGCACTAATTAAAGGGGCTGTTGTCAGGGGCCTCTGATAGTTGTCAAAGGACAGGGCGGCCAAAAGGTAAGGTTTCTAAAGGAAACATGGCAGAGTGATTATCCAAAAATGAAAATGAAGTAAAATAAATACGACGTGTTTCCCAGAATTGATAAAAGCCCTTAATTAAGAAAGCTGAGCACCAAAGAATTGATGCTTTGAACTGTGGTGTTGGAGAAGACTCTTGAGAGTTCCCTGGACTGCAAGGAGATCCAACCAGTCCATCCTAAAGGAAATCAATCCTGAATATTCCTGGGAAGGACTGATGCTGAAGCTGAAACTCCAACACTTTGACCACCTGATGCAAAGAATTGACTCATTGGAAAAGACCCTGATGCTGGGAAAGACTGAAGGCAGGAGGAGAAGGGGACAACAGAGGATGAGATGGTTGGATGGCGTCACCGACTCAATGGACGTGAGTTTGAGTAGGCTCTATGAGTTGCTGACGGACAGGGAAGCCTGGCATGCTGCAGTCCATGGGGTCGCCAAGAGCTGAACATGACTGAGTGACTGAACTGAACTGAATCACATGTTTTATTCCATATTCTACCCAATAATTGTGTGAATTTGTCATGACTGATGGAGCTGTAAGTATCAACATGAGAATTTCTGAGCAAAGACACAGAGGGCAGCTGGTGGGGGCTTCTGGGGAGCAGCCCTATGCAGCCCTGCATGTGGGGGATGGGGGAACCCAGAGGCGGCAGGAGACGCGGAGGGTCCCATGTGCCTGGGAGGAGCTGAGGCAGAAGGACAGAGGCAAAGACAGGAGCCAATCTGCCTGGGCGTTGTTGGGAGTAAGGTTCAGGGCTTGCCCTCCGTGCCTGGCAGATGCATGGTGATACCAACACTCCTGGGTGCTCTGGGAGACCTGAGTGCAGGAGCATCCCCACTTGGAGCCCAGAGGGGCAGAAAGCAGGGAGGCACCCAGGGATGAGACAGAAGCTGGGAGGCGATAGCCGGGGCCCTCACCTCCCCATTTAGCCCAGCACCGGTCAGGACTCATGACTCTGCCCCGCCAGGCAGAGGGGTGTGACCACAAGAATGTCACTTAGCAACTCTGGGCCTCGGTCTCCTGTCTGGAAGGTGTGTGTGGAGCCGGTCCGGTCACCATCACGGAGCGGCTGCGGGCGCTGCAGCGAGACACCATGTGCCCCTGGTTTGGTAAATAACGAACCATTTAACTTTTTAAATGGAGGCTTTACTTTTTGTTTTTCAGTCGCTCAGTCATGTCCAACTCTGTGACCCCAGGGACTGCAGCACGCCAGGCTTCCCTGTCCTTTACTATCTCCTGGGGCTTGCTCAAACCCATGTCCATTGAGTCGGTGATGCCATCCAACCATCTCATCATCTGTCGTCCACTTCTCCTCCTGCCTTCAATCTTTCCCAGCATCAGGGTCTTTTCCAATGAGTCAGTTCATTGCATCAGGTGGCCAAAGTATTGGAGTTTCAGCTTCAATATCAGTCCTTCCAATGAACACCCAGGACTGATCTCCTTTAGGATGGACTGGTTGGATCTCCTTGCAGTCCAAGGGACTCTCAAGAGTCTTCTCCAACACCACAGTTCAAAGCATCAATTCTTCGGCGCTCGGCTTTAAGATGGTCCAACTCTCACTCCAGGTGTTTATTCCCTTGAAAATTCAGCTGAAAGCACACCACCCCAGGGAGTTTTTCCTGCCACTGTTTGGTTTCTCTGCGGCCCTGGGCCCCTGTCAGCAGAACTCGGGGGAGGCCGCTCCTGGGAGTTGTTATCTCGCTGGCCCAGGTCAGCCTCTCCAGCGGCCTCTCTGGAGCTCCCACCCATGTCACCCAGGATGATGTTCTGGGCATACTAGATGTCCCCAAAACCACAGGACAATGGTTTGGGGACGTTTGTTCTACTCTTTGCAATCAGCATCTTTGTAAGATGTCTCTGCCACCCTCCCTGAAATGCCCTGCATACCATCCTGCTCTGGGGGCATACAGAAGCCAGGGAGCTCATGGAACTGGAAGAAGGGGCACCTAGCCTTCCCTGCTGACACCGCCTCCCCTAAGAACTCTGCCCCCAGCTATGCCAAGGGGCTCTGTCTGCAGGCACCTGCTCCCTGCGATCCCAGACCCAGCCACTGCCCCCGGGGCCCCTCTGTGCCCCCAGAAAGACAAGGCTGGCCCCTTAGGGAAGCCCAGGCTTTGCACAGGGGGCGCACGGGATGGGGTGGGGTCTCCTAGGCCAGGTCCCTCCCCTGCTGGGACTTCACTGGGGATTTCTTGGGGGCCAGGCCGTATGGTGGACACGTCCCGTAGAGCAGCAGGCTGGCCAAGCTCACAGGACACAGAGTCACCCAGCGTTCTTGTTAGAATCCAGGTTCCCACGGGTTCCGTCTCAGCAGATCACGGATCGGAATCCAGGTGATCCCAGGGATCAGGTGAGTTGGGAAACCAGCACCCTTCTGCCCCAAATGGACCCTGACCTCTGCCCTCAGGGTGGGGAGGGACGGGAAGCTGGGTGTTCAAAGCGGTCAGCACATCTTCTTCCCTTCAGCCAATTCCAACGTCCAAGGCAAGGCCTTGTTAAAGATTATTTCTGCAGAAATGAATAACCAAGGCGGATTCTGCCCCAAATAAGCTTCAGCTTAGACTGAGAGGAGGAGGCTAAAGTGGTTCTGAAGCAGTGGGAAGGGTGAGTCAGAGGAGGCGCGTTCCGTCCAGGAGAAGCGGTCCTCCACCCCTGAGGGCCCGCGTCTCATCGCCTCCCTCACCTCCAGCTGGATCCCACCCCCAACACGCTAGTGTGTTCCCAGGTGAGCCCTACCCCACAACCCCTCCCCTGTCTCCCCCAGTCCTCCCCAGAGGACTTGGGTCCCCGAGTACCTGGAAGCCCGCTCCCTGTTACCACCGTTGGCCAGTCGGGGCTGTGTCCCCTCCCCAGGACCCCCGCCCAGGCCAGGCTCCCCCACATGCATGAGCTGCTGCTGCCGTGTGTTCCCGCCTCACTGTTCAGGGTCTCAGTCCCCCGGCCTCCCCGGCCAGGACCCTCCGGCAAATCGGGCACCTCCTCCTCCCCACCCCCTTCCAGGTCTGTGTCTCTTTAAATCGATCCTTCTTTCTGACCCTGTGACAGCCACATGGGTCCACAGCCCTGCTAGGGGGCCGTGTCAGCCTCCTCAAGCTCTCCCCACCTCTGGGAAGCCTCCCTTCCACTCCCCACCAGCGCCTGGACCATTCCCAAGGTCCAGCAAGCACCATCTTCTTCCTCTGCCTGAACTGCCACTTGGCACAAAGGTAAGGTTGCCAGTTTTAGAGGAAAAAAAAAAAAATACGGGGTGCCCCTCCAAACTGGAATTTCAGATAAACAACACTTTTTTTTTTTAGTGCAATCATGTCCTCAGCAGTATCTGAATTCCCAGCCTCAGCTGTCAGTATCAAATGTTGTGCAATATCTGGGACCTAATTATCCTAAACAAATATTCGTTGTTTACCCGCAATTCAAATTTAATGGGCGTCCGGCATTTTATCTGGTGACCTGATGTAAGATCTCAGCGCTCTGGCCCAAAGCTGAGCCACCCATTCTGTCCATGACCCCTCTACTGGATTCCAGTCAATTCAACAACTCATTGCTCCCTGAACGTGGTCCCTGCCCCCTCTCCGCCGAGCTTCAGTTCACACTCCCCAGTGCACCCTTTTTCCTCTCCTAGCAGCTCAAAATACTAGCCTGGGTCCCATTCAATACTCCGTCCTAAGGATCTACTGTATATCACAGGGAATTATACTCAATATTTTGTAATAACCTAGAAGGGAAAAGAATCCGAAAAAAAAATAGATATCTATGTATATATAACTGAGTCAAGGAAGTCACATGGTAACCCACTCCAGTATTCTCGCCTGGAGAATCCCACAGACAGAGAGGAGCCTGGTGGGCTACAGTCCATGGGGTTGCAGAAAGTCGGACACGACTGAAGTGACTTAGCCTGGGATGGCATAGCTGAATCACCTTGCCTGAAACTAACACAAGACTGTAAATCAACCATACTCCAATTTAGAAAGCCTGCCACATCCCGCTGGAAGACCCCAGTGGCCGGCTGCATAGCAAGGTCCCCCTCCTTGTCTGGGACACTGATCTTATTCTCACAACCACCACCCCTCCCTCGCTCCCTGGAGACTGCAAACACCTTGAACCTCACAGGCTGCTTCCACGTCCCTCCTGGCATCACACCCAGTGCCAGAACAGAGGAAAAGCTCGGAACACGGTTACTGAGGGGACAGACGGAGGGCTGAATGGATGAATTCTTGCATCCAGCTGATCCTTTCCAAGCAGAGTGTGCCTTAGCCACAGAGAACAATACGTCCCCGTCCAGGTCTGTTTCTAGATTCCCAGCGAGAAGAGTGGCCAGTTCAGCACCCCTGGGAGACGAGTCCTCTAACTGGATGTCTGAGGTTGGAGGATGTCTCAGAGACCAGATGTTTGTGCAAGGGCACCCACACCTGCCCTGCCCCCCAAGACAGAGGGCCGTGGGGCCAGAGGAGAGGACATGGCTTTTCTCCAGCTAGACGTGTGGGGCTCAGGGCATCAGTTTCCCTGTTTCAGGCGAGCAGTTTGCTAACAGACACGCTCTGCACAGTTCCACTCTGTGGCTTCACCAAAAGGCTTCCGTGGAGGCTCAAATGGTAAAGAATCTGCCTGCGATGCAGGAGACCCAGGTTCGATCCCTGGGCCCGGAAGATCCCCTGGAGAAGGGAATGGCTACCCACTCCAGTATTCTGGCCTGGAGAATCCCATGGACAGAGGAGCCTCTCAGGCTACAGTTCATGGGGTTGCAAAGAGTCAGACACCACTGAGCAACTAATGTGTCTAAACTTCTCCTGTGACTTCACCAAGTGACCTTGAGGTCATTTTCCAAGTGCCCATGCTTGTCACAGTATATAACACTTTCCAAAGGGTCCATGAAGGAAAGAACTCTGCTGGCTTCTCAGTGAGATATTCTCAAAGCAAAGGCTCAGATAACCCCCTAACCTATCCAGGCAAGCGCTCTGCCTCCATCCTGCTCTCCTGCGGCCTATGGAGGGGACACCCAGTGCAGCTGGGTGCTGGACACCCAGGGGTGCTGAACCGGCCACTCTCCTGACTTGTCTGATCGGCACCTCTGTGGTCCTCGGCCGACCCCTGGGAAGCAGGTCATCATCATCGTTGGTTTGCTGATGAGGAAACTGAGGCTCAGAGAGGCTGAGTAACCTACACAGCAACACTCAGCCAATTCGGGGCATGGCTGGGACTCAGTCGGACTCCAGGGCAGCTTCCACACCGCCTCAGAGACCAGCGTTGAGCTATCACAGGTCCACAGCTCGTGAATGGAGGGAGGGGGGCTCGCAACTCATGGTGGAGCCGCTGGCCCCCGAGTGGATTCTGCAGGCCCGTGGAGAAGCCAGTGGGGCAGAAAGATGAGGAAGCCAGTCTCCCCGGGGGTTCCCCGTCCAGCAGTCCAGCTCGGCCTGGCAGGCGATGGTCTCTCTGAGCCCCAGTTCCCTCCTCTAACACCCAGAGTGTGCGGAGGATTGAACAAGGGAGGAACGATAGTGCCCGGGATGGAATCTGATACGCCGGGGTTCAGAGAGCACCACCCTGCTCCCTCTTCGCTGATGTGGGGTCGAAACCTGTAGGGTTCGTCATGTTTCCTCTCTGCCCTGAAACCCGCATCATGATCCCCCCGGCGAAGGCCCGCTCTTACCTCAGTCACGATGGAGGAGCCGGGCGTGTCGTACACCCAGCCCTGATCGCAGGGGCCCAGGGGCAGGGGGCTTCCGTTGGCGGCCAGGCCGGCCAGCGGTTCCAGGCAGCCGAGGGAGCTCTGGTTCCAGTCCACCGCGTAGCGGAGGCACTGACCCTCAGGTCCCGGGCCGGGCACTGTGTAGTTGAGTTCCTCCGCCAGGCTCCAGCCGCATCGCCGGCTCAGCTCCACCACCCCGGGGCTCCGGCAGCGGTGGTCCGGGGTGAAGGCCAGGAAGACGATGCCCACGTAGATGGGGGCGAAGGCGGCCGAGAACAGACACAGGATCAGGAAGGCTTGCTTCTGGAACCAGCCGAACTCCCCGACCTGCTCCAGAACATCGTCCACGGTGAGCATGACTGAGCCTCCACGCACATCGCTCTGAGCAGACCACGGCGGCCGCAGAGCCCGGGGTCAGGGTCTTATGTGGGTTTCTCTGCAATGGGCTGGTCTGAAGTCTAATTGCTGTCTAAGCATCTTGGCTTCTACCCCTGGAAGCCAACCAGCTGGAACCAATCTTTCACCCGCAGGGCAGGTTTTGGAAGGGATAGGAGGAGGATGATTGGTCAGACTGCTGGGCTGGGGGAAGTCACCTGGGCTGAGGGCCTGTTTCTTTGGCACTGGGGTTCCCAGAGCCAAGGGAGAGAGCAAAGGTGGCCATGAACCTCCCAGCGGTCTCTTTCAGGCTCTTCCAGAGGGATCCTCTACTTGAAAGCTTTTTTATCATCTAGATAAACAAGGACAGCACACTGGCTGCCAGACTATCGGACCTGCTTCTCATGATGGGGCATCTCAAGCAGAGTGCATCGAGGGTCTGGCCATGGGTGATGGGAGAGCCAAGCTCCCCAAACTGACTCACTGCCCTATGTCCTTGTCCCAGTGTAGAATGACCGCCTTCTTCGGGACCCACAAAGGACTTCTCCTGGCATCACTATGTCTGCAGGCTCCTGGCTGCTGGACCATGACGCACCCACCCTGAATCCCCAGGAAAGTGGGCCACAGGGGCCCTCTGGGCACAGACCCTGGTGGGCTCCCTGGGCAGAGATGCTGGTAGAAAAGATCAAAGGATCGCAGGCAGAGAACACCTTCCCCTCCCCCACCTCAGCCCGGGAGGACACAGAACATTAAGCCTGGGTCCCCCCTCCATGCACGCAAGAGGGACAAATAACAGATGAACGGATACCCGGGTTCCCTCTGGTTCCCGGGACCCTCATCTCTGCTCCGTGGACACGGGGAGCTGGCCCCAAGCCCAGAGGTGCACCAGCTGCTCTGGTGAGACAGGAGGAGCTCTGCCAACCACTTCCCTACGTGGGCTGAGCACCAACTGGGGGTGTGGTGGGAGGGGAGAGGCCGGAGAGGGGGGCAAACCTCCCCAAGGCATCAGCTCGCCCAGGCCAGGCGCTGCCCTTCCTGCCTGAGTGAGATAATGGGAACTGTGTCTTCATCGCCCCTCCCTCTTCTTGGCACAGGGCCCCTGAAACCCTTGACACTTCCTAGGAGTGTCTTCTGTTCAACGAGGTGACTCTGGGTGGGCTTGTGGGTGGCTCCTGGCCATGGGTAAGACCAAGCTATGATTGTGTGCTAGGGGTTTCCCAGGTGGCGCTAGTGGTAAAGAACCTGCCTGCCAGTGCAGGAGACACAGGAGATGCAGGTTCGATCCCTGGGTGGGGAAGGTTCCCCTGGAGAAGGAAATGGCAACCCACTCCAGTGTTCTTGCCTGGAGAATCCCATGGACAGAGGAGCCTGGCGGGCTACAGTCCTTGGGATCGCAAAGAGACTCTGGGTGGGCATCTGCCTGCAGGTAAGACCGAGCTGTGATTAGAGACTAGGAACTTTCAGCCCCATCTCCCCATTCTCTTGAGCAAAAAGGCCTGAAATGGTAGGTCATGGGTCATGCCGATGGGGTAAAGCCTGCATAAGAGCCCCACTACCCGGGTTCAGAGCATCACATCCACACCCCAGGTCCGTGGGGACAGCAGCTCCTCCACCCACCCCCCTCGTCCCCCTCCCCCCACCCTGTGTATCTCCTCTCCCGGCTCCTCCGATGCTTCACCATATTCTCTAATAATCTGGTGGACAAGTCAACATTTCCCTGACTTCTGTGAGCCGCCCTAGCAAATCAGGAGCTTCCCCCGTGGCTCAGTCGGCAAAGAATCCGCCTGCAGTGCAGGAGACCCAGGTTTGATCCCTGGGTCAGGAAGATCCCCTGGAGAAGGAAACAGCAACCCACTCCAGCATTCTTGCCTGGAGAATCCCATGGACAGAGGAGCCTGGAGGGCTACAGTCCACGGGGTCACAGAGAATTGGACATAAACTGCAGGTAACACTTTCTAGCAAATCAGTTGACTCCAAAGAGGGAAGAGGTCAGAGGACCCTGATCTGTAGCCAAGTCGGGCAGAATTGTGGGTCACCTGGGGCCCTAATCGTGACTGGCATCCGAGGGGGGACGGTCTTGTGGGACCGAGCCCTTAACCGGTGGGGTCTGAGACTCTCTCCAGGCTGATGATGTCAGAAGTCGGTTAAACTGTGGGACACCTGGCTGGCATCGCAGACTAGTGCCTGGTGTGGGCAAAACCCCCATATTCAGTGACCCTAAGTGAAGTGTCCTGAGAGAGTAGTGAGGAGGACTCACGGGAGAAAGGAGTCCAGGGTTTTCCTACACACGAGGAGGTCACTGCGTTTCTCCACCACAAGCAGCCCTGAACGCTCGGGCTCCCCGGCCTCGAGTCCTCCAGACGGTTTCACTGTTCTGAAACCTTGTCCAAGAGATCCTGGCTTGGCCCTCAGCTACCCACCACCCTGCCCTACTAAGGAACCCACCCACCCACACCCTCCCTGCAAACTAGAGCGCCTGCGGTCTGCCAGGCTCCGCTCTTGGCAGGGAGAACAGAGCTGTGAACAGAGGAACCAGCCTCTCAGGGTAGAGATCTGAGCTCAGCGAGGGAAGTGTGGAGACGGTGTCTTCGCAGGTGGGGAGCGCGATGGAGATCTCGAGCAGGAAGGGGTGGGGGGCTGCAGCCTTAAGAACCAGCGGTCAGAGGTGGCCTCTGGGACGCTGAGCCTCGAGGGAAGCCGGAGGCCGAGCTCTGGCAGGTAGGAACTGGAGGACAAACGTTCCAGAGAGAGGAAAAACCTGAGGCCGGGCAGGCTGAGCGAGGAGGCCCGTGGGGCAGCCTCAGAGCCAAGCCAAGGGAGCAGGACTGAGGCCAGAGGGGTCTCAGGCCCAGATAAAGGGCCCCGTGGGACCGGGGCTTCACCCGGCGGCAAGGGCAGCCCCCGAAGGGCGTCTGAGCCAAGCACGGGGGAAGCTGCCACTGCCTCGCTGGGCCCTGGGGGCTGGACAGGGCGGCACCAGCAGGGCTGGAGAGAAACGCACTCAGGGTCTGATTGCAGGTGGAGGTGGGAGGATGTGCTGATGGCCTGGATGTGGGGTGTGAGGGCCAGCAAGGGGTCCAGAGGCGCCAGGCGTTTGGCCCCAGCCTCTGGGAGGACGGCCTTCCCTTGACCGAGGGGATGGGAGACGTCCACAGAGCGTGTGGACAGCACACGGGCGGGGAGGGGCTTCGGAGTCGTTCAGAGCCCACCTCCATCAGTACACACACATCTGCTAGGCCTTAACATTCATGCCTGTAAAATGGGCCCACACTCACCCTCCCTCCTGCCCAGGGTGTGGCCGAGCGGATCAGGGAAGCCTGGGGCGGAGGGTGAGCTTTTCCGCAGAGGGCCCAGTGGTACGTGCCTGGGTGGAGAGGCCCTTCTGGGCCGTCTGGTCTCTGAAGGGGCTTCCCCTTCAGTCCAAGTGTTACCACCACCCTGGATGAGACCTAAATGAAGGCACGTGCGTTCTGGCTCCCCGGAGAGTTTCATTTAGGGACACGGAAAGTTTTAGTTTCATCTCATTGTCCCGTGTCGTGTGATATCCTTATTTTCGTCAACCATTTTTCAGTACCGTGGTATTTACTGAAAAAAATCTGCGTCTAGGTGGATCCATGCAGTTCAAACCTGTGCTGCTCAAGGGTCAACTGCGCTTCAGCATCAGGGCTGAGGGTCGGTTTCTTGGGGACTGTGACCCCAAGGAGAATGGTGTTGGGGGGACCCAAATGGTGGGGGCAGGGCGCAAAGCCTTCCTCTGGGGAGGGCAGGTGGGAAGCAGACAGTGCCCATTTGGCCATGGTCACTGTTAACCATCTGTGTGCCCTTGCAGAGTCCACCACGACCCTGCTCCATGGGACCGTCCGGGGAACAACAGAGCCCCGCCCACCGTGACAGCATCCCCAGCGGACGGTCCACACACTCCCAGGTCCCAGGACCACCATGTGCCGCCCCTCATCTAGGAGACTCACCGGCCACGCTCCCTACTCTAACTTCACGAGCACTCAGCCATCTCTCCTTCGAAAGACCTTCCTAGAGGCCTCGTACCAAGAAAGGCCATTTCCCTTTAAATTCAGCCTTTTCCAAACTTTCTTGAACCTAACTCCTCTCCAATGTTTGCAGAACCTCTGTCAAAAACCACACAGATCAAGTGTTCCGTGCGGGGGGGCCCTTTGGGGAGCGCGGCTCTAGGAGACAATGCATCAGTCAAAACGTGCTCTTCAAGGCTGACTTCTTTCATCCTGAGCCCCCTCCCCGGTGCTTGCAGCAGGATTCCGAAAGCCACGAGGTGGGCAGAGTGGGACAGCAGTGGGGTGGGCAAGGCCGGCCCCAAGGGGAGGGCACCCGTCAGGGGTGGCAGAGGGTGATCGTGGATGAGGAGGGCAACCTCACATCAAGGTCACGGAAGTCAAAGACCAACCTCCCCGATGGAGGGAAACTCAAGACAGGGCAAGTGAATGGGGGCAGGATTCTGAGTGGGGTCCTCTCAGCAAAAAGTGTTGCCATGACAACCAGCCGATGGGAGGCACCACAGCTCGAGGGTCCATGTTGTGTGTTGTTTGGGGGGCTGGGGGGGGGGGCGTGGTGACATCCCAAGGCATCAGGGAGGCAGTTCACTCTCACATGATTCAGGGAATAAAGTTCTTTGCCCTGTATGTTTCATCAATTTCATTTCTTTAATCTAAAGCCAAGGGTCACAGGGCCTGCCTGGGACCCGCCCCTCACGGCGCCCGCCCCCCGTGACTCAGCACTGCTCTGGGGACGTGAGGCCGGCTCCTAGGATGCTTCCTCCAGGGGGGTGTCCAGAGCCACTGCCAGGTGACCCCCCTATATGCTCACCCTGTCCAGGGGTGATGGGACCATTTGTTCAATTCTGTTTTCCTCCAACTCTGTATCCAAATTAACAGTATAAATAAACTTTATTGAACTTGATTCACCAACTGCTCAAAACACAAAACAGCCTAAGAAGAAAGGGAGTGAAAGTTGTTCAGTCGTGTCCAACTCTTCACGATCCCATGGACTGTACAGATCCCTGGAATTCTCCAGGCCAGAATACTGGAGTGGGTAGCCTTTCCCTTCTCCAGGGGATCTTCCTAACCCAGGGATCGAACCCAGGTCTCCCACATTGCAGGCATATTCTTTACCAGCTGAGCCACAAGGGAAGCCCAAGAATACTGGAGTGGGTAGCCAATCCCTTCTCCAGGGTATCTTCCCGACCTGGGAATCAAACTTGGGTCTCCTGCATTGCAGGCAGATTCTTTACCGACTGAGCTATCAGGGAAGCCCATAGCTCATTACCAGGAGGAAGCAAAGAAATGTGAGTAATAACTCACAGCTTGACTCTGACCTTCCCCTGCATCTTTAGGGAAAACAGTTCACTTCCCCCAGGACTGGAATGACAGAGACTGTCACGGGGCTCTTCAAGCTCCATGACAATGCTGCGGCCTTAGCTCCCCAGCACCTCTGGCCACTCTGTCCCCAAACACCCGGCTCCCTACCTTGGGGTCCACGTAGCCCAGAGAGGCACCGCAGGACTGCCCTGCCCGGGATTCATGCAGTGACCCATCCCCAAGGGACGCATAGCACTCTCAGCCACCCTTGAGCTGCCAACTCCCCGTCGGCCAAGAAGTCATGTCCCGCCGGGTCGTGGGGGTTCTCCAAAGCTGGTGAAGGGGTTTCTAATCCATCTAACCTGGCCCCCACCCCAAGGCACACTGCCTGCTGGTGACCTGACCCCTGGAGGAAAGGTAAGACCTCCATGCCCACTTCTTGAACTGGTGCAAAGGGACGGAAGAATTCCTTCTAGATGTTCCCCTGGGGTGGCCATTGACCTCCCTGAAGGTGGCCGTGGCCAGCGTGTCACAGGTTGCTGGTTAGCAGGCAGCTGCATCTAGAAAGCTCTGGGTGGGAGCCAGGTCTCCACTCTCCCATGGATTTTCCTGGGCACAGAGTTTGCCTATATTGTCCTGACCCTCCACTTATCCCAGCCCCCCATCAATTCAACACACAGTCTCAACAAAGGTGGGGCTTAAAATCTTGGTTAAAAGGAAACTAAATTAGACTCGTCAAAGGTTGTAATTCTTACTTGCTGTCAGGGAACATTTTCCTAAACTTCCTATGACCACAGCTGGCACAGACTGTCAGTCTATTTGCAGGGGCTCAGGGGAAGAGATTACTGAGGTGCTCAAGAAAACAGCGTGAGCGAATACCTCACACGCGTGGTCACTTCCCCATCGCCCTGCGGCCGGCACGAGCTGACCACCAGGGCAGATGGCCTGAGGCGCCGATGAAGGGTCATCAAGTTCACCCACAGGGCCCGCGAGTGCCCCTCTGGGCAGAGATGGCTCCTGTGTCTCAGTGAAAAGAGGTGGCTTGGACAACGGTTCCCTGGACACAGCATCCAAGAACCAGCAACTGCGGGCTCACAACGTAAACCTTTGTAAGACCCCGGAGTGTCCATCTCGGGAGAGATGCTGTAAAGCCATCAAGAGGAGAACAGTCACTCCAATTGGAAATAATCAGAAAACAAGCAGAAAGGAAGGACGCTGACTCCGATAAGTCTACAGTCAGACATCATACCCCCTGCTCGACCTGTCTTCATAGTAACATCCAGGAAGCTCTCGTTACCAGCTGGTCATTTCAGGTGGAAACCAGATTCATGCAAGAGAAGCCCCCCTCACTGCCCCATGTAAGCCTGGGCTGTGTACCAGGATCATGGGATCTGCACTCGCAGTGGCTGTTTTGATAAAAAATAAATAAACATCCTGAGGTCTGCTTTCTCGGAAGGAGGAAGAACCAGGTGTGGGTGAAGCTGACAGAGGCCCCCATGGGCCTTGAGTGAGTATCTACACTCGGGGAGACTCGGGGAGACTTGTGAGGGGTCGGCCGACACCTGGACACGACTGTCTCTGGAATGCGACAGGAGGCGCAGAGAGGGTATCGGACGCAGCAGTGAACTCGGGGGCTTTTCACTCAAGGGGAGAAAGCAGGACCACTCATTTAATAATTTATCTTTTATTCAAATCGTTGAATACTTTATATTACAGTAAATTTGATTGGAAAAAAAATGAAGAAAGAAATCAGTTTTTAAAAATACACTCATGTTGAAATCAAAGAAGCTAGCCAAACGGGAGTACAAACCCAGGAACCCTGCGGGTTGGTTGGCTTTCCAGGATATGAATACCACTGAGTCTATATACAGCTCTATAAATGCCAGAAAAGTCATTCGTTAAACACTTCAGAGAAAGGCGCCAACAGCCGGGGAAGGACAGCGGTCCCCCCTCCCATCCTGCAGACCGGGCAGCCGGTCTCGGCGGTGCCCGGGGCGGGAACCCAAGTGCAAGGCTGGGGGCGAGAGCCTGGCCCACTGGCTTTCATGCAACTTCCGTGAGTCACGCACTGTGCAAATTAAGGCTTCTTATAGGTCAAATGGTCGATAGACACTTTTTTGTTTTTTTCTTAAAAAAATAAGCACAGTAAAGGTGGTATCATGAGAACCTGAAGAGGTGAGACCTACACCCCAAGTCTGGAAAAAAGTCTGACATCTCAACTCCATTCTCTCACTCATGCGCGCACATAGGCACATGCGCGCATGCACACACACACACACACACACACACACACACACATCAATCTTTGGGTGGGTTGTTTGACTTCACCAGCTGGCGAGAGAAATACTGATAAGTGTGCTCTCTGCACCTGGGATCGAAGACATCATGCAAAAAACAAAAGCTGCAGCTGTTACTGACTCGGGAGGCAGAGAGCGGGCGGCCCCCTCCACAGCCCAGGCAACTGGGGACCCACGCAAGTGCGCACGCACGCGTGTGCCCTGACGCCACAGAAGCAAAAGGGAGAAGAGAGAGTGGTGGAGTCTAACTGAGAGGATACATCGTGGACCAGTTCAAAGCGTCCAAGCGCGCCCACAGCCTCCCCCCGCTTAAAGATGGACAGGAAAGGTTACCCCCCTGCCGGCAGGAAAGAACTGTTGGTGGTTTTTTTTTTGTTTTTTTTTTTGTTTTTCCTTTTTCGCAAACCTGAGTAATTGTCAAAAGTCAATAAATAGGAGGAGAGAATTAAATGCTAAAATATAATGATCAAATACCCTACAGGGCCTAAAGCAGCAAGGGTCTTCCTCAAACGCAGCCCTCGGTTCCGAGAGGCGTCTGGCCCTGGCACCTTGGCAAGCGCACGTGGCCAAGCTCAAGGCCAGGACTGGGGACAAACCCAGGGCAGGCACCGCCGTCAGCGGCTGCGCCTCCTCCCCGCACCCACGGAGAGGGGCGCCCCTCCTCCCTCACCACCAACACTCTTCCCTTTTTTGAACAGTTTTCGTTAAAGGCCAAGGACAGAAGCATCACGGAGTCCGTCAGGTTTGGTCGGAGCCGGCGCGCGCGAGCCTAGACATGCAGGAGGTCTTCGTCGCTGTCATCATGGAAGGTGCTCATGGGCGTGGCCGCCGCGCGGGGCCGCCCCCGGCGCGCCGGCTCCCCCCGCACCAGCCCCAGCCGGTCATCCACCCGCGGGGGCAGGGGCACCTTCCTGGGCAGGGGCCGCAGTGGGGGGCCGCCCTCGGCGCCAGGCACCCGGGCCGGGGGCTGCACCTTCACCTCGGGGAGGGTCAGGACCTCATCCTCACTGTCCTGCTCGTCGCCGTGCAGGGCAGTGAGCGCGTCGGCGGCCTTCACCGACTTTGTGGTGACGTGGCCATTCTCCTGGCCATCCTTCCCGGGCCGTGGCGCCGGCGGCTGGATCTCCTCCATCAGCCACTCGGTCTCGTTCTCGTCCGCCTCTTCCTCCTTGTTCACCTGCCAGGATACCGCAGGGACTGTGGGCCCACCCAAGACCTTGTCTGACCACCCCGCTGAAACCCGCAGGTCACAGGACCCCCAGCAGGGAGAGGAAGGGGAAGGCGGCAAGCGCCAGCTCCTGCTGAGATCTGACCGAGGCAGACAGGGTCAGGGACTCAGGGACCGGCCCCTCCGCTCCAGGAGCCCTCTGGGGTAGAGAGACATGCAGCAGGTGAGGGGAGCCACGTGGACGACACCACGTGGATGTGCGCTTGAGGGAGACCTTCTAGAAAGCAGCTGGCAGGACAATCAAGAGCCAGGAGTGCATTTACGCCACCTGGGCTCAATTGCTAGAAACTCCACCAAAGGAAATCGTCCAAATGCCAGAGACACGCAATTTTCATTGCCGTGTTTTCTGCAGAAGTAGAAACGATCTGAATATTAAATGCCACAAGAAATTAGCTGCAATCACAATGAGAAAACCTTGAAGAAGAAAGGACAAAGAATGTGTTCAGGTTGACAGCAACCAGAGACAGTTTCCCCTTTGTGTGTTTCGAAAGGCCTGCAATATGGTTTCCTTGCAGCCACTGGCCAACATCGGAATGACACATGGACCCTGTGTGTGTCTGGGGGGTCGGGGAGCCGCCAGAGGCCTCGGCAGGCCTTACCTTTGAGTACTTGTATGACACGTTCGCGCTCCGGCGGCAGCAGTTGGTGAGCCTGCTCATCACCATCTCCCTGGAAAGGGGGTTCCAGTTACTCCAGGCTGGAGCCGCCCTGCCCCGGACCCCCCCCTTGCCCCCCTTGCCCTCTTTGCTTGCTGTGTCCACTCAAGCACACGCTCCCTCAACCCGCAACAGCAGGGCTGGGAGCCAAGTCAGAGGAAGGCTATGGAATCAGGAGAAGCAGATTCAAGCCCGGTATGCAAAGACACACTCTGCCTCTGCAGTGTTAACAGAGATCAGAGTGAGTTACTGCATACCTCTGCACCTGCTTTTCCACATGCGGATGGAATGAGCCCACACCTCCCCGCCACCCCAGGGCTGTGCTGAGATTATCGGGCTGAGTGGTGAACCCAGGGCCAGGTCACATCCAGACCTCCTGCCCGATTCCTGTGTCTGGATGACGGCTTCTGGGGCCGGGGTAGTGGCGATCAGCACTTTCCGACCCTCTCATTTGCCTCTAGATCGGTGGGCAGGTGAGGGGGGAGACAGGGAGCCCCAGAGCTGGCCCATCCCTGCCCTTGGGACAGGGCTGGCCACACGCAGAGCCCTGAGCCTCGTTCATGGGTGACGTGAAACCCGCTGGACAGTCACGCTGCCCTGCCCGTGAGTGACAAGACCTTTCACCCCACAAAGGGGAAACTATGGATGGGGGTGAGGTCACAGCCGGCACCTCGTAAATGCTCCCCTCTTTAGGGCAGGGGTCAGTCGATCAGAAGGTGGTCAGCTCATGTGGGGACATGTGCAGTGAGCCATGTCCTGGGAACAGGGCGGGGTCAGGCTGAGGCCCACGGGGCGTCTGGCCGCGTGACCTGACAGCTCAGACGCAGGGGCAGTCACCGCAGGAAAAGAGGAAGCCGGGGCCAGCTCCGCGCCTCCGGCCTGGCCCCCCGCCCTCCCCTGCTTACCGACGCTCCTTCTTGTGCAGCAGCAGGGTGAGCAGGCAGCCGGTGAGCGCCACCAGCAGCAGGCTGAGCACCGCCCCGACCGCCTGGCTGCGCTCCGAGAGCCCCTTGTGCTCCTGGGCGTCGTCCCCCGCGCTCTCCCCGTCTAAGCTTGCCCTGCAGGGAGACCGCGGCGCTCAGCCCCCGCCCAGCGAGGTGAGGCCCGGCCCAGCCCGGCCGGGAGCTGACTGCACACCCACACCCACACCCAGGAAGACACGAGCCACCAGCTGGGAGAAACCCCGCGGGCACACCCCTCTGCTGACGAGACTGAGGAGGAGGAGGATCGGGGAAGGCGGAAAGACACTGCCTCGACGAGGAGAGCTGGTTTGGGGAACACGCGCTCACTCCCACCCCCACCCCGGCCTCGCTGACCCTGCTGCGGGGCCCCAAGGGCACAGAGGCCCTTCTGGAGCAGAGACTTAGGGGGACACACCAGCCACCCTGGTCTTCCAGGACCATGACTCTCTGCTCTGGGAAGACACAGGGTCACAACCCAGGCAACACCTTCTCCCTCGCAACAACTCATCTCGGGACACAGCCTGGGTGCTCTGGGGCTGGGGGGGACACTGTGGGCCAGCACCCCACTTACCCCAGTGGACACACGGCAGAGGTGTACCAGGAGAAGAGGTACTGGCAGTCGGCGGTCTCGTGGCTGAACTCGGGGATCCCGTCCTTCACCAGGGGGTCACAGTGGAAGAAGATGGTGGAGGACACAGACTTCGTCTTGTCTTTTCCACACTTGGAGGACGAGGTGAACACCACATCCAGGTCGCCATCTGTCAAAAAGGCAGGCACACACACAGGCACAGCACCGTTAACACGGGTGCCTCAACAGCGGTCTAAGTTTACCTCTCCATCATCTGTGAAAGGTCTGCAGAGACTTAAAATCAGATGGAGGGTCCTTCATCTCATGTCCCAGATGAGGTCTTCTGGGAGCTCACACTCAATATGGCGCCCCCGCCCTAAGTCAGGAAGCGGGAGAGACTTGAACCTTGCCCTAAGACAGGTCTGGCCCTTGTCGTCAGCAAACAACATGATGTGGAGTGGGGGCTGCCCACGTCTCAGTCCACCTGGACATTGGGGTTGACCATGATGGCAACCAATCAACAAGCAAATCAGTCAACCAACCAAGCAACTAACCAACCAGCCAGTCAACCAACCCACTAACCAGTCAATCAACCACTAATCAACAAACCAGCCAACTAGTCAACCAACCAACCAGTCAACCAACCACTAACCAACCAGTCAACCAACCAACCAACTAGTCAGTCAACCAACCAACCAACCAATTAACCAGTCAACCAACCAGTCAGCAAACCAACTAAAAACCTGACTGATCAGGCAAGCACACACGATGAAGAATCAATGAACCCCGGACACGGAGTCACAGGTGGGCCTCCCCGGTCAGCTTCTGAGCTTCCGCGCGTGTTGTCACACATCTGTACCATCACACATTTATACGTAACACCTCCTGAGTCCACGGGGAGAAGACACCAGAAGCGTCTGGCTCCCTCCTGGACTTCACCCCACGGTGCCTCTCCCACTGGCTGGTTTTAATTTATATCCTTTCACGGTAATAAACTGCAAGCACGACTAAGACAGCTCTTCGTAGTGAGTCTCTTCCTAACGAACTATCACACCTGAGGAGCGCCCCCTGAACGTGCAGCTGGTGTGAGACGTGAAGGGACCCATGCAGACCCTGCCTCGTGAGGACAGCTTGGCGGCCGGTTCGCCGTCGGCCCCGCTAGAGGGCCAGGGGACCCCTGGGGGTCCTCACTCGTACGTAGCCGGCTGAGCCACGACCCGTGAGGTCTGCCCCACAGGCTGGAGTGTGGACACAAACCCATGAGCTGGTGAGGAGCCAAGGTGGTAACACCTAACCTCAGCCAGAGACGGGCCTGGAGGCCTTCCGCCCTCACCCTCTCGAATGAATGCAGACGCGTGGTGGGGTGGGATTAACCTGCATTTCTTCCTGATACGTGGACAAAGGTCTTAAAACCAAACCTATTTCCTACTGCTGGTGAGTGGAGTGAAAAGGTATGAAAAGGATTTAATTAGCCAAGAATAAATGCACACACACAGAGGTATGCATGTACACACACACACGCACGCACGCTCTCTAAGCCCGGGGACTGCAGGAGGCCAACTAGACTAGACATAGGCCTTACAGACATAAGGTTCTCAGCCTGGTAACTGGGCCTCTGACCAGGGCTGCGGCGTGGAGCTGGACCGCTGCAGACACACCAGCGGCAGGGCCCCTGGGTGAGAGAAGGGAGCCCCGCGCTGGGTGTGGCAGTGGGGAAGTGGGGTGGGGGTGGGCAGGCCGAGGTGGGCCAGCAGGAAGGCCCGAAGAGAGGTGGCAGGGTGCCTGCAGGTGTCCTTGATGGGGAGGTGTGGACACGAGCCAGGCTGACCCGGCAGGACTCTGCAGAGCTCCAGTGGGCACTGCCAAGCACAGAGACTGGCTTATTTAGCTACGCATGGAAACTTCTCTGAGACTCCACCTACTCAGGAAGCAGCTACCCACCCCCTTCCTCTCGGGGAATCGCTCAGCAGCCCTTTGAGGTCAAAAGTCAGCTGGTTTTGTAAACACATTTAACTGTTTAAAAAAAAAAAAAAAAGCAAGTTCATTCACCTGGTTCAAAAATCAAACCATGAAATGGTTTACAGAGGAAGACTAGCTGTCGAAAACAAAAATGCACGAGCTGCCTCCTGGAAATATTCTTCCCAGGTCAAGAAAGAATTAGGAAAGAAATGGGTGAGGGGGACAAGGAGGTACAAACGTCCAGTTACAAAAAAGGAGTGTACATATGAAGTGCAGAGTGTGGGAATACAGTCAATAATTATGTCGCTTCTTTGCATGGTGACAGATGACAACCAGACCTAGCATGGTGGTGATTTTGAAATTCACGGAAATGTTGAAAACGCTATGTCATATAACTGGAACTAACACAGTATGCAGGTCAATTCTGTCTCAGAAACAAACCAACAAACTCACAGAAAAAGAGATAAGATTTGCAGTTACCAGGGGTGTGATACTCAGGATGCCACACACCACAGGCTAAATGTAACGAATCCTGCTGTAGTTAAAAGAATAAATCCTAAGAGTTCTCACTACAAGGAAAAAATATTTTTTTTTCTACTTTGATTTTGTACCTATAGGACATGATGGACATTCACCAAGTTTACTGTGACAGTCGTTTCACGATGTTTTTAAGTCAGATCATTATTCTGTACACCTTAAACTTATACTGTGTTAGTCGTTCAGTCGTGTCCAGCTCTTTGAGACCCCATGGACTGTAGCCCCCCAGCCTCCTCTGTCCATGGAATTCTCCAGGCAAGAACAGTGGAGTGAGTTGCCATTCCCTTCTCCAGGGGATCTTCCCAACCCAGGTCGCCTGCATTACAGGCAGATTCTTTACCATCTGAGCTATGGCTCTACGTCAATTATACCTCAACAAAAAGGAAGGAAAAAAAGAAACACCGGATAAAGCTGCATCCCTGTAGCGGAAGGCCTTCCTCCACACCCACTGCAGACGCATGGGCCAGGTCTCTCTCTTTTCATCCTTTTAACAAATGCAAAATCTCTTACCCTCCCCTAGTAACATCTGAAGTTCCAAAATAAAGACGCATTGTGATGAAAACCAAACCAAAGGTAATTCCAGCCGTGGTCCTCCACGCCCACCTCACCACCTCTGGTTTAGACCAGGCCTTGCACATCTGTTGAGGATGTAAACCTTCCCGACAGTGAACCGCTGGGAGCACGACACAAGCTGCTCAGTTCTCAAGACACAGGATCGGACCTGGGGCTATCGTGTTAAAACCCATCTGACGTTTTAACCGAGAGGAGTGTGTGCTCGTGAAAAGGTTAATGTTCCTCCGAGGAAGCTAAACGTGGCGCACGGGTGGGGAGAATTACCTTGAATGTAGTATCTGGTTTGGTCGGAGGTTCCGACTTTGCGACTGAAGTGCTGGTCGTTGGCCTTCCTCTGACAGATGCTGGCCCCCGAGCAGGCGGGGTTGCTGGAGCCCGTGATGGACGAGAGCTGGATCTCATACACGTACTTGTCCCCGTTGGTCCTCATGTCCCCGGAGGCACTGAATCGTCTGAGGAGACAGAAAAGGGCTCAGGGACAGCCCTGGATCCCGGGGCCCACCTAGTGACGCTGCTAAGAAACTTAAAAAAACACTAGTAAACCCAGAAGGTTCCTCATCAAAAATCGTTCCAAAAGGTTCCAGCTCTGACCCCTGAGCTTATCACAAATGGCAAGAAGAGGAGCAACATTATTTTTACCCTCAAGAGACCTCACCATCTTTGGGGTTCGACTGGACAGCTCAGCAATGCCTGCCCTCTGAGTGAGACGTGACAATGTAACTGGAAACAGTAACTAAAACACGCAGACACACAGACCTCTTCATCTCGCAGCCCTCAGCCCGGCAGAGACGAGGGGATTACGGGGCGGCCCCACTTACTTGAAGTAAATGTCCCCGAGGCTGAAGCTCTGGCCGTTGGCGGGGTTGGTGATGGTCCCGTTCACCATCTGCACCTCCTGAGGCTTCACGGCACAGGCCCCCCGCGAGTCCCAGCTGAAGTGGTAGGTGCAGCTGTCGGCGTCAAACCTGCAGGGGCACACGGACCGCGGTCACGGCCGCCCTTCCGCCCGCCTGCTGGGGCCCCGGGAGCCCCCCCACCGCCCAGCCCTCCCTGCCTCCAGCCAGGAACCAGACGCTCCGGGCTAGGAGGGCGACTTCATCTCCCTTCCCCTCAACACCATCCGGCTCAACCACGTGAAAAAAAAAAAAGCAAAAAAAAAAGCAGGCAAGCATTTCAACACATAATTTTTTTATATTTAGACACTGGGCAACATCTAACAGCTGGGAAGATCTACTCCCAGATTTCTGAAAGCCTGCTTTACAAGCATTGATTTCGACCCTTTGACAGTGCCTGGGTCTCGCCTTTCCCAAGCCCTGCTTCTAGAAGGCATTGGGTCTGTTCACCAACCACAGCTCACATGCTCCCTCTGCTGGCCAAACGCCCTCCCAGCACCAGACTCAGAGACTCCCAGCAAAATAACAGGGCACTCCTGGTGGTGCCAACCACCTGCCGGGGGTCCCAGACCGGCCGCCTGAACAGCTGGCCTTGGGCGGCACTCATCAGCGAAGCCTCTTTTAGTTACACTGCGACCTTGAAGACGGAGCCCAGTGAAATCCCACTTTATGCAACTGCTTTATCAGTCTCGTGCACGGGTCCCAGCCTCCATCCAGGACTCCTCCCTTGCGGAGTGGCCCTGGCCCCACCAGGCCAGGGGTCTCAAGGGCCGGTCCCCCCCTCGCTATTGTGACAACCCCAGTATCCTTTCTGCAGCACGCACACTACGCTGCCAAGCAGAAACCGCGGGGAGGAGCTCTGACGGGGGCCCGGCCCACCCAGCGCCCAGCTCCACCGGGGGGCCCCCGCAGCCTCACCTCGTGAACGAAGGCCGCCCCACCGTCTTGGCGCAGGTCAGCTCAATGACAGCTGACGCTGTCTTATTGTCCCCACAGCGGTAGCCTTTAGAGTAAGTTACGATGACTCTGTCATCTGAAACACAGACCGTTGAACTGACGTTATCTCTAGGGCATCCTAGGAGCTTCCAGGTCAGAAGTGGCTCTGGAGACTCATCGCCCTGGCGGTCAGCACCACCCAGCCTGGTGACTCACGCCCGGCCCGTGTCACTACCTGCCTGGCCGGAGGAGACCGGGGTCACACCTCAGCCCCTAACTGTGATCACTCTCTTGTGTGCTAGGGAAACCCCAGGGCGTGCAGCTCAGGGCTGAGTGGGGAGCCCCCCGCACGCTGTGTGTGCAGGCCTGGACTGCAGGTCGTGGCGGCAGCCCGCGGTCCCCAGCTCCCTGCAACCTCTGTGCCAGCCCGGCGCTTCCTCCACGTGCCCCACGAGCCGCCCGGGAAGAATAGGGCAGGGGCGAGACCTCCACCCCACAGAGAGACGGCCCACACAGAACTGCCCTGGTCTGCTCGGTCTCCCAGCTCGACACGGAGCTCTGCCTGCTTCTGAGGAGGACACGGTCGAGGAACCAGCAGAGCCCTAGTCCGCAGGGGCCAAGGGAAGCAGGGACACGCGTTCAGCGGCCCCGCTCCCAGGGGCCAGAGGGTCTGAGAGCTGCCCTGGGGATGCCCGAGCTCAGCCCCGCTCAGCGGATGGATGGTGGCTCCAGGGGCCAGGACACAGCGGTCCTCAGGCCCGGCGCTCAGGGCAGGGCAGTCCTCGGGCCTGGCGCGCACACACCCGACCCACATCCTTAGAGGCAGCGGGGCCGGGACGGGCAGGACCAGCTGCCAGGTGACCTCCAGGGACGGCCAAGGCACAGGGGCCACTCAGGGGTTGCTGAGGGGTGAGACCCAGGCTCCCGACCCCAGGCGCGGTCAAAGCCACTCTGGGTGAATTTGTTATAAATAACTGGGCTTCTCTGGAAAATTCTGGAAGGTTCACAGCTTCAAAGAGAAACTCTTAAACTTGTGGAATATGGAAACAACAGGTGGAGGTCTTGACGCACTGCCCCCCCCTGCAGATGAGACAGGCAGCACTCTCGGCCTTCCAGGCCTCAGGCACTCAACCTGGGAAGTGGACTAAGATGCTGACCCAGAGAACTGCTGAAGGTTACACGTGTGCACACACATATATGACACACACACGTAAGAAGCATGGTTCTTGAGGACTGCTGGTTCCTATGATAAGAGTCCATCTCTTCATCCCATAAGGGGATGTGTCCTAAGTGAACGTGGGGTCACGGTGACCGGCCTTAGACGGTTGTCCTATTGGGGCCTGAGACCTAAGATCCCACCTGGTGTGTCAGAGAACAGGAGGTCTCACTATTCTTTTCAGGAGACTTCAGCCTCCTAGTCTTTGCACTCGGCTGTGGGAAACCACGGGAAGACCCAAGTTCGACGTACACACGACGATGAGGCACGGAACAGAGCCACCCTCAGCCCCCGGCTGCCCTTCGTAGCAGCAACAACTGAGATCTCCAAGGTCACGGGCTGGGAGGGCTGGACACTTCTGCTGGGGCCTGGGTGGGGCGTCACTTCACCCCCACTTCCAACCTGCAGAGTCAGGCTTTTTCTCTGGGTGACAGTGGTCCTCCAGAATTCCTTTCTCCATTTCAACAGCTCGAGTGGATTAAGTCTCCCTGTGCTTTCATCAGGACAGCTTGGGGACCCCCACGGGGACACCACCCTCCCCACAGATGAACAGGCACAGCGATGATTTTCTTTCTTGTCCCTCCCACCACCCCTGACTATCCCTAAACTAAGAAAACCCGACCTTCTCCCTTCGCAAGACGAAAGAGTCTCACTCAACAACCAACTGCAAGAGGAATTTTCCATCAGAACCATTAGTAGAGAGCTTCATTTCGTGATGTCAAATTACTAAGACATTTACGAGGCTGTACCTGGATGGTCCTGACCGGGTTTTCGTGTCTGTCGTCCGGCTCCTCCCGAATAAACCCGTGCACGGAGACTCAGGCACTCGGCCCACAGGTGGAGCAGGGACTCAGGGGCGCCCTGGACATCCCGCCCTGCTTCCTGAGCACAAGAACCTTCCCAAGACCACCCAGCCCTTCCCAAGACAGACCGGACCTGCCGCCTCAGAGGACACGAGGCGGTGCTTATTCTAATGCTTCAGGGGGCGCCAGGCTGCCTGAGAAACGGTTACTGAGAACACCAGGCCTGCAGGTTCCGACGGAGGCCAGTGCTGACCCTCCAGTCCCAGGAGGACACCCTCACATTCCCAACTCAGACACGACACGTGCGACCGCAGGACAGGACCCGGGCCTTACCTACAACTTCCAGCTTCTGCGTGTGAACGAGCCCAAGGACCTGCACCTCGCCAGAGGCGCTCTTTTTGCACACGCTGGCTCTCTCCGAGCAGTCCTGGGGTCCCTTGTATATTTTCTGACACAGGTTGATGTAGTACCTGCAAAATGACACGGCAGGAGGCGAGGTCAGTGTCTGTCCTGACACGCTTGGGGGCATCTCTTCCCACTCTTTCAGAAGAGGCCACCGTCCGAGCGTCCCCCAGCACCTCTGGACACAGCCCTGACCTGGGTCTCTGGGTAAACAAAGGCCAGAGAGCGGGTGGACGCTGAACACGCACGCGTGCCCACTGGGCCCACGGGGCGAGTCCCGAGACTCGGGCGGCTGAGAGTAAGGACAGGCAGCGCTCAAACCCTGGGGAGGCGTCCCATGTCCTCAGGTTACCGAGGCCTCCAGGTCTATGCTCCCCACTGCGGGGAGGACAGATGCGCGCCTGGATCTACGCGTGGAGCAGTCGGGCCAGCACGGCCGAGGTACTCAGGGCGGCAAAGCGGGGCGAGTTAACACCTCCACCAACCCAACACAGCGGGGTGGTTTAGTCAAAGCTGTGTCCGACTGTTGCGACCCTGTGGACTATAGCCTGCCAGGCTCCTCTGTCCATGGATTTCCCAGGCAAGAATACCGGAGTGGATTGCCATTTCCTTCTCCCGGGGACCTTCCTGATCCAGGGATGGAGCCTGGGTCACCCGCACTGCAGGCAGATTCTTTACCGACTGAGCCACCGGGGAAGCCAACACGGATGGCATCCCAGACAAGAACCAAACCGCGCCTGATTCCATCAGGCCCGCAGCTGGTCACCAGCTGCTTTGGGATCTGAAGGCTGGCTTTAGCTGCCTCTGCTTCCAAACCACATGGCACGCACCAGGCCTCCCCGAGCAGAGGCCCGAGGCTGTCGCACCTTCAGCCCCGGAGCTTGCAGCGCTGCGTGTTCGCCCTGTCGGGACGCCGGGCCTGCGACGGACACGGCCGGCTCGGGGGCTCAGGGGGTCGGGGTCGGGGGGAGGACTCACGAGGCTCCGTCGTGGACGAAGGACCAGGAGCCCGTGAGGGAAGAGAGCAGCCGCAGGTCGTAGGTCCGGTGCTTCTGGACGAACTTGCACTCCATCTTCTTCGGGGGGCAGACCACCTTTGTCTTCCACTCGAAGGTCACCTCGCACCCGCGCACCTCGCTGAAGACCTGGGGCCGCCCCACGTCAGCGTCCTCGTCACACTTGAAGATGATGGAGGACGTCCGGTGGCTGGTGGCTGGGGCAGCACGCGAGGCGAGTGTCAGGCCCCCCCGGCCCGGCCGGGGTCCCCCCTCCACGGCACCAGCACCGAGGGGTTCTATCCATCCTGGCCGCTCCCCACTTCCTGCTGTTTCATTCCCATCTCAACCCTAAAATCCGGACCAAGTTCCCCTTCCGCACTTAGCCACCCCACAGCGACAGTACAATTCCTTGCGAACAGGTATCACCTGATTAAAGCACGAATGCTAACGCTAAAAACAGTAATGATAAGCATCCTATAATAACCTAAAAACGTGTCATCTAACCTACCAGGAAAAAGACCCTGTCGTAATAAGCCACCAAAGAAGCCTACGTTAGTCCCTTGTAGACTTAATGTTTCTTGTGTGTGTGTGTGTGTTACTTGCTCAGTTGTGTCCAACTCTTTGTGACCCCCCGGACTGTAGCCCACCAGGCTCCTCTGTCCGTGGGATTCTCCAGGCAAGAACACTGGAGTGGGTTGCTGCTCCCTTCTCCAGGGGCTCTTTCCGACCCAGGGATTGAACCAGGGTCTGCTGCATTGCAGGCCGCTTCTTTCCTGTCTGAGCCACCAGGGAAGCCCTAATTCCTTAACATGTATCATTTTGTTCCGTGGCTACTTACAAGAACTAAAAACTTCTCATGCACTCGTCCCATCACCTTCCTTGAGGACCCACATCTGTCTGCGCCCCGTGTGTTACTAGGACTCTCGTGTGTCCGTTCTCCATGCGGCGGCAGGGGCACTGAGACCCCCCTCCGCCCCTGCCCGGCACAGCCCGCTGCAGAGCCGACGGTCAGCACAGCAGGCCCTGCAGACCTGGGACAGCAGCAATTCTAACGCGCGTGGACGTGAGCCACCAGCGCTGAAAACACTGGCATGTGGACGTGAGCCCCTGGAGCTGGGGAGGGGGAGAGCTGACCACCCCACAACTATCTGTCACCTGGCCCCATAGAGCAATTAAGGACGACTTTTCTTTACGGAAAATAGCCCTGACGAGAAAACACCATAAGCAACAGAAGTGCTGCCGTTAACGTGGACGGTCCAGGAAGACCTGAGCATGAAGCCAGGCCTCCAGCGGGGGCCGCGGCGTGCCCACTCACAGTGCTTGCAGAAGCCCCACTCGTGGTCTCTGTCGTAGTTGGCGGTGGTCGCGCACCAGAGCCTGGCCCTGCTCTCCACGACACACTCCTCATAGCTCTTCCCGTTGAACAAGAAGGGGAACACACATGGGTCGCCATCCTCAGTTTCTGGGAAGGAGAAATCGGAGTGACCCCGATTATTCTCACCCCATCGGCTATGCCCGGCCACAGGCGGTCACCTTGAAGGATTCCCCATGGAAAGCCCCCACTAAACTGACTGACGGTTCGTGGGCCCGAGCGCTCACACCCAAGGCTGGCAGAATGGACCGTTCCGTGTGCTGGGGCTCACGGCACCTGGAACGTCATTGCTCACTTCCCTCCTGCTGCCGTGTCAAATTCCGTGTCTAATTCCGTGTCTACCGGGAACAGACACTCCACCCGCGAAGACTTACCTGGAGGGCAAGTGTCTCCGTTGGCGTAACTCAGAATGACGGCTTCGTCCTGATGCCTGTAGTCTAGCTTCATGGATGCCAGCCGCCCAAAAGATGCCCCCTTAGTCCCAGACAGCAGGCAGACAGCGCCGTCCTTGCAGCCTCCTTCGTCCAGGCCCGCGGCCGAGGTGCACACCCCCACACTGTAGGTGTGCGGGCCTCGGGTCACCTGCAGAGACACCGCCCCATGCTGTGACTGGGTCTCCGGGGGGGACAAGGCCAGCGCTGGGGGGGGGCAGGAGCAGGAAGGCGGAGCTCTGTCCACGGGCCATGCAGGCGCCTGAGAGCTCACCCTCCTTGCCCCCCCTGCAGAGCGCAATGCCCTGGCCACTCCTGGGCACGCCCCTCCTCACCGGGACCATGCCTCCTGGTGTAGCACTGCAGACCACGCTTCCACAGGCCTCTGGCTGCCCGCCCCCTACCCTCAGCCACGTCTCCTGCCGGTAACCCCGGAGTGCTGAGGACTCGGGACTGAGCAGAGTAGCCACGACCTAACTGAACACAGTTCTTCCTGGCCGCCCCGCCGCAGCAGGCTCTAAGCTGCTGCACACCCATCCTGGGGGCCTGCGCCCAGGCAAGGTCTCTTGTTCTGGGAGCCAGACGGCTGACACCTGGGCGTACGGCTCGGAGCTCACTGCTCCCCGGCTGCCACACGCCAGGAGGCGCTGGCATCTTGCAGGCGTGGTCCACAGCCATGTGCCTCTGTAACATCTACAACGCAGGGACGCCTTGGTCCACAGCCGTGTGCCTCTGGAACGTCTATGTCACAGGAATGTGCGCCCCAGCCCCTGAGGCATAACGCACAGCCCCCCAACATTCAGGATGGGGCGAGACCAGCCCCTGACACCCAAATGTGTCTCAGGTCAGGGCTGGGGGGTGGTCTCTGGGCGGCAGGCAGCGGCAGAGCCACGTGGGCTCTGCCGGCCCCGCCCCATCGGGCATGTGGTCACTCACACGGCCCTGAGTGGCCTCCTGCTCTCCGTTGTATGACAGGGAAGAGGCCCCGTGACCCTCCTCACTGAATAACTGAATCCTTGCCAAGCCCACGAGAAAGACTTACTCTGAACCGTGGGGCACAGCTCAGGCACGAGCCGTGACTGGTTGGCATGCTGTCCAGCGCCACTGGCAGGCCAAGCCCGCGCCCAGGACAGAGTGAGGACCACCCCCATCCGTCCCCCGGACCCCCACAGTGCCTGAGGGACCGCAGACTCTCCAACGCTCATGGAGGCCATGTCATAACACACAGAGGAGCCCGAGAGCGAAGCCAGGCGGTAGGGGCCCCCGAGGTCACGGGCTCCGGGGCGCGGCGATACCTTGAAGGTGCTCTTGGAGAGGCTGGACAGGTTGAAGCTGTAGTAGAGCTGCTCGTCCCTGAGGGAGCAGCCCTCTGTCCTCACTTCGTCGGGACAGACCAGCGGGGTCTCCCACTCGAACACAAAGTCACAGTCGCTGGTCCTCAGCAGTTTTGGTGTCCCCTGTTGCGGGGGGGGCGGGGGGCGGGGCAGGTGTGAAATTCACGTGGATTAACAAGCACAGCAACCTCCCTGCTCCCCCCACAGGGCTGGGGACCCCAGCTCCAGGCACTGTGGGCTCAGAGATGCTCCCAAACCACCAGGGGTCCCGGGTGACCCACGGCAGGCTTCTCTTCAAGAGCAGGGAGCCACCGTCCTCGCCAGAGGCAAGCAAGCAGCAGCCCCACCAGGCAGGCCTGCCTGCACCCAACTCCCCTCCGCCCCCCAGACCTCTGTGTCCCTACACTTAGCATGCCAACACTCCAGACTACCAGCTCAGACAAAAAGGGGGGGGGGCGGTCTTCAAACTGCAACAGGGAAGCCTGAGACATCGAAGAATCTCTGGCGGCAGAGGAGGGAGCAAGTGTTTCCTGTACATTCGAGGGGGCGTCCCCACCCACGTCTCTGGAGACTGAGGGGATGTTTATACTGAGGGCGAGACATGATCCAGCCGGACATTCCACAGGCCAAGTATCTAAATAAATATCCATCAACGTCCTTACTGCCTCCCCCCCCCCTTCAGCGGCAGCCGTAAAAACGGATGAGGAATTTCATTAATTGTTGCTGAGAATGTGTTTTTCTATTAATGTATGTGGAGGAAGTATTTCCACTGAAGATAAAAAAACACAGGGGAAGGAAAATTCATTAAAAGTCTCTCCGAACTGGACCGCACATGCAGCGTGAGATGCCCCGCTTTTGAGCCCCCACAAACACCCATCGCTCTCGGCACTCCACTGCTCTGAGACCCAGTGCGAGTCCAGAGGGGAGCTGTGGACACGCGTCTAGAGCCCCCCAGACACGCGGACGAACGTGCAGAGACAGAAGGGCCGGTGGATCACGGCAGCCCACACCTTGGTCATCCGGGACTCCCCTCCCATCCAGCAATGCGTGAACAGGGGCGACGTGTCGGTCCAGGAGCTGCGGGGTTTCCACACGGACGCCCAGGATGGCAGCCCTTGGTGTCTCCCCTTCTCTCAATTACTGGACCGTCCGTCCTGGGAAGGCGGCCGCGAGCCACTTCCTGCCACCGTCCACTCACCCACGGTGCCCATTCCCATCAACGGACATGTAAGCTTTCCAGAGTTTAGGAATTTCAGAAGCACACACATGGGGGAAGGGAGAGTTTAGGGAGTTTCTGATGGACACGTACGCAATGCTATATTTAAAATGGATAACCAAAAAAAGACCTGCTGTCTAGCATAGGGAACTCTGCTCAATGTTAAGTGGCCGCCTGGGTGGGAGGGGAGTCTGGGGGAGAATGGATGCCTGGCTGTGTCTGGCTGAGTCCCTCCGCTGTTCACCCGGAACTATCCCGACACCGTTAGTGGCTGTGCTGTTGCGTTGTTCAGTCACTAAGTCGTGGCCAACTCTCTGCGATTCGATGGACCGCAGCACGTCAGCCCTCCCTGTCCCTCACTCTCTCCCGGAGTTGGCCCAAATTCATGTCCATTGAGTCAGTGATGCCACCCGACCATCTCATCCTCAACTATACACCAATACAAAATAAAAAGGCAGCACAGAAGGGCTGAGACCCAGGCCGCCAGCACAGAGCTTTCCAGCGGAGCAGCAGTGGGGACCCCTGCCCCTGCAGGGCAATGTGACGTCAGGCAGCCCTCCCAGGTCATCACAAAACAGGGGCTGTGAGCCACTGGTTTATCTCCTGTTCCCAGAGGGAGGGCAAGAGAAAACTTATGCAAAACTCCTTACAACAAAACAGCGCTCTTTTTTAAAGGAAGCTGTTTAACTGCACATAAAAGAAAAATCAATGGCCTCCTTAAAAGTAAATGGTACAATATCATAGCTACTGATGCTTTTATCCCAAAGGTCTTCTTTCATTTGCTAATTTCCGAAATGTGAATTACGTCCTGAACGATTACAGCTGCCAAAATGTCTGACTTCCCAACAAGAATAAAATCAATAATGTTAAAATTTAAAACAAGAAAACCAAAGTTGCCATTTTAATATGATGGTAAGGAGGTAGCTCGGACAGTAAAGACTCTGCCTGCAATGCAGGAGACTCGGGTTCGATCCCTGGGTCAGGAAGATCCCCTAGAGAAGAGAATGGCTACCCACTCCAGTATTCTTGTCTGGAGACTCCCACGGACGGAGGAGCCTGGCGGGCTACAGTCCATGGGGTCGCAAAGAGTCAGACACGACTGAGTGACTAATGCTTTCTTTCACTTCCAGGCAAAGGTGAAGGCTACTTCTTTGCTCGAGCATTTCATGTTTTTAAATTACAACAAGCCTCCTTGTGCAAAATCTGCCCTGGTAGCTCAGGGAGGGCTACTTATTGCTGAACTGAGGGCCTGAAATGATTCCACACACCACACAGCGCAAGGTAGGCGCTGTAAGCACGGGCACAGTGCTTCGTGGGTCTCCGGCTCTGGCTGGCCGACCCGCACACCAGCTCCCACCTTGTACACACCAGTGCTCACTTACCATGCTCACGCCCCGCTTACAGTGAAACGCGATCAACGAGGTGTAGTTGAAATGCCGATCCGCCAAGCAAGGCGTGCTGCTTTCAAAGTTCAAGTAAACTTCGTTGGCTATGGGATTGAGGATCGGAGGTCCTGCCACGCGGCCAATATCCTGAACAAAGAGAAAGCAGACGATGTTTCAGGAAGGTAATCACTCGCCAGGTTAGAGGAATAAGGGCTGACAGAGAAGTTACAGAAATTGCACGTCCTCAGTTTTGAAGGCAAGCAGCACCTGAAGAAACCGTGTTACCAGCAGCTCGCCTGCAAAGTCCTGACAGTAAGGCACACAGAAAGAAACCTCACTTTGCAGGGCGACGCCCAGTGTGGGGACGGGTTACATGAGCAACAGTGGCTGAGCCCCTCCTCAGGGCTGGGTGTCCCCGGTGAAGAACCTGCCTGAGTGCAGGAGACCTGCGTTCGAGCCCTGGGTCGGGGAGATCCCCAGAGGAGGGCATGGCGCCCCACTCCAGTACTCTTACCTGGAGAATCCCATGGACAGAGAAGCCTGGTGGGCTACAGTCCATGGGGTGGCAGAGTCGGACACCACTGAGTGACTGACACTTAACTAAGGGACAGATTTATCACCAAGGGTCCATTTTCGAAGATTCGAGGCAACAGGAGTCTCAGGTCACACCCGGAAGGCTGCTCAGTCCCCTCACCTGCCAGCAGGAGGCAGGAACCCACACGGCTGCCCCGTCTCCTCAGCAGCGCCTGAGGCGTGTCCTCGGGGGGGGCGGGGGGAGGGGGGGACACGGGGCACACACTCACACACTCCCACCACCTCCTGCGGCTTCGCTCGGCCCCCGGCACACACCGGCTGCTCAGCCAAGGTTTTTGAGGAAATAGACACACAAATGAGAGAAATGTGATTGGCCAGGAATGGTGTGTATGTATGTGTGTGTGTGTGTGAGATGAGTGTGTGTATGAGATGAGTGCGCATGTGAGATGAGTGCATGTGTGAGACGACTGTGTGTGTGGTGTGTGTGAGACTGAGTACAATGTGTGTGTGCGATGAGTGTGTGTATGTGGTAAGTGTGTGTGAGATGAGCATGTATGTGAGATGAGTGCATATGTGAGATGAATGTGTGTGTGATAAGTGTGTGAGATGGGTGTGTGTGATGAGTGTGTGTGTTAAGTGTGTGAGAGATAAGTATGTGTCAGATGTGCATGTGTATGTGGTAAGTGTGTGAGAGATGAGTGTGTGTGAGAGAGGAGTGTGTGTGTGTGAGAGATGAGTGTGTGTGAGATAAGTGTGTGTGTGTGTGGTGTGTGTGAGAGATGAGTGTGTGTGTGTTTGAGATGAGTGTGTGTGTGTGGTGTGTGAGAGGTAAGGGTAAGAAATGAGTATATGTGTGGTGTGTGTGAGATGAGTGTGTGTGTGAGAGGTGACTGTGTGTGGTGTGTGTGGGATGAGTGTGTATGTGTGTGTTTAAGATGAGTGTGTGAGAGAGGAGTGTGTGAATGATGCCACACAACGTGCTCTGTTCATCATGCTGGGGCCACGCTGACACACCACCCTCTCTGGTCAGGGAACTTCCTCTCTTATTTTTAAATCTGGAAGAAGGGAGCCAGGCGGGAGAAGACAGCCCCGGCCGCTGCCAGGAAGGCTGACCGCAAGCACTTCCTGCCGACACCAACTGTCCAGGCCCTGCGCTTGTCACACGGCCACGCTCTGGTCAAGCTCACATCGCGGCCAACGTCCCCTGCCACGGCCCACGTCTCTCCCCACCCACACCACCGGTAACATCCATCCATGACGAGGACATCTAGTACCTCGGGACAGGACGCACTGTTAAACCAAGGGAGAAACAGACCGCTCCTGGGGTGCATTTCATTCCAAATAACACACGCTGAGAACTGGACAACACACGAACATCTCGTGAAGGCAATGTTTGCAGAGACCCAAGCCTACACTGGGAAATGCTAGCACAAACACCAAAGCTTTCAAGGCAGAATGCTTAGTTATTAGCCAACTGGCTTACGCCCTTAATTATAAACTCATTTACCAAAGAACCTGCTTGTATTTCACAAGCTTTTAATGACTCAAGACCTGCACTTCAGCAAAGACACCAAGCTCCGTCAACATCTTTGGAGACTAACCTATCTCCGCATGTGTGTTCACATTTTCTTCCATGACTTAGATCACAACGAGCGACAGCTCAATGTACAAACCCTCGTGTTCCTCTTCCCCTGGCGGACCCAGACTCACAGAGTACCCAGCTCACTTCCCCTGAAGACTCTCCACCGACAGCAAGACATGCGACGCGCAGGGGGCCGCTGAAACACCCTGCGGGACGGGCTCTGCCCTCAGGCCCATACTCACTATCGGGGGCCCGTCCACGGGGACTTTGCACACGGCGGCGCCGGCGGGGCAGGGCACTCCGTGCATGGGGTTGAGCGGCTGGCAGATGTTGATGTAGAAGTCGGGGCCGGTGTCAGAGCGGTCGTCCTCACTCTCGTCGTAGGCTTCGTAACCCCCGGTGCGGTGGATGAGTGGGGACAGGTCGATGAGGGAGCTGCCGTTCCTCACGGAGCACTCGGTCTATCAGATGGGAAACACACCTCTACGTTGGCATCTACAACACCTGAGCTCCTGACCACCGACCACGCGGTCACTGCAAGGGTTTAGGCTGAACGGTAAACGCGCTAAAAGTGGATCAACGCCCCGCCCCCCCCAATGTGCTTTGCTTTATTTAGCACCAGGCATTCTGATCCAAACATTATCGGGGCCTCAGGAGTGGAAGAGAAATGGGCGGGGGCACCCAGGGACCCACGGGAGGAGCGGACGCCCCCTGGGCTGGGCTGGCCGGGCCGCCCCGGACTCACCGTCTGCTCGCAGGCCAGAGGCGTGTGCCAGGAGAAGAAGAGCGTGCATGTGCGCTTGTCCAGGGAGATCAGCATGGGCCTGTTGGTGGGCCCCACCTCAGGCCTGCACACAAAGCTGAAGACGCTCTTGTAGCTCTGGCCGGTCTTGGAGGGGCAGGGGGAGCCGCCGTCATACACCAGCTGTAAGACCTGGTCCACGTAGGTCAGCCGCTTGCTCGCCTTGCCCACGCTGATCCGGGTCTGCCCGAAGCAGGCCCCTGTCCCCGGCACAGAGCCGGTGGGAAGGACACACAGTCAGGGACTCAAAGCACTCGCCTCCTGACAACAAACTTCCCGCAATCCACAGCTGGCACTGCTGGGGGTGCTGTGCAATTTCAGCAAATGCTACACGTCTAATACTTCACCCCATGGTTACAAATCACCCCCTCAGGGCCCCCACCCCGACCCCAAGAGGGTTGCTGCGGATGAAGGCATCTTATCTCTTCGCCGGAGGGGAGCGTGGAGGGCAGGCCACACTCACCCACGCCGGGGGCGCAGTTCTCGTTGTCCCCGCACACGCTGAGGAAGACCAGCCCCTTCTCACTGTAGGCAGCGGTGAAGCCGGCCCGGCCGCTCAGAGAGCTCAGGTCAAACAAGTGTCCTGCACAGGGTGCGGGGGGCACACAGTGACCCCTCACCTGTGTGCTCAGACACAGATCCCTCGGGCCATGTGGCCCCGGACTCCTCGTGATGAATCCGCCCCTTTCACCGGCTCAGCCCTGAGAACCTTCCTGACCCGCTAGAGAGTATTGGGGTGGGGGGGGGTGTCCTCCTGGGGCTGGGCCTCAGCAGCCTGTGATTCGGGGTGGGGGGAGGTTGGGGAGGCCCTGACGGCACTTCCGGCTGCAGCCTCCCAGGTCCCCAGCGCTGAGACCCAGCAGTTCCCTGGGTGCCCCCCCGCCCCCGACATTAACCCGGAAAGGGAACAGGAGGCCGACTCCGGCTCCGTGAGCCAAGAGCTAGGGACTGACGGCCCCAGAAACAGGGGCAGTGGGAGCACAGGTCTCAGGGGATGGGCTGTCGCCTCCACTGAAGGAGACTCCTGAGTCAACAGCAGCCTGCAGAACCGGCAGAAAACCCCAACGTGCACCCTCCGGACAGGACACTGCCTACTCCTCAACCTCACCCGGGGCCTCTCATCATGCGGGGGTGGGCGGGGCCCCTCACTGCTGGGGCAGGGCAGGGGGAGGCGGGCTGCCCCTCACTGCAGGGGCGGGGTGGGGGGAGACCAGTGGGGTCCCTCACTGCAGGGGCGGGGCGGGGGAGGCCAGGGGGGTCCCTCACTGTGGTGCGGGGCGGGGGGAGGCGGGGGCCCTCACTGCAGGGGGGCGGGGGAGGCGGGGTCCCTCACTGCAGGGGCAGGGCGGGGGAGACCAGTGGGGTCCCTCACTGCTGGGGCGGGCGGGGCGGGGGAGACCAGTGGGGTCTCTCACCTGCTGGGGACGGGGGGGGGAGGCGGGGTCCCTCACTGCAGGGGCGGGGTGGGGGGAGACCAGTGGGGTCCCTCACTGCAGGGGCAGGGCGGGGGGAGGCGGGGTCCCTCACTGCAGGGGCAGGGCGGGGGGAGACCAGTGGGGTCTCTCACTGCAGGGGCGGGGCGGGAGAGACCAGTGGGGTCTCTCACTGCAGGGGCGGGGCGGGGGAGACCAGTGGGGTCTCTCACTGCAGGGGCGGGGCGGGGGAGACCAGTGGGGTCCCTCACTGCAGGGGCAGGGCGGGGGGAGGCGGGGGCCCTCACTGCCGGGCGGGGCCCCTCACTCACCCGTGGCGGGGTTGGTGACCTGGCAGTCGTCATGCACGTTGCTCTGCACCGGGCAGGCGGCGGCTGTGGGCCAGGAGAAGGTGTACTCGCAGTCCTCCACCGCGCTGATGAACATGGGCCTGGAGTTCTAGAAACGAGCACAAAGACGGCTGCGGACGGGCCGCAGGGGGGACGTGGGGACAGCACCGACCCCCCGTCAACAGGAGCTCCCCTGCGCCGCCTGTGACTCGTCCGTCCCGGCGTCTTTGTGGGATGGGGGCAGGTTCAGAAAAGGCAAGGGGCCAGGGTCTGCTCCCAAGACACCCCCGGGGCCTGACACACACGGGAGGAGACGCAGCCTGAGATCCACGCGGGGGCCAGGGGCGTGTTCCTACAGTGAGACGGGGCGGGCGAAGGATGAGCAGAGGGCCACCATGAGTCATGAATGAGGAAACCCGCCGTCATGTTCTGCAAACTGGAACTGAAATCTGTTACAGTGGATAAAAGGGGAAGCGCCGCCAGGAGGACTAGCGATAGCTGGGAACTGACGGATCCCTGCACCGCTTGGACAAGGAGACTCCTCGCAGTTCAGACGCGCCTCATCCATGCAGCTCGGGCCAGACTGGGGCAGCAGGACCCTTCTCCCCAGATAACCCATCCCCGGGCACCCATGAGCAGAGACCCCAGAGGCCCCTCAGCTGTGCTGCTGAGGAAGCTCAAGAGCTGGCTTGGAACTGGGTCTGCCTGACCTGCCGTTTTTATCCCGGAAGATGAAGGGCAGGCTGGCAAACAGCAGTTCTCTCTCCAGCCTCCAGGGGGCTGAGTCAGACTTTGATAATGATGATGATGACGACTCAGTCACACAGTCGTATCTGACTCTTTGCAACCCCATGGACTGTAGCCCGCCAGGCTCCTCTGTCCATGTGATTCTCCGGGCGAGAATACTGGAGTGGGTAGCCATGCCCTCCTCCAGGGGACAGTCCCGGGACTGAACCTGCAGCTCCCACACTGCAGGCAGATACTCAGCCTCTAAGCCACCAGGGAAGCCCCTAACTCTGGAAGCTGAATTGCCAGGGCGGGCACCCGGGACCAGAAGCCCGAGGCCGCACTGCCTGTGCCCCGTTAGGCCGGGTCGCCCTGCGTGCTTCACCACGCACCCCAAAGAAGTGAGACGTCAGCCCTGCCGACTCAGGCAGGACCCGCTGGGGTGGGCACAGCGGGGTCACTCACCACGTGGCTCTCGCTGCACGTGAAGCGGATGGTGGTTGACTTCTTCCGAATCTGGTCTGGACACAAGTCGCCGTCGACGTACTTCAGGATGGTCAAGCCCTGGCTCCATTGAGGACTGTCCCGCACCCTGCCCAGGTTCACGGGCTTGGGGCCGCCCAGCAGACACACGGCCGCCTCCGGAGGGCACGGCTCTGCAGCACAAGCAGAGACGATGAAGAGCGACCGTCCGCCGCTTTCCAGACTAGGACTCACGAGGCACTAATGTCCGGCACGCGACACATTTGACTCTAACAATCACGCCAAAATACCAGTGATTCCCATCGTTTAAGTGAGATGCCGATGACGCCACGAGCTCTCGTGACATGAAACATTATTTTTTTGCAGATGGACTGGGCGGGTAGGCACAGAGTGTCAGGAGAATTCAAGGCAGGAAGGCCTCAATTTTTCTGACCCCCAAACAGGGTGAAGCTGAGAATACCCAGACTGAGCCCACGGGACATTGTAAATGACCTATGTTCATGTGCTATCTTTATTTCAGAAGTCACCAAGAACTGCGCCGACTTCCCAATCTTGGATATGTCTGAGCCACCTGCCCCGGGGAAAGAACAGGCCCCACTTCGTGGACTGAGTGTGGGGTCACCAGGCTGGCCAGCACACAAAGCAAAGGGAATGTGGCCACGTCCACATACCATGCAGTGGAGAAAATCACTAAAAAATACAAAAAAACAATAGCGCCCCCTTTGAGTTGAGCCAGACAAGATGTGAGTGGGGCTGCATAAAACCCCAAGGAGACAGAACAAGCTCCGTCTTCAGGATCCCAGCAGGCCGGGGGTGGCATCAGGGGTCTCTCCAGGTTGCTGCTCCTGGTTCCCTGCGTCCAACCAGCTCTCGCCTCATCACTGGCACCAAGGATCTGGGTGCATCGTACCAGGACCCCCACCTGCTTTATTCTCAGTAAATACAGAGGGTGTGCGCCCACATGGCCATTCCCTGCCTTCCAATCTCCTGTCCTGGCTGAGAACCACCTGCCACCATGATTACCTCCCCCAACCTCCGTCTCTTGACACTTGAAACAGGTCCAAATGCTCCCAGCATGCCTTCAGCACTGATTCACCCTGGACCCACCAGGGCCTGGTCATCAGGACCCTCAAATAATTCCTCCTTTCACTTCCTGGCTAATGTGTCCCGACTCCCATGTCAGAGAGTGACGTGCCTTCGAAGGATTCATCCTGACTCCCTCTCTCCCCCAACAAACTCTCTACGAGCCACAAGCCCCCGAGCCCCCCTCACCTGAGCCGGCCTGTGGGGACAGGGACTTGCACACGTTGATGAGATAGTGCTCGGTGGACCCCGTGCCCGTGATGGCCTCCCAGTTGTCGCTGTACCTCGACAGGGACGAGAGGTCGTAGGTGTTCCCATCCTGGTTTCTGAGGGGAAAGAAAAAGCACCAGGTGAGGTTCAGCCAGATTCTGACGCGGTCTCGAGTGCCCCGGCTGGAAAGACTCAGTGCACAAGCGGAGTGTACTCCTGACACCCAGGGGCACCAGACCCTACCAGAGACTGGACGTGACCCCTGGGGTCTCCCAGCTCCAGGCGGAATCAGCAATGACACAGCCTGAGCTCAGGAAACGCCAAGTCTTGGTGCAACGAAATTACAGATTCAACAACAACAACAAAAAAGTAAAGTGTAAGCGCTCGCCCTGCTCAGGGCGCTGAGGAGACAGGGGTACACGGACGGCTGAGACACGCAGCGCCCAGGGCATCCTGGCCCAGCCACCTGCTGTCCAAGCCGGAGGCCCCCAGCGGTCCCCCAAGTAAACTGGGCTGGTGCTGACCTCCTCGGGGGAAGGCTCACTTCTTGCAGGAACCCCAGGCAGGGCCAGGCACCGAGAGGCAGCGCTCCACCAGGCGCAGAGTCAAGGTGGAGACAGACAGTCTGCCCACCGGGCCCAAGTCAGGTGGAGACACAGGACGACCAGAGGCACCACTTCACCCGAGGAGACCAGAGTCAGCCATTCGTTCAAAGACGACATGCCATGGGGGGTGGTGGTGTGTTGATGGAAATGGATAAAAATCGCCCATCCTAAGAAGTCTGGAGAGGCCACAGGTAATTTTCTTTTTTTTAATGCACAATATAACAGACAGTAATCAATGTGCAGAGAAAAAATAAGGCAGGAAAGGGAATACGAAGTTTGGAAGGGGAAAGAGAAAGTGAGATTTTTAGACAGTGGCCAGAGAAGACCATCTCTGAATAAGCTCGGGATGATGCGGAAGGGCCCGCCCCACAGGGAACGGGCGGAGGGAGCAGTGGGAACCAGGGGCCGGGGGCACAGAACGCCAGGGTGTCCACAGGAAAACTCGGGGCCCCGTGTGGACGGACAGGGCAGACCAGAGCGTGGCACAGCGGGGGCTGAGGCTGGCATCACGGCGGGGGGTGTCCCAGCCCACCAGATGACTTCAGCTGGTAGCTCCAAACAACACGGGGCTTCATCGCATCACGGGGTCGTGACAAGATCAGCCTGGGCTGACTCACAATCTCCCAGGACCACTCTGGCCTACGGACATACCACTCTAAACACTCCTGATCTTGTCTAATACGACCTCCCAGCCCTGTGCAGGGCCAGTCCACCGCGGCCAGGGGATCACTGAGGACCGCTGCACCCACGCAGGGGGAAATGGGCACGGTCTAAACCAGGGTGGGTGCTGCCTCAGGAAGACAGAACTCTAGGTACTTTGAAAGCTGAGGGACCATTAATGGGATGAGAGTGAAAGGATGGGGCTGGCGTTAATATCGGCATCTGTGGGAGACACAGACATGTGCAGAAGCTGATCCTCGAGAACTTCATAGAATGGACCATCTGATAGAGATTTACTGTAAATGGTTACAGACCTAAAAGAAGAAACTGAAACTAAAAGAAGGGGGTGGAGTGGAGGGAAGAAATGATGAAATGGAGGAAGAAATGAGAAAGAGTACCAAACGGAACTCCGTTGTGAAAACTACAGTCGTGAAAATTAAAAAGACAACAAACAGAAGAGCAAATTGAATCAGCTGATAAGAGAACCAGTTAATTGGAAATAGATCTAAGGAAACAAAATGCTGTACAGAAACAGATAAAAAAGACATTTAAAATATACGGTGCATACAATAGGCAAAGTGTAAGATATGATTAATAAAGGGCCCAGAACAAAAGACACAGAATAGGTTAGAGGCAACCTTCAAAAATACAGTCACTGAAAATATTCCTTACTGAATAACAGGCATACATCTTCAGTTTTAAAAAGCACCACCTTTCAAGCAACATAAATAACAAAGCCATGTGTAAGCAAAACAGACTGAGGCCATAGAACAAACCCACGGGAACATATACAGAAA
Source organism: Cervus canadensis (assembly GCF_019320065.1). Lineage (NCBI taxonomy): Eukaryota > Metazoa > Chordata > Mammalia > Artiodactyla > Cervidae > Cervus > Cervus canadensis. Next base: position 30,903,160 of record NC_057418.1, on the reverse strand, counting down.
AAGCAGGTTATCCACCTAGGAATGAAACTAAGACTGCAAGGCCAGGTTCTCCAACAGCAACCCTAGATGGATCACCTCCCAAGGGCTGGTGCACACACACAGAAGGATTCACCTGGACTTCTGTACCAAGTGAGTGGTGATAAAACTGAGCCTTTTCACATGAAGGCCAAGATCACCTCCACACACTCCCTGCTGGTACAGGACCGCCAGGCAGTGTTACGGTGTGGCTTGGACCCCAGGACCAGCTCCAACAGCCTGAGGAGCCAGCTTCGGAAGACGCGCTGGTTCCTTCCTAATCCCAAGTGGGACATCCTGGCGCAAAGTGCTTACCCCAACAGAGACCAGAAGCAAGCAATCTGCAAACCAGCGCGCTGTGTAGCGTTATACTAAACAGAGTACTTAGAGAATGAAAATCAGGTCAAAAGGAAAGGGTACAGTGCAAAAAGGAAGAGTAAGCCACAGAAACAGAGAGATTTCTTTTCCTTTCCAAAGGAAAAAATTTATACAGTCAAACAACCAATGAGTATTTTTTAAAACCACAACTTACAACTTATGTGAGAAGGAAAAAAATAAGTCAGAGTAAAACACTAGACCACAATCCTGTGGAGTCTGGGAGAGTGTGTTTGGCGCTAAAACAGTCTACATTATTTCAAGGTTGGAGGGGTGAGCAGAGCTATGGGGCAACTTTAGCTTCCTGTTAAATCAAAAACACACGTGTAAGGCAACCGTTAAAAGAAAATGGATTATAATTCAGGGAAAGCATGATAAGATTTTTTAAAAAGAAAACAAAAATTAGAATTCGTATCCTCAGAGATAACTAGAAGGACTTAAGTGAAATTTAAAATATAACTTTCCAAAGGATAATTTTTTTAAAGTTCAGAAAATATTCCAGAATGGAGTAAAAACTCACAGAAGATGAGCAATAAACTTTTTCACCAAACGTGCATGGTTCTTGTCGGAAATGGGACAAGGCCTTCAAAACTGAAGGAAAACTAATTTGACTCTGTTGTAATCCTCATTGCAGCTAATCAGATCTGACAGCATGTCAGTGGCATTTTCAGACAATGCATGGGTTCTCTGCTACCCAATCTCTCCAGAGTACAGAAGGATATACTCCAACAAAACAAACAAAAAGAATACAAAACAAAGGACCTAAAACCCAAGAAGCAACAGACCTAACGAAGCCAAGAGTGATCCGAGAGTTTAATATGCAGGAACTAAAGCCTAGAGTGCTCACCTAATCTAATTCCCTATCCCCACTGGCCCCTAACTATTAAAGCAAAATATTACTGTGTAAACCTGACTGCCCCCCGAGAGTCAACGCCCCATCGACTTACTTGAACGAACACTCGGTCAGGTCGAAGGGAGGGCAGGCATACTGCGTGCGCCACTCAAACAAGTAGGAGCAATCGGAAGTCTCCTGGAGAAACACGGGCTGCAAGGGCAGAGACGAGCAAGTTAAACGGGAAACCCTGGGTGGCTGGTGCTTTGAGGATGCACAGAGGAAGGGACAGACCTGCTCGTTAAGCTCGAGACAAAACTGATTGAGGTTTTGAACACCGTGTCTGTAAATCACACGCGTGAACTAGGTTTAACCAGGAGGTTGCACGAGACGTTAAGAGCAGGCTCGCTTTATGAAAGACGAAGCCAGGGTGAGGTCCCCACCCTGCACACACTCACCGCCTGCGTGCTGCGGTCGCAGTAGAAAAAGATGGTGGTGGAACGCTGGTACACCTTGTGGCAGCTGTCGCCCCCCGTGTAGTTCATCTTCAGCACCCCGTTCTCGTAGGTCAGCTTCTGGGTAAAGAGACCTGCCGGAGAAGTAGCCGGGGAAACGGGGATGGGCTCAGGAAGCCCCCGGCTGGTCAGCACAGACGCGGCCCATCACAGGCCCTGAACAAACCCCGATAAGACCGAGCACGCCTGGCCCACCGGCTCCTTGAACCAGGCCTCCTCTCGCCCCAGGCCGTGACCTTCAGACCAACAGACACACAGACCACAGACCGACAGGTCGATGACACGCAGACACTCCTCGACCTGATGAGCTCAGAGGATGCTGGTTCCGCGGGGAGGCCCATGGACTCACCCTGTCAGCTACTTCATGATTTTTAAAAAATTCATAAATGCATCACTACCTGCCCAGCTGCTGAGAGCGCGTGAGGACCGACAGCCTGCCCTACCAGCTTCACGGCCCAGCCCTGCACCAGACACACGCCCTTTGTCTCTGTTCCACAAAGTACCACCCCAGAGCACCCACCAGCAGTCCAGTGGGGCCCAAAGCTGGGATAAAAAAGAAGGAATATGAATTGAGGACTAGTGTTGCTAAAAAAGAATGAAATAAACTCTTTTTAACGACATGCGTGTGTCCTGGGTGGTTTCACAAAAACCAAGTGAAACCAGAGACATTGCTAACACAGTTTTACCAGGACACGGCAGACGTACTTCTTTTTCAAGAAAGATACTGTCTCTCGATCTTAAAACACAAGATATATCATCTTAAATATGGAATTCCATTCTTTTGCAAGAAGAGAAGGAAGAAAACCACAATACCTGCCACTTTTTTAAATCCCTCGGGTCCCCGCTTTTCCTGGCATGATGAGATGACCTTGGACTTGTCACTGGTCGGGCAGATGCCGGACGACAGCTCTCCGCAGACCCGGAAGTAGTAGGTGTATTCGCCGGCCCGAACGACGGTGTCGTTCAGACCAAGAGGTATCAGGTTATACAGGTTGCCGTGCCTCGGGTCTCTAACCTCGCAGTAGTCTCCTTCAAGAACATGAGAGGGGAAGGGCAATGACCCATACACACACACACGCGCGCACGCACACACACCCACACCTTCAGGCAAGAATTCTGCAACCTTTAATCAGCTAGGTACTGTCTTAGACCTTACACACCATTTCCACCTTCTCTCCTTCTGGCTTGTATGCCTAAGACAAACCGCTCACAGTCTTCTAGAAAAGCTTAGGTCACCGGACGAATGAAGATCCACTTAAAACCAAACCTCCCGTTCATGCTCCGAAGTGTGAGACTCCAACAGCCCATCAACCCGGCAGGGGAGGAGAATGTCGTGGGTGAAGGGAGTGGAGTGGAAAACGCAAGGACAAGACGCTATCCACCCACTAATCAATACACAGGCGTCTCGAGAGAGCGCGCAAGGCTTCACATCGAAGATGCTATCAGAGCAGGCCCTACATCACACTTCCACAACGTGGGTGAGCGGGGCCAGGTCTTACCTTCCGCGCGCACAACGGGACAGGCTTCCACGGTTCTCCAGAGAAACACGAACTCACAGTCATTCTGGAGCTGGAAGGTCGGGGAGCCCTGCAACCGAAACCAGGGCTCAGTGCATGCACGTCCACTTAAGAAGGGAGTCAAACGGTAGCAGAATGGACACCCAGCTCTTCACCTCCACGAGAGAAGCACATGGACAGCCCTTAGGGAACACACCGGACCAGGACACTCTGGTCTGACCCCATCAACAGCCTAAAACCCCCAAACACTCTGGCAAGTTTGGCATCAGACACGGGACCTGGAGGCCGGGGGAGGCGGAAAGGAGGCTGCAAGGACACGCACCGTCGTGTGGGCACACTCGAGGTTTATCCTGGTGGAGAAACGCTGGTTCTTGCACTTGTCCCCGTTGACGTAGACGAGGGTCAGGGACCCGTTGGCGCCCACCTGAGGACTGATCTGCACGCTGCCCAGGTTCCAGCTGTTCTCTTCTGTCACCAGGCAGGACCCCACGGCAGCGCCTGCAAGGGCCGGGAGACAGCGTTGAAGGTGGCAGGGAGGGGAGGAAGGTAGGGCGAACGTGAGTCCGGGGCTTGGCACGCACCGTGGCAGCCGGGAATGTACGGAAGAGGTGTGCACACGCTTAGGTAGAAGGTCCTCTTTTTCCCCTCGTCGAACGTGTCAACCGCAGTCCAGGGCTTCCTGGCTTTGCTCAGGCCGCTGAGATCATACTCGTTCCCGGCGGAGTCTGAAACGCACAGAAGTGCTGCAGAATCCTGCCTTCCTGGCAGCCCTGGGCACCACCTTTCAACCCCACAGGCCAAGGATGCAGAAACTCAACACTCGTAACAGAAATGAGTCCCACAGGAGGCCAACAGGCATCTCCTGCAGAGACATGCACCAGCCCTGAAGCTCAAAACTGCCGTGACCGCACTTCCCGGGCAGGGCCCGTGGGTGAGACTTGGAGCTCCCGATGCAGAGTTCGATCCCTGGGCAGGGAACTAAGATCCCACATGCTACGTGGCACAGTCAACACTTTTTTACAAGTCAAAAAACTTTAATTAAAAAAAAGTTTAGTGATTCCTGATTTTAAAAATTCCTTTTAATTCAAAAACAAAAACAAACAAATAGGCTATAACAACACAGCACCATGGCTGGGGAGGTGGGGGCTGCCACGAAGAGTGAGGACCCATCTCAGAGCCGGGGCTCCTTTCAGAGCTTTAGCCTTATTCTCTTCTTCTCCCTCCAGTCAGAAGCGCCAACAGTGCACTTGATGTTTTCCCCCTAGTTTTCTTCTCTGTCCTTAAGCAGCTTCTGATCCCAAACAAGAGCTCAAAACTGTGAACCCAGATTCGTTTCAAGAGAAGTTTTACAACTCTAGGCGTCATTCAAGGGACACATGTAACACAAATGCCATGCTGCCTGTAAAATAAAACACAGGCACACACACACATCCATATGCTCACATGCACGCACACACACTTCCGGCCGGTCTCACCTGTGACTTGGCAATCTACTGGAGAAGGCACACAGGCCAGCGCAGTTTCAAACTCGAAGAACGTGTCCCGGATGCCCAGGCGAGAGTCGATGTCCTGGTGCAGGAACCTGAGCATCCCAGGGTAAACGTCGTCGTTGCAGATGAAACGTAAGACGAAGGTGTCAGCCCTCCCTGGGAACAGAAGGCCAGACTGTTGAGAAACAGCAGGGACCACAGCGTGGCCAGTCACGTGTGGGGCACCGGGACAAAGTGCCCAGACATGAGCCTCCAGGCCATCTGCTAAGACAGTGTCACGGCACCCGATCTGTTCCAGGGACCTGAGCTATGAAGACTTCACACTCACTGGGACAGTGACCCTCGTAAGGCAGGTTCACACCATAAACACAGTGTCTTGGCATTTCTTCTATTCTAAGAAGGATGAGAGTGCTACATCCATTTATCCACCAAACACTAGAAAACCATCACTCTCCTACAAGGGCTTATTCAATAATATTTACTAAGTTCCTACTACACACAGGAGTGAGAGAAACAGAGGAAAACCGCTCTCTGGGAGCTGACCCTCAAGGCTGCTCAGCGCCCCGACAGTGAGCAGACTTCACGCAGCCTCAGCAAGCCAGATGGAAATGCAGGAAGACACAGCAGGCCGGGGCTGAGAAACCCCAGGGCTTGGGGGTGGAGGGCTCACCGGAAGGTGCCATCTGAGCCCAACCCTGAAGAAGGGAAGAAACGACCCGCCTGGCTGTCTAGAGCAGAGGCTGCTGTGAGCAGCGGGAAACACCAAGGATGAGGCTCAGATGGGGAGGGTGGGCCTTCCTGGTTGAGGGGCAGGAGGTCGGAGGGGCCCGAGCGAGGAGCAGTGGGGGTCCCATGGCCACTGGACAGGCCCAGCTGCTGCTCTGGGCACACGGGGAACCCCCCGGCAGGGGGGGGGTGGTCTGAGCTGGGAGCAATACAACCCAACAGTTCAAACATCACTTGACTTGCGGAGCCGAGCACAGACCGCTGGGGAGGTGGGCAGGGAGGAAGCGGAGATGGCACCGTCAATACAGAGGCTCCTGCGGGGAGGGGACCACGTGGGCAGAGGCTCCACGGACGGAAGAACCCTGGAGTCATTACCATTTTACTGAGTCCCGCAGTGGTCCCCAGAGATGCCTGGTTTTCACAGGAGGAAACTGAAGCAGAGGGAGAGGGAGGGACAAGCCTGGAGCAACACAGCTCTAAGGTCAGACGTGTGCTGCACCCCTGGGGGCTGCTGGCGCCTGGATCCCAACCCAGCAGACAAATGTCAGCGGCTGTCAGCCACACGACCACACTGATAACCCCGCAAGAGACACGGGGTCGTTTTCCAAATTAGGCTAAAATATATATATGTCTATATACACACACATGCACATAAATGTCTAATCTAGTTCATTATTAAACAGTGGGGTCATTTTCCAAATTAGGACAAAAAAAAGGATACATAAATGCCTAATCTATTCCATTTTTAAACAGTACTCTGGAACTGGAAATGAAGAGAATTATAAACAAGACTGAAGGGACCGCTCTGATGGTCTGATGGTTAAGATTCTGAGCTTCCACCGCAGGGGGAATGCATTCAACCCCTGACTGGGGAACTAAGACCCCATGTACCACACAGGGTGGCCAAAAAATTTTTTTAATAAAATATTAATAAAACACAAAAGTGAAGCACATTTCTTTTTTGATATCGAGGTGAGCAAGCAGCTGACCCTTTGGACCCAGAGGTGCAGAACTTTATATCTGTAAAGCAAAGGATTCCTATCCCTCTGGGCTCTGCGAACAGATTAAAATCATCCGTCTGTGTCCAAATCCTCCCCAACAAATGAGGCACAATGAGAGCAATTCCCTTTTTAGGCCAACCCTTCGCAGACCTGACAGCAGCCCACAGACCCACGTCTTCTGTCCTCGAAGTTAAGAAGACCCCTGATTTTTAATCCCCTTCCCAGGAATCCTGAAATCAGCCTTTCAACACCCTAGGAGTCCTCTTCCCGGCGTGTTAATGCATCTGTCAGCTAGAGGCAAGGTGCACGGCACGAGCTGATGACTGCAGACTGGCAGAGCCATCCCCACCCCCTTGGGGATCCCGGCTCCCTCTGACACGGCCTCAGACGGCCCCCATATTTTGGGCACCAGACATCACATGACCGCCCCTTCCCGAGCCCACACCGGCGCAGTGAGAAGTGCGCAGGTCCAGAAGTCAGACCACGTGGGTTCTGACCTCAGCTGTGCTCATCACCAGCTATGTGACCGTGGGCTGTGTGTGTGTGGCTGCACCTCTGGGGGCCTCCGATCCGCAATGCTGAATAAATGTGTCCATTGGCAGAGCCAGGATTTGAAGCAAGAGACCTGGCTCCCAGTACTGGCTCTCTCTCCAGGGCGTGAGGCCTTCTGGGCCTTCATCACCTGGGACGCCAGGAGGTGGCTAAGAAGGGCATAAGCCAAGATGTGAGGTGCCCGGGATTGGCGGAAAACGAAGCGGCTCAGCACACACAGGGCCTCCACGTGGGACCGGCACGCGTGCACGGTAGCTGCCACTCCACCACCACCGTCCCCCGGGGCGCTCACACTCAGCGTCACACCTGATGACGCCACAACGGCAACTCTGCTTATTATTGTTGCTTAACTCACAGCTGCAGGAAGGAACAGAAATGAGAACCCAATAAAGATGGCAAAACTGTATTATCTTCACCCATCACTTAAATATCTGAAAAACGGGGGGCAAGAGGCCGAGTGAACACTTCCCTGCTAGAGGAGCCGCTGGAGGTGCTGGTGGAAGATGTTAGGGGTTGCAGGTGTGGACAGAACCCAGTAGTCTGGGACCCTCCAGCTGCAGAATGCAGTCAGGGGCCGGGAGAACACCCTGGAGGCCAGGCACGCGCGGTGCACGTGAGGCCAGAGGGCAGCTGGACCCTGAGTGTCTACAGACGCGTGCGTTCCTCTCGGAAAGGTCGAGAGTCACAAAACCGCCAGGACGCTAGTGAGTCGCAAAAGCAAGAGGGATCTGAGCTCACCGTTGGGGTGGGAAGGAAGCCCCGCGTAGGTCAGGGTTATAAAGCCCTCGGTGGACAGCTGCAGGTTCTTCTCCAGGCCCACCAGCCTGCTTGGCTTCAGGTTCTTCAGGTCGCCCGTCTGGCTTTCTGCCTCGCAGCCGGAAGCTGGCTTCCCGTCCAGGGTGCCGCAAGCGGGCATCTCACCGCACACATTCAACTGCAGGCCAGGGGGTGAGATCAACACACCAGCTCAGGCTGCGCGACCCGCCGTAGACACAACCCCACAAGGCAAACCCTGCCCCGACCCCGCAAAGCAAACCCTGCCTTGCCAAACGGCTGTTACCCTTCAATATCATGCAAAGGACCAGCCTGCCGCGTCTGGGCAAGTAAATCCTAAAGCTAGTACATAAGGCAAAAATCAAAGCCCAAACAGCAATGTCTATAAACTGTCTCTAATGGTTTATTCAGACAGCCCTGTATCTTTAAATGTATGAGACACACTGCATGCAACAATACAGAATGTTACAGTATTTTCGATTGTAATAGGAGAAGCAGGTATGGTGGAAGTCACATTAATTAAAAAGTAAATATAATGGGATACCCCTGGTTTTTTTTTGTTTAAATAAAAGGCTTTTATTGTGCAAAAACCTTTTTTATGCTCTGAAAAACTGTTTTAAATATTCTGAAATTCTGGAAAAACCTTTCTATGGCTTTATGAAGTCACATATAAATGTGATATATGTGAATACACATATGTGTATTACATATATGTGAATACACATATGTATAATACACATAATTCGTTTCATTTAGAAAAAGTATAGGTAAGCTTTGCCAACATGATCAAGTCCCACACGTTCCTAACCTGCTGAATACTAATCTAACAATCCTCCTGAAAATTCTTGCTCTAAGTTTCCACTGTAAACTTACACTGTGAGATACAACACAGAAAACTGTACGTTACTTAATCTTTTATCCAGTTCCCTTTTGTGTAATGATTTATCCACTTACACTAGATAGAAACTATCATTCAGTTATATACTAGCAGACATTTTAGAAATGATTCATCATTGTCAAAAAAATTAATTAATATTTGATTTTTCTCCCCAAACCTGAATTTTTAGAATACAAATCTAAACGTGATTAGATGCATCCAAATTTGGAAAAAGTAGATACCCTGTATTTCTTTCTTAATTTATTTCTAATTGGAGGATAATGGCTTTACAGTCCTGTGTTGGCCCTGTATCTCTCGAAGCTACCAACACTGTTCCATTTAAAGCCAGAAGTTGACAGAATGGAGCGGAACTCGCTCTTGGGTGTGAGACATGGACAGACTTCTCTATCACGGGTCAGTGTTTATGGACAATGTACACAAAGTTAAGATCTCCGTACACAAAGTGTCTTTCCTTAAGATCACAGTTTCCTATCTAAGAAACGGCCGTGGAGGAACACACCCAGGCCGACGGCCAGCAGCCACGCAGCCCGCAGGAGGACACGTGGCGGGCCAGCCCTGCAGGGCCAGGTGCCAGGACGCCACGCCAAGCAGCCGGCCGGTGGGCGGTGCTGCCGGGGGCCCTTCTGGCAGCACAAAGCCCAGCGCCCTGGCTCCCGGGAGCCTGGTCACCCCACCACGACCGTCATCTGGAGCCTGTCCCTGTTGCCTGCAACCCCTCAGCCGTCACCTCCTCCTGCCCACCCCCCCACCCCCAGTCACTGCACAGAAGGAGCCTTTCTGGTTGGTTCTCCGTCGGATCGCCTCTTCCAGCATGGCCCCTACAGAGGTCATCTTTTCTGGCATGTTCTTCTAGGGTCACCTCCTCGGGCAAGTCCTCCAAGGGACTCGCCTCTTCTGACGGGCCCCCAACGGGCTCCACCTTGAAGCTCCTGTCTGAGTCTCACACTCACACAGGCAGCCAAACACACTGCACTCACCTACGACAACCTGTCCCGAGCCAAACTCTGGGGCTAGCGACCTCTGAGAGGGGGTGGGGAAGGGAGGGGCCACGAGCACCATGCCGCTGGCTGACAAGCCCGCCCCATGTCGGTGACGGGCCCCATCGGGGGTCTCCAGGCTCCGGCGCAACCTGCACGCCCTCCCACATGCGCTGTGCCTACAATGCCCCCTCTGTTTCGGTTTTATGACCGTCTCATCCCAGCTTCCTGCTTTCAAAGGTTAGTCTCTCCTTCCAATGTGGATTCTGCTAGAAAATGTTAAACCGAAATACAGAATTTGAAAAAGCTCTTTGCCAGCAGCGCTTCGTGAAAATCAAAGTCGCCCAGTCACGTCCGACTCTTTGCGATCCCATGGAATTCTCCAGGCCAGAATACTTGAGTGGGTAGGCTTTCCCTTCTCCAGGGGACCTTCCCAACCCAGGGATGGAACCCAGGCCTCCCGCCTTGCAGAAGGATTCTTTACCAGCTGAGCCACCAGGGAAGCCCTTAGCTTATAATGGAACACAGTAAGTGGAGTTTCTCCTCTTTGCTGCTCCAGACACACTGCCAGGGCCGCCCATGAAGGAAGGGCTGTCCGAAGATTCCGGAGCATGCCATCAGCCCGTCTCCCTTTTACAGGTGGGCATGATCACCATTTCCTCTTGACCCGGGGCTCAAAACCCCAGTGGGCATGAGAACCAGCCGGGGCCTTGTCAAAAGAGCCTGCTGGGCCCCACCCCCGAGATGCTGCCCTGGCCACAAGTTCCCAGGCCACGTGCATGCTGCTGGCTAGGGACCACCACGCCAGACGCAGGGCCAGAACCAGGAGCAGCCAACGATGTTCTGTTCCTAGTTCCCATCTGCAGAGCAGGAGGGGCAAGGGTTTCACCTCATCTCCCCTTACACTTGGACTTCTTGTCTCCTCCTGGGTGAGGGCTACCATCCATGCCCTGGGCAGCTCCTAAGGACACCTGCCTCCCCTGTCACGAGATGAGGGTGAGCTCCACACCTCCTCCCATCCTTCCAAGGCAAATCAAGAGTGCACCCAAGGCAAATCAAGAGTGCACCCCGCAAGTCTTACCACAAACGTCTTGCCGATGCCCGAGGCAATGTATCCTTGGGAGTTGTTCAGTGGGTTCAGGTCAAACACGTACCCGCTGTTGGGGTCCCTGATGGAGCAGGCCTGCGGGAACGAAAGGGGCAAAGAGGCACATTCAAGCCCGGTCCCGGAGGACATGGCAGGGACAGAGCATCGCCCACGCCTGCCTGGCACTGACCCCGTCGGAGAAGCGGCCCCGGGCGAGCTCACAGTGCCTTGTGGTGCTGCGCCCGAGGCGCCCCAGGTGGGACAGCAGCTCAGAGATGCCACCCTCACCTGAGCCCCCAAGACTGCTGCATTCACCCAAACAAGACCTCGGCTGAGCCCCAAGGAAAAGTGAGGAACCATAAGTGAAGTGAAAGCCGCTCAGTCGAGTCCGACTCTTTGCAATCCCATGGATTATACAGTCCATGGAATTCTCCAGGCCAGAACACTGGAGTAGCCTTTCCCTTCTCCAGGGGATCTTCCTGACCCAGGAATCGAACCCAGGTCTCCCGCACTGCAGGCAGATTCTTTACCAACTGAGCTATCAGGGAAGCCCAAATCAGAGACAGACCCATGAGAGATCCACAAATAACTCCCTGTCTCTCCTCCTCATCTAGGAGGTGCAGTGCGCCCCCTTCCCCGTGTCTTCTTCCCGCCCCGCCCACCCTACGCAGAGAATGGCGCGGCGGCTTCAGAAACCACTGGGCGGGGGCCGCAGGCTCCCCGCCCCCCACATCCTCCCGAGCCCCACGAGCCCGGGACCCCGTGCTGGGCACATTCCTCTGGGTGAGCTCTGCCACCCGGAGGAGACCTGAAAAGGCAGGTGAGGACAGCGGGCAGGCCAGAGGCAGGGGTGTGGCTGGCGTCAGAGCGTGAAAACCTCAAGCGACACGTGAGCCCACACAGGCCGTATACTACGGCCAAGGGGGCGCCGACGTGTCCCGGGTGTGGCCGTAGTGTTAAATTAAGCCTCCAACCCGAGCGGCAGAGCGCCCCGGGGCCCCCAAGAGGCCAGGGGGACTGCGGGAGGGAGGGAGAGAGAGGGTGGAGGCTGGGAAACGGGGGAGCAGAAGGGAAGTCCTGGTTCTCATCCCAGGCCGGGAGGTGGGCCAGGGCAGAGGGTGGGGAACACGGGACCCCTTCCAAACGCCAGCTGTCCAGGCAGGGAGTAGGGGGAGGGAGGGAGGGGCCGGGGCAGCGCGGTCAGGGGCCTGGGACCGCACCCGTACCTGGTCTGTGTCCACGGTGACTCGGATGGGACAGGCTGCCTCCGTGTTCCACAGGAAGCTGACCACGCACTCCCAGTTGAGAGAAAATATGGGATGGGTTTGCTGAAAGGCCAAATCCGGGATACAAGTCAACTCGAGGCCATGAAACACGCTCAAACCACCAGAACACTAGGTGGATGACAAAGAACGAGTTCAAGTCCGTGGACTAACATACAGGGAGTGGGTGAGGAGCTTAACCTGCCTCATCTGACGACGACGTCATCCTTCCTACTAAGGAGACTGTTCTCTCTTACATGTGAATGCCAGTGAATCTACCTGGGGAGGTCACACCAAGAGTAAATGGTAGAACTGGGATCCAAATCTGGGTCAGAGTCCGAGACTGTGCTTTTAAACACCATTCTACACCCAGAGTCGGACTATAAAGAAAGCTGAGCACCAAAGAATTGATGCTTTTGAACTGTGGTGTTGGAGAAGACTCTTGAGAGTCCCTTGGACTGCAAGGAGTTCCAACCAGTCCACCCTAAAGGAGATCAGTCCTGGGTGTTCATTGGAAGGACTGATGTTGAAGCTGAAACTCCAATACTTTGGCCATCTGATGAAAAGAGCTGACTCATTTGAAAAGACCCTGATGCGGGGAAAGACTGAGGGCAGGAGGAGAAGTGGACGACAGAGGATGAGATGGTCGGATGGCATCACTGACTCAATGGACCTGAGTTTTAGTGAACTCCAGGAACTGGTGATGGACAGGGAGGCCTGGCCTGCTGTGGTCCATGGGGTCACAAAGAGTCGGACACGACTGAGCGTCTGAACTACACCCAGACACAGAACAGCGAGGCCCCCGGACCAGGTGCGCACGAGCGCGGCCACGTGACTGCGCCTCAGGCAAGGCTGGCTGACGGGGTGGGGTGTGCTCGACCGGCGGCCGCACCAGCTCCCACACGGGTACAGCCTCCACGGCCAGCTGGACACCAGGGGTGTGATGAGCACTTCCCCAGTGAGCCTCGGGGCGGGGCCTCCACCCGCCCTCTGTGACAGGTGAGGACACGGGGGCGGGGGGGGCACAGAGGAGCTGAGCAGCCCGCTCAGATGCGCGGGGGAAGGGGACACAGCCACTGGCCCCCACGCCCCCCCGCCCTCTTAGCTGCGGCATCACCCACGGTGAACGGCAAACACGCCCGTCCCTGCGGGCCCACCACGTGGCTGTGAGAAGCCCCAGGGGAACCGCAGCACCCCCGGGGACGTGGCTCTCCATTTGCTCTGTGTGGACCAGTGCTGAGGGATACACTAACAGCGTGAAATCGCTGTGAAAACTGAAAAACACCGTCCGAATAGGATGACACAGGGAAGCTGAAAAAATAAGGGTCTGAGAGGGTTTCCTGGAACTGTCCAGTATCTCCACCACAAAGAGATTCCAGAGAGGGGAGGGGAGGGGGACGAGGCCCAGCAGAGGGGACAGAGGGCCCCAGGGTGGGGTTCGAAGGGGCCCTGGAGGCGGCCAGCAAGGTCCCAGCTGCTCAGCCAGCATTCCTTCCTGGCGCTGAGAGCAGAACTCGGGAAGCCCAGCTCAGGCTTATCAGCGTGTGTTTATGGCTCAGCTATGTGACGCTTTGCTTGTACAAGCCTAGCTCGGCCCGTGAGCCTTTTCCTCCCCTTATCAGGCCAACTTTCTTAAGCTCTTAAGACGTGATCTCCTGGGAAAAAAATCGTGTGCTGGCAAAGGACAGAGAGAACTTGACATCTGTAAGATGACTAGGATGGGAGTGACGGAGCCCCCGCCTGCGAGGTGGAGTGGACACGCTGGGCCAGTGACACGTCCACCAAAATGAAGGACCCAGCAACTGACCCTTACGGAGCACCGCCAACCCTCGGAAATAATCTGTTTGACGATAAATGTGAACTCTATCATCCCCACTGCATGACCATCGAAGAGCTTGGTGACTGCTCAAAAAACATGTGATGCAATTATAAATGTCAAGCTCCAGGTTAAAAAATAAAAGCAGTTAGGTTTAGAATAACAGTGGACACGGTGGAAATGGACCCCGTGATGGATGCACAGCATTGTAACAGCATTAATGCCACTAAACTCTACGCCTAGAAATGGCTAAGACAGTAAATCTTGTGTTATACTGATGTATCTTCTACTACATTGGTTTTTAAAAACCAGCAGGGAGTGTATATAATGGGCGAAGTTAAGTGAGACAGAGAAAAAGAAATATCGTGAGACACCCCTTATATGCAGACAGACTCTAAAAAGAAATGACACAGTAAATGAACTTATTTACAAAAGAGAAATGGACTCGCAGACTTAAGAGAATGGCCCTGGCCTCCCCGAGTCTGTGGCACGCGGACCTCAAGCAGAACCAAGCAGGACCCGCAGCCCGTGCAGAGACAGAGGAGCCCGAGCAAGCGAGGCCGGCGCTGCCCCACCCCCTCACCAGGCTGCCGGTGGTGCAGACGAGGTGGATCCTGGTGGTGTAGGTGGTGCGCTTCTGGTCACTGGTGGTGCAGGCGGAGCCATTGACGTACTCCAAGAGCAGGCTGCCGCTGTCCTCCACCACGGGGCCCGTCTTCGCCACCCCCAGGTTGCTGATGGAGACGGTCTCAGAGTACGATCCCTGCAAACACGCGCGGCTGTTAGCTTTCCCCTTGGAGAGAGGACAACTGCGTCCTTCGTCACTGACACGGTGCGCGTTTTGTTACGCACGGCAGGTGGGCGGCTGTTAGCTTTCCCCCTCGAGAGAGGACAACTGCGTCCTTCGTCACTGACACGGTGGGCATTTCGTTACAGACGGCAGCTGGGTCCTACAGACTTGCCACCGATGCTGGATTAGCGAGTTCAGAACCACCATTCCTCCAAAGGAGGGAAACACAGACAGCCCTCGATACCCACAGGTTCTGCATCTGCAGAGTCAACCGACTTCAGGTGGAAAATACTCAGGGGAAAGAAATCCCAGAAAGCTCCAGAAAGCAAACCTTAAATTAGCCACCCGCGTCTACTAACACAGCACCTACACTGTGTCAAATACTGTAAGTAATCTGGAGAGAAATTACGGGGTGGACGTGCACCCGGGGACATGCAAACACTGACACTGCCCATCACGGACTTGCGCACCCTCGGGTTCTGGGTACCAGCCAGGATCCTAGAATCGATCCACTCCACACACCGAGGGACAACCCCTAGGGACATTTATCTCCCATAGACTGCGATCATGAAACCTCAAAACCCTGGCAGGCCCTTTCTATTTCACAAAAGTGAAAACGAGGTTCAGACATGTTAAGCAACCTATCCAAGGCCACTCCTCTCCCAGGCATTCGAGGAAGGACGAAGCCCGGTCCACGTGTGGCCAGGAGCCAAGAGCTTCCAGCACCGCACTGCCCGCCCCCTCCAGCCTCCATAGTCTGGACGTCTGGGTAGCAGAACCAAGACAAAAATGCAGAGCCACGCCAGGCCACTCTGCACACGTCCACAACAGACCATGAGAGCACCCGGGCACTGATTTAGGGGTTACAAATGAACAGCGGCAAGTAGACAAGCTTGCAAATACAGAATCTGTGAATAATGAGAGCAGACTGTCCTTGGAGGCCGCTGCTCCAACACAGAGCACACACGTGCCCAAGTGCACGCGAACACACCACCACGCTCCACTCAGCCAGCAGGGTGCGCCCATCAGCTTCCCTGAAAACACCTCTGAGCTGCCGTGTAACGGACCCCAGGGAAAGTACATCCCCCACACGCTGTTTACAAAGAAGCACACAGACGTCTTTATTTTAAGATGCACCATGTACAAGGCACCCAGGGGAGCGTTGCCGAGGTTCTGGCAGTGACTGCGTTCCATCGAATGACAGACTGCAGCCTGCATTCCGGGCACGAAGGGCTGGGGCTCGGATCTGACAAGCAGGCGTCCCCCTCTAATCAGTCCAGAAACAAGAACTCTCCTTGACAAACGTCTGCTGTTCAGAGTCACTTCCTCTGCCGAGAACCGTGAGCAGAGGCGGTCCCCCACACCCAGGGTTATTTGTTTTTTCATTTTAAATCTGAGTGATGACTCAAGTGTGATCGCATCTCTTGGGGGCAGGGGGGCAGGTGAGTTCACAGCGAGGCACCCCTTTCCACCTCAAGGGGCTTCTCAGCACGAGCTGGACCCACTCAGAGCCCCCCACTCTACCGCCAAGTCCCGGCTCGGGAGGGAGGGGCGGGCCGCCTCACCTGCTCGCCCTGGTACTTCATCTGACAGGCGGACGCGTAGCGGTCGCAGCCTGGCACCGGGTTGAGAGGGCGACACACGTTGATGTAGTACTTGCGCCACGTGTTGCGTGCCCCGCCGTTGTCCAGGGAGTACCAGTTGCCCCCGGGACCGCCCTCGGATTTCGCTAGCCTGAAAGGTCAAGGGGGAAACGCACGCTTTTTCCAGCCGACAGCTTTCGGCCCGATGATTCATTTCCAAGCGGTTAGAGAAATAAGAAGGGAAGGTACGCTGCCTATCAAACCCCCAGAAGCCAACCCCATTGCGCCTCCTCTCCAGCCTCACGAGACGCAGCCCTCTCTGCACACCTGGGACCACCTCCACACCGACAGGCATCGCTCTGAACGGCGCAGCTGAAGACAGAGGTTTTTGGTGGGCAAACACTAGCTGATCCTGCAGAGGCTCCCAGACCATTAGAATTCACGCTGCTTGGAGCTCCCCACCCTGGTCCTGCACGCGCTCTCACCAGCTCAAGGACATGCCCACCGGCAGGGCCTAAGCAACCTCGGCCCTAGCTGGACAGGGCCAGGCCGAGGGCAGGCGGGCCCGCCTCACCTGGAGAGGTCGTACTGGTCCAGTGTGACGGGGTCGGTCACGACGCACTCCAGCGGCTCCTCCGGGCAGGCGTAACTGGTGTACCACCGGAAGTTGTATGTAGAGTTATCTTCCTCCTAATCTCGGGACAAGGACAGGAACACGGGAGGGACGGCAGAGAAGAAGACTCGTTATACACAGCCAGCATTTTGAAAAAGGTGGGGCATTTTTTCCTAAGTAAGAATCGGAGGCAAGTTCATCTCCTTTGTCCATCCTCTCTCGTTCTATTAAAAGGAAGACTGCCCAGCAGCGAGTTAAGATGGAACCCTAGCCTCTGTTACGTGGGAACAAGGCAGCGCTGTTGATGCTTTTGTGTGGTTTGTACCCCAAACCAGCAGTGTCAAGGGCTGTGACTGAGGGTGGGATGGCCCCTGTTGCTCAGAAAATATACACTGCCCGTGTCCCCTGGCAAATCTAAAAGGATTAATTAAAATCAAAGGAGCTGAGGCTGTGCCCAGGAAACCAGGCTAATAATGGCTCTGCTTCTAAATAGAGGGCCCAAGACAGGATCCTGGATAAGTCCCGGGAAGCCAGACAACGTGACGGCTTCTCCCTGGGGACCATCCCAGCTCATGTGTCACCTACATCAGAACCTCCCTCGCTCCAGAAAAGTCACGAGCCCCGTCTTCACCCACTTTCTTCTCCTCCCCTGCCTTTACAAGACTGACAACCGCTTCCTCTTTGGCCCTGTCGCCGAGCAGACGCACATGTGCACCCGTGGCTCCCACCTGATACTCAGGGAAACCCACTCCGGCGTCTCGGTCACAGAGAAAGGTGATGAGCGTGGCTCTCGGCGTGCGCTTCTCGTCATTGTAGGGTGTGCCGTCCCTGTAGGTCAGCTGGATCATCCCGTCGTAATACGAAAGCTTACCGTTGCTGCGTCCCAAGTTCCAAAACTTCCTATCGCTAAAAGAAGCCGAGCGTTTCTCAGGAAAGATGGCAGGACCAGCGCTGAGCGATGCTGGGGCGCTGAAGGAGGGGCGCCGGGCCGCTGGGGGGGGGGGGTGGTTGCCAAGACCCCGGCGGCAAGATCTCCACACAGTGGGTGTGGGAAGGTGAACCCACTCCCACGCCGGACCCGGATCCACGGTCAGCACCACCGCTTTAAGGCCCAGCTCCCTTCACCTAAGCTAACGCTGCACTGAACTTGGAGAAGCAGGGGCACAGATCCCCCAGGCGGCCGGGAAGCGCTGACTGCACATAAGTGAAGGCCCCCCTCAACCCCGCACACCCACTTCCCATCCCGCCCCTCCTCTGGAAACTAAACGCCCTCAGTCCAGGCCCTCCCGAGGTTTAAAGGCGTGTCGGAGAAGGACACTGGCAGGCGGCAGACCTGTCCTGGAGGAGGACGTCTGCGCGCACAGGACACCCGAGGGAGCACCCGGGTCGCAGAGCGGTCACTTGCCTTTTGGAGATCTGACAGGCGCCCGAGTCGGGCGGGCAGATGCCCATGGACACTGGGCCGCACACGTTGATGTGGAACTCGTACTGGTCCGTCTGGACCCTGTAGGTGTCCTTCTTCTTCGTGAGAGGCGCCAAGTCAAAAGAAAACCCTAAGGAAGAACCAAAAGCACCCCAGGCGGTCAGAGCGTGGGGTGCAGGAGAGGCCGGCCCGGCCAGGACAGCCATCACCGACCTCCCCCCGGGGACAGGCCGCCTCCTCCTTCACCACCTCACCCCTTTCCGCCGCGTTCACCCAACGCCCGAGTCAGAGCCCACAGTTCCTGGCTGAATGAACCACCATTGTGTCGGAAGCGGGACCACAACCACGATACGATGACCTTGAAAAGGCTACAGTGGGTTTCACGGCCAGAAAGGCTCTCGGAACACCTTTTCAGACATGATTTATTTCCTGTGTTCCTTGGGTTTCACGATCAGGAAACCCACTTCAACTATGAATATCAGAGAGGTTTTTTTCATTATCTCAAATAAGCCTCAAAACACCAGATTTCCAGGGTTCTGGTCAAACAGTATTAACATACATTCTGAAGCAGGTTATCACCTCTGAAACACTCAATGAGAAAATGTTAGAAAACAAACAGTGGTGGCTCAGTGGTTAAGGATCTATCTGCCTGCTAATGTAGCAGACATGGGTTCGATCCCTGATCTGGGAAGATCCCATGTGCTGCGTTAACAGCTAAGCCCGTGCTGCACAACTACTGAAGCCCGTGCTCCTAGATAAAGCCCACACTCCAAAAGAGAAGCCACTGCAATGAGAAGCCCCCCACTCCCCCAAACCAGAGAAAAGCCTAAGTAGCAATGAAGATCCAGTGCAGCCAAAAAACAAACAACTAAAAAACAAACTAAAGCCAGCTGAAGCGGTCCCAAGAGAGGCTGCCCCACAGGGCACTCGGACACGCACCTGCCTGGGAGTCAAAGACCGTGCAGTTGTCCCCCTCGGTCCTGGAGAGCACGCAGGCCGCGGCTGTGTACCACTCAAACTCGTAGAAGCAGCCGTCAGCACTGGAGGTTGTCAGCACCGGGGGACTTTCTAAATCACCTGTTGATGGGGGTACACAGACTGGTCACTGATCCAGTCTCGAGAAGCTTCCACCGTTCTCAAAGCAGCTCTATAAATACTGATCTGAGGTCGCTAGAGTGGTCACACTGACAGGGACAGGACAAGGGTGGGGGTGAACTAGTGTTTAAAGGGGACACAGCTTCAGCTCGGGGGGATGAGCAAGTTCTGCAGATGGACGGTGGTATAAACGTACTTAACGCACCACGTGAACGTAAGGTGCTTAACGCCACTGAACTACGGTTAAAGGGGCGAATTTCATCTTATGTACGTTTTACAATTCCTTTACAATGGTAAACTTCATGTTATGTATATTTTACAATCTTAAAATTAAAAAAAAAAATACTGTCCCCAGTCCTTGAACTTATCTCACAGCCGGGAATTTATCCAAAGGAAATCTTCCAACAGGAGGCAGCGGGGACATGTCACAGCACAATTAATGCTGGAAACATGTTATTAATCCAACAATAGAGAAAAAAATTGAGTAAAAATAGTAAAACCAAGCCAGGAGCAACAAGGAAGTCCCGACAGATGATAAATGTGACCAAGGCACAGAAGGGCAGTCACGGAATGACGTGTTTTGAGAAACATAAAAAATGTGCAGATGTATATATAGATCCTGACCTCTGCAAAACAATGTAAACCTATAAATAAAGGCAGATCAAGAGGAGTATTTATTGTGTGCCCGCTGAGGTCACGGACGATGTTTTGAGCCGCTCATGATGTTCCCCCTCTGGAGGAAGTCAGGGGGCCCCACGGTCGGCCGGCACCAGGCCTAAGGAAGAGGAAGCCGTGCCGAGAGCATAACTCATCTGGAAAATTGCAACATGACCCCCTCGGACACCATATGGTTTCTCCATCTCTGGGCCGGTTTGGGGTGGGGGTGATCGAATCCAGAGGGGCCACCACAATGCTTCTGGACCTCAGCGCTCTACCGCGGCGCCCCGGCGGTGGCCGGGGAGAAACACAGAAAACAGAGAACCCCAGGCAGGAGCCCAGGAGACCCTGCGATTTTTGTGTTTGCTTTTCCTTCGTACCTGGTTTGCACATGAGTGTTATATTTGTTACTATTTTCTGGCCACCACCACACTCATCACCATCTGAGTAAAAGAGATGAATATGTCCTTTCTCTCTGGTGGGAGAAGAAATAAATCTGCCCAGATTTTTATTTCCATTCTTATCTAGAAAAGAGAAAAAAAAGGGGGAACAAAACATAAGACGTGATCAAAAGGAGTTAACGACGCAGACAAGGAGGTACTGAGGGGGAGCCGAGACCCCCAGGTGGGCGCTGGCCCCTTCCCCGGCCGAGCGAGCCTGCTCAGGACGGTCAGGGGGTCTCTAGACCTGAGCGACACATCTGACCGAGCAGGGGTGGCCTTGCTGAGGACCCCGAGGGCGCCTCCAGGAGGAGGAGGAGGAAAGTGCGAGAGTGACTCACAGCATCTTTCAAGGGCAGGGGAGGCAGACAGAAGCAGGAATGCCTGTCATGAGATCCTGGAAAATAACACCGTTCCCCCATTTAGGGGGGCCTCAGCTGCCCTGAGGCACAAGGTCATTTGAAACCGAGGGGGTAGCATTTGTCCCGTGACCAAAGCAGAAACTAAATCTGTTCAGGGGCCCAAGCAGGTGACCACTCAATTCTTGGTTCAGTGACTTTTACGATAAAGCACTGAAACTCTTGTCTCAAGTCCTTTCTTAAATAAAGGCAGGGACACGGCTGCTTAAAAAGACACACCGCCATTTCTGAAACCTGGGATAATTCCTAAAATCCAACCTGGGTTTTATATTTAAATTCACAATCCCTTATAACTCTACTCACTGCTCTGTGGGGACCTGAACGGGAAGGAAATCCAAAAAAGAGGGGACACATGTATACGTATATAGCTGATTCCCGTTGCTGATCAGCAGAAACAAACACAGCATTGTAAAACAACTGTGTGTGTGAGTCGCTCAGTTGTGTCTGCCTCTCTGTGACCCCATGGACTGCAGCCCGCCAGGCTCCTCTGTCCATGGGATTCTCCAGGCCAGAATACCGGGGTGGGTAGCTCTTCCCTTTTCCAGGGGATCGTCCTGACCCAGGGATTGAACCCGAGTCTCCTGCATTGCAGGCAGATTCTTTACCACCTAAGGTACCAAGGAACTAAAAAGCATCTGTACTCCAATAAAAAATTAATTAGAAAGTTAACAATTCACAGTCGCTTATCTAATGCTTGCAAAACAGATTCCAATTATTCTGCCTGTCGCTTTCCAGGTGAGTCTTAAGTAACATGTTTAAACACTTATATCCAATTGAGAAGCTGCGGCCAACACAGTTAAAAGCCAAGGGAACTCAAAGGGTCCATCCACTTCTCTCATGTAAGATTCCAAGAGTCCCCTTCCCCGGAAGCCATAATTCTTGAACAATTCCAGGCAGTACGGTCGTTAACAAATCAAAATCGGTTTTTTTATACAAGCACTGGCAGTTCTCTTCCTCGGGTTACAAGGTGAAAAGATAACCAAGTATTTTCCCACATGCTTCTTCCTGTCTCTAGTGAGCCCACATCAGAAGGCTTCCGCCTGCTTCAAGACGCCTGAGTGCCCCAGTTCCCTACATCTGAGTCATTAAACTCTCCTTTCCCTCCCATCCTTTATGCGCTGAACCCAGAGAGAGGAGGCTGTGCTGAACCACAGGAAGCTCGTCTTCATTCCCTCCAGGCTGCGTGCAGGCCGGCTCCGCCTGCTTCGGGGCCAGCGCTGCCTGCACGTGGGGGCGAGGCTCACCGCAGGGTACCACTCACCCACGGCACACACGGCCGCGTCTTCGGGGCAGCCCCGAGCCTGGCCTGTCTGCAGGACCCTGTGGCAGATGTTAATGAAGTAATGCTTCTTTTCTACTTCGCTCTGACTGCCATCCACGGCTTCCCAATTTTGTTCCAGTTCTGTAACCGAAAAAAAAAAAAAAAAAAGCTTTTTCTAAGCCCTAGGCAGTGATTGCTTTTTCGTGTGAGTCACACCATAGACAGTGATGAAGCGGAAGGTAAAGGCCCGTGATCACTAAACAACAGGCTCTCACAATCTGGACCCGGGCAGGCTGGAGGCACAGACATGGGACGGGGGGGTGGGGGTCATGAATCTCAGGCTTGTTTTGAACATGACTGTAGACAGTAACAAACCAGCCCCAAACAGCTCCTCAGAAGCGGCGGCTTACCGGCGCGACCTGAGGATTAAACAGCAGAAGTTCTCCCAAGCCCCAGAGTCTGAAATCAAAAAACTGAAAAGCAGAGCCCGGCGCCAGCCCTGGGACCTGGCAGGCACAGGCCACTGGTGACGCATCTGCCTCAAGACCGCAGATAAGGCAGACTCGGCCCGGGGCTTAGCACTCGGGGCCCCCAGAAGATAAACAAGACACGGGGGGCCCCTGAACTCAAAACCGTTCACGACCCAGTCATGTTTGAACAGAAAACATCCACAGAGGGAGAAGCAGCGGGGGCTGAGAGCAGAGAGCAAGTCAAAGGCGGACCAGCCCCAAACAGCCCCCGCAGACATGACTGAGGACTGGGAGGGAAAAAGGCTGTGCACACGGAGACGATGCTCCGGCCCAGACTGGAGTCGGGGGCTCACCGTGGAAACCCCCCAGCAGTCGGAGCACACCCCACTCACTACACAGGGCCGTCTGCAACCGGAAGCACCACTTGCTAAACAAAGATACACACAGTTCTGAGAGCTGTGGTGGGAGGGCTGAGGGGCCTTCAGGCAGGAGGACGTCTAACTACCAGGGAAGGACTTTGGCTCTCACTTCACAGCATCCTAATTATCTCGGTGCAAAGGCTACACAAAAAAACCCCTGGTCCCACAGAACTAGTTCAGTCCAGTTTAGTCGCTCAGTCGTGTCCAACTCTTTGCAACCCCATGGACGGCAGCACGCCAGGCCTCCCTGTCCACCACCAGCTCCCGGAGTTTACTCAAACTCATGTCCATTGAGTCGTTGATGCCATCCAACCATCTCATCCTGTCGTCCCCTTCTCCTCCCGCCTTCTATCTTTCCCAGCATCAGGGTCTTTTCAAATGAGTCAGTTCTTTGCATTAGGTGGCCAAAGGATTGGAGTTTCAGTTTCAACGTCAGTCCTTCCAAAGAATATTCAGGACTGATTATTCACGAGGACTGATTATTCACGGAACCAGAGAAGGGGGCCAAAGTCAGCTGAGCTTGAACGCATCTCTGCATCCTGCAGAGACCTTAGGCTGGGCCTTGGACAGAGGGATCGTTACCAAAAAAAAAAAAAAAAGCAAAGTGAAGAGAGGAATTGGAAAGCAGCACTCAGTTTACGGTGAGGAAAAACCGGGGAGGAGGAGGTGGGCAAGCTGCTCGAGTCAACGCAGCTGGACGCGGCCGCAGAGGCCTCACACCCGGGTGAGCAGAGGGGAGAGCCCTGCCCGCTCAGCAGACAGAAGGCCGGTCTCTCTGCCAGCCCACAGAAGGGAACCAGGGCCCCAGGCCCAACGCACAGAGGTGCTGAACCACAAGAGCACCGAGATGCTGACTCCCCGGGGAATCCACTGCCTGAGGGCATCTGTGATGGGGCTCGTGTTCCAAGACTGGCACCCACAACGGAGGGATCCTCCTTCCGTGAAACGGCCCTAAGCAGTGGGGGCTCAGAACACATGAGTCATCGCTCCCAGAGCAGCTGGTGATTATGCGACTTCAGGCCGCTCTGCCTGTCGCATGTGCTTTTCCACGAGACAGGCGGCTCTGCTGGTGCTGTGCTGACTCGCTCAGTCGTGTCTGACTCTTTGCCACCCCTGTGGACTGTAGCCCGCCAGGCTCCTCTGTCCATGGGGATTCTCCACACAAGAATACTGGAGTAGGTTGTCATGGCCTTCTCCAGCGGGATCTTCCCGACCCAGGGATGGAACCCACGTCTCTTAGGTCTCCTGCACGGGCAGCTGGGTTCCTTACCACTAGCACCACCTGGGAAGCCACATGCTGGCTGCAGGTATTCAACACAACTTGAACTATGTATACACTGTGAAATGACCACCTCAGTAGTGTAAACATTCATCACAAGAGCTAGCAATTTCTATGTGTGTGGTGAGAATTTTTAAGATCTATCTTCTCAGCAACAAGAGTTTAAAAAAAAAAAAAAAAAAACGAAAAGTTTCTAATCACAAAGCCCAGGGCCTGGCACGTGGAAGGCACTTGGTCATTTTTTTCACTGGACTGTGATAAGAGGAGCCCAAGGCCCTCCAACTGGGAAAAGTAACGCAGAACTCAGATTCAGATATCTCACCTCCCGAGTCAGTGTCGCCTCTGATAATTCACACTGCTCCGTGAGAAGGGAGGACAGGCCGGGATACGATCAGTTGACAGAGAGAACAGTGACAGCATTCCCCACCGTGCTGGTGGGGAGGGAGGCGAGCCTCCTACCTGAGTGCCGGGCCAGCGCCGACAGGTCAAAGCGCTGTTTCCCGTCGGAGACGCCGCACAGCAGGGCCTCCTTCTCGTGCACGCACGCGTACTTCGTGTCCCACGTGAAGAAGTAGGTGCAGTCCACCTCCCCGGTGAACACAGGGGCCCCTCTGCCGTTGTTACCTGTGTTGGGTCGAGAGGGAGACAGTGCCCACGATATGAGTGGCGCCAGGACGGCCCGACAGCATGCAGGACGGGACCCCCGGGGGCAGGCTGCAGACCAACAAGCTCAGGGCTCAGGGCCTAGAGGCCAGAGGGCCCCCAGACAAGAGCGTTTCAATCAGAAACCTCACGGGGCGGCCCTGTGCCCCTTTCATCTAAGCCGGATGGTCTCAACAGGACAGCAGTGTTTTCAACGGGTGTGAGCCCCCGGGAAGTGCTAGGCAGCTCATGGCCTGCGGTCAGCTTCCCACAGGCTCATAAACACCCTTTAAATCAGACCAGGGAGTCACTCCAGTTCCAGGACCGTCAAGGTCTTAACGATGTGCCTGTGAGCAGGACAGGTCCCCAGGGACTCGTCCCTAAAATGAGCGGAGAAGAGAGATAAGGTCTGATACGGTCTGGGTCTCCCCCCACCCCCAGCCGAAGGGCGCTCAGGTCTAGGAACCTCACTCCCAGAGGGGCCAGCATCCCAGATCCCGGGGACTCGGGCACGTGTGGGTCTCTAACATTGTCCTCCAATCCATCAGCCCTCCCTGTAAGCCAGTTTCCCTGGTCCACGTAGCCTGGGATTCTGCAAACTCTGTTGACTTTTCCCCAACGAGAAATTCTATCCCCTTGCCTTTCCGAGCTAGTGCGCTGCTGGCACGACAGCCGGTTTTCCACCCTTGATGGTTTAATAATCCTCCTCTGGACCTCCTGCACGACTTGCCTCTCTCAAGGTTTAGTGCCCTGAAGAGAACAATGTTCTAACGAAAAGGGAGATAATATTTCGCACCAAGGGTGAACGCTGCTTCAGTGGCAACTTCTGTTAAATCTGTAATAATATAAACATCGCAGCTGTAACACCAGCAACAGTGGCTAGCTGCACACGGAGCTCAAGCCAAGGTGGGCAGGGAGCTAAACCCGGCGTTCGCCACGCGGCTGGATGGCAAACGACATGCTCTGCGTTAAGTGCTTTGCATCCATTCGAGGATTTCATCCCTTCACGCCCTGTGGCATGGAGACTGTGTTAGCCCCGTTCTGGAGATGTAGGAGGGCTAAGTAGTTTGCCTATGGCTTCACAGCTAGAAAGCCAAAAATCAAACCCAGACGGTCTGGCCCCAGAGCCAGACTCAGAACCACAAGTACTTCCCTGTGCTACTGTGGGTTTTTTCTTTCTTCTGTTTTTCAGATTTTTTTTTTTTTGGAGTACCCTAAGCTGTTCTCCCTGAGAACCGGTGCCCCAACCTCCTTACCAACAACACACAGCTGGGCCGCCGCCCCCAGGTGGGGGCAGTGAAGCTCCCCCAGCTCTCAGCGCCCGCCCCCCAACCACCCGCAAGGTCCACGTGACTCCCCGCTGGATCAGTATTTCATCAGTATTTCAGGAATCAGAAAAGATTTGTGTTTCCTGAAAACCTGAGGCATTCAGAGTGTTTCTCTTTTACCAGGTAACTTCACAGACGATTAAATACCAATGGTATTGTGAATGGTTCTAGCATCATCCTCCTTTAGGAGCTAGGTTTGCATCTGAAATGCCCTAATGATCCACAGGGAGAGTCCATTTTAAGTAAAATTTAAATAACCACCGGCCTGCCCGCCCCTGACCTGCATTCTTATTTAACTCCTTGGAGAACTTTTGGAGAACAGAAAACTAGGACTCCTCACTACCAAAGCTATGTTGCTTTTATTTTCTGTTTGGTTGGTTTTAGGTTCAAACCCATAAAACTAGGTTCATTCTTACAATCCTTATACAGCTATTACAAACAAGTCGAATAATTTTAAAAATTAAAATAAATGACTTGTTCATTCAGACCACATGGCTTTTTAAAAACACAATGGCCTTGCCTCTAGGACCACTATCTTCCTACGGTTTCCACCCACCAGCGGGTGGAAGGGTGACTTTCTGTCATCTCTCCATCAATGCTCTCCACGCAATTCCGAAAGCGTCCTGGGTGTCCCACCTGCACAGGTTCCTTCCCGGCACACCCTTTATGGTTTGTGGCCTCCACAACCAGCTGGAGGCGAAGCGGACTCTCCCCTCTGTAGCCGGGGGCCGCCCCATCCCCCCCTGCCCCGACAAGAGACAGAGCTGCCCACTCGCCAGACCGGTTCAACCTTCTCTCCAGGCAACCACATTTCCTGCCTCCCTGACTTTGAAGTTGGGTCACTTCTCTTAGTTCTGGCCCATTAAAAAATAAAAAAACCTGCAGTTCCCATTCTGTGAGGAGTCCTGAGACCACGTCCACAGATGGCAGCAATACAGGGTGCAAAACGCACTTGTCTCCAAGTGACTGCACAGGGCAGAGCCCCCGGGACCTACACAGAAACTAAGTCTTCAGTGTGATAACTGGTCACTTGGATTTGTGGATGGTGTTTTACTAGCCCAGGCTAACGTAACTCCTCCCTGCAAAATAGTCTAATGTCCCTATTTGACAGGATCACCAATAATAAGACCTATTACATCAAACAAGATGTTAAGTTATTGAAACAAATGGTAAAGAAAATACATCGTGGATAAAGGAAGTAAACTTGTGCACCTCTGTGTCTTGAAAAGCAGGAAACCCTAGATTCATAAGCCTAAATAATTCCTGGAAATCCAAGTTGAACTATAAACCACCCTTCACAAGATTCCGTGGCCAATTAACACCCATTCAAACATGCAAAAAATACATTATTACATGTGCCCAATAGACACGAATCCACTAAGGACTTCCCTTCTCTAAGCTCTCTAAACTTAAAACTCAAATAAAGCAACAATGAAATAATTTCATACTATACACAGTAGAGTACATATAGTTAGCTCCAAATTACAGAGCTGGAAGGAGCCTTAAATATTTCATAACGCAACTCCAGTCTGAAACAGGCTCAAAGTCTCCCACAAAAACATCTAACAGTCTCTGGGTCGGGTCTCTGTGTCACCAGTCACAAGGAAATGAGCCTAGGAAGACACGTGTCTTCAGGACCAGAGCATTGCCGTTCACTTTGTCAGCTCTCTGGCACCAAGGTTACGTGAAGGAATGTCTTCTCTTGGAGTCGGGGTGCAGGGTTACGATCCATCGCTGATGAGATGGAGCGTATAAACATGGAGCAAATTTGGTAAAACATTAACGACTGTTTAGCCTGAGGGATAGGCATGTAAGTTTTCATCGTAATGTTCCTTCTACTTATAGATTCGAAAACTTTTCTAAGAAAAAGGAAAAAAAAAAAAAACGAATGACCTCTAACCGTTCTTCCAGTCTCCAGCCCACTTGGGCTCTCTAGCTTCCTGGCACGACTCCCGGGTCTTTCCTGGGAGTCCCTGACCAGGGGCCCTCCTCAACATCCTCCTGTGGTCTTCGGGGGTGATCATTCAATCCTCCCAACGTGCCCAGATGAGATCAGCGCATTCCCGACCACCTCGGCCAAGTCATTAATAAAAAGCGCAGACGGAGCGCGGCCGGAGGAGGCAGCGACGGGGCGGAGGGGGCCCCGGCCCACACAGGGCGCCCGCAGCAGAGCCGCCCAGCCGGCCGGGGTGGGGGCAGGCCGCCCGAGGGTCTGGGCAGGGGGCTGGGGGGCAAGGAGGAGGCTGCCTCTCCCAGGGGGCCCAGGCGGAGAAGAAGGGGTGGACTTCGCAGAGGGCCTCCTGAAGACCCAGAGGAGCTAGGGATGACGGCAGAGGGATGGAGAACCTGGGGAGGGCTGCGGGGCCTTCCAGCGGGAGGGAGACAGATCCAGAGGCCGCACCCAAGCCAGATGTGTGTCCCACCCCCACCCTCACCCCCACCCAGCCCCTGCACACTGGTTTCCGGACAGAGTCCAGACCCTCCACAGGACACACGAGATCCCCACAGTGCTCCACACTCTATTTAGCCAGGGTTGGGGCCTTCAGCTCTGACCTGCTCACAGCTACCCCAATCCCACCTCTGCATGAGCTGCTCCTCCTGCTATGAGCGTCAGCCCCCTCGGCCCCCGTCTTTGGAGTCTGGCTCACCACCCCCTCACTGTCCCGTAGGCCTTACCCACACAGCACCTCCTAGTCCTCAGGGGGACCCAGATACCAGCCCACTGACCTTGGAGCCTTCCTCCTGACACAGGCCCCCAGCGACAGGCCTTGCCGGGCGCCCCGACCCCGCCCGCATCACCCCGCACTGTGGTCCCCAGCGCCCTTCTCCCCAACTCTGGTCTGCACATGCCCAGAGCTCTCAGCCATCAAGGTGTCCCCAGGCCTCACAGACAGGAATCAATAAAACATGTTCGATGAAACAGAACACGACTCCAACGTGGAGACCAGGACACGCGTGAGGGGTGGGGGGCTGACAGACCACAAGCAAGGCCATGAACCATGGGGGGGGGGGGCGGCGGGTGGCCACAGGAACCGAGGGGCACCCTGACGCCCTCCCACCTGCTTCATGCCAGGTGAGTCTCTGCTTGCACCCCGGGGGCAAGTCACCCCCTCTCCTGCCCCCGTTCACCTTCAGACACCTGCCTCTAAAGCTCGGCTCCTGCCACGCACGGCTGACTCTCCCAGACCCCCGGGAAATCACGTAGGAACCTGCCCCGGGACCAGAAGGTTAAAACTCTTCCATGGGAACGTACAAAACAAACAGAGGGAGGAACCAGGGGCCCCTCGGGGTGGAGGGATGGGGTGAGCCGGCCGGCTATGCGGACAGGGCCGGACTCGGGCGGTTCCCAGACTGCAGCTCTGGGCTGAGGCCCGGCTGGCGTGCAGAGAAGCGGGGGGAGGGGGGATCACCGTTTGGGGGGCCCCAGAGGGGATGGCTCTCTGATGAGGGGGAGACCCCCATCACCTCTCAACAGACCCCAACCGCATGGAGGATCGCTAGAGTGGGAACAGACGTGCCAGTGGCATGGTGGCCTCGAGGGAGTTCTCAGCCGCTTAGAAAAGACTCAGTGTGTTAGTCACTCAGTCCTGTCCGACTCTTTGCAACCCCATGGACTGTAGCCCACCAGGCTCCTCTGTCCACGGGCTTCTCCAGGCAAGAATACTGGAGTGGGCTGCCATTCCCTTCTCCAGGGGATCTTCCCAACCCAGGGATGGAACCCAGGTCTCTGGCATTGCAGGCTGACTCTTTACCAGCTGAGCCGCCAGGGAAGCCCACCTACTCCACTTAAAGCCGCCCTGTGGCCTCTTGGAATCCCCGGAATCCAACCTCGATAGCAGGGCGACCGCTGCAGAAAGGTTGACCTAGAAACTCGATTCCTGGAAGCAGACTTGTTGAGCAGCCCAGCTCACTGGCTCCGTCCACACCCTGGTGAGAGCTGAACGCGGGACAGGAAGGCTTTCCCAGCAAGCCCAGTGCCAGGCCCACTCCCAGAACAAACAGAAAATGGAAACAGGATGTGTGTGTCCACCGTTGGCGGTGGTGGGTGGGGGGTCCTCCTGCCCGCTACCACAGACGGGGCCTTGTGGGGCCCTGTCTGCAGGAGAAGGTCTGACGGCCCCTGCCAGCCCTCTGCGTCCATGGACCTGGCCCACCGTCTCCAAGCGCACTCACCTGCTGTGTGATTG
Organism: Cervus canadensis; assembly: GCF_019320065.1. Taxonomy (NCBI): domain Eukaryota; kingdom Metazoa; phylum Chordata; class Mammalia; order Artiodactyla; family Cervidae; genus Cervus; species Cervus canadensis. Next base: position 30,872,717 of record NC_057418.1, on the reverse strand, counting down.
CACTCGAAGCTGATGACACTCATCCGCTGGAAGCCGGAGCTGCACTCTTCGCCCCCGGAATAGATCAAGGTGAGGTCTCCATCCGAGTACCTAGGTTTTTGTAATATACACACACACACACACACACGTTTGGTAGAACCAAGAAAGAAACTTGAACGTCTAAGACTTTCGCACACCATCCACAGATCAGCACAGACACAAACAGCTGGGGACGCGCTCCCGCCGTCTGGGGCAGGACGGTCCGGAGGAAAAGAGCTCAAATGGATGCGCTTGTTATCCTCTCACTTCAAAGTGATAACTGGCTGAAAGAGAGCAGATGGTTCTGCTGGGAGCATTAGGACTCTGCTGCTCTCATTTTGGGGTTCTGTACAAAGTAATTTATGCCCAAGACGGCACAGCTCTGCCAGCAACTGCCACAGAAAGTCTGACAGAGGTACCCGGATGACAATTCCAGAGGACTAACGCTTTGATAAAAGCTTTTGTGAAGGTTAATTCCTGACTTCAGGGGTCAGGAGAATTGTACTGAATGCATTCTCCTGGTTGTTCAACACTTGGGTGTGAAGCCAATGGTGCTTCAGATTTCTCAAACCACCAGAGGAAAAATCAAAACTTCTAAGGAACATAAGTTGTAAAATGCAAAAGCCATATCAACTAATCAAGTAACTTTGCTACAGTATGGTTCCCTACAGACAACAGATGATAAAGCAAACCATACCAACAGAAGCACTTGTATCGTAAAGCTAGGAAGAACAGCCACCTGGGTCAGCGACAAACGGTACTTGCCTGACCCAAGCAGGAAAAAAAATGCCAGCGTAGCTGACTTCCCTGAGGAAAACGGAAGCAGGGGGCAGGCAGGGGAGTGTGTTAGGCTTCAAAGGGACACACAGGACGCCCTTAAGAGTCACGCGGGGGTTGTACACACCGGAGGGTCAGGTTCTCGGGTCTCCCGGCCGCTTTGACTTGGGTGGAATCTGCCTTTTTCACTTGGCACACCGCAGCATCTTTCTTACTACAGATGGACACTTGGCTTCCTCCGCAGATGCTCAAATAATACATATACTCGTCCGCCTCCGAGGTGTAGTATGAGTCTGAGGCTGGGGAAAGCGGGGGGACACACGAGAAGGGGTTTTGCAACGCGCACAGGTGCGGGAGAGCCACAGAGCCTCCCGTCTGACTTGCAGCGCCCGCCCCAGGGCAGGGGGCGCTTGGCCCGGGCCCCGCCCCAGCCCCCAGGGCCCCCCGCTCACCTCCCACCCGGCTCAGCGGCTGGAGGTTGACGGCCACGTCGTGCTGCGCGCTGCTCAGGCTGCAGTTCTGGCTTTCCAGGTAATCCCTGTGGCAGGCATACTCGGTGACCCACTCGACCTCAAAGCGGCAGTTGGATTTCGCCGTGAGCTTGGGAATGGTGCCCTGCCGCGAACCCAGAGGAAAGGGGAGAAAGATTCGTTTCATTCACGTGGCTCAAATGCAGTTTCTCTGCTTCTGGCAACGCTCAAGGGCATGCTGCCGGGTTCTGACATTGTTCTCGTTCTGGTACCGCCATGGCCCTTAACGGATTGCGATGATTTGTCTTATAACAACTCTGCTTCCTCGCAGCTTTTCCGGTCCCTTCCAGAGTCACACGCAAACTTCAGCCTGGGAGCCCGCCCTGAACGCGGTCCCCCCCGCCCCACCATGCCCCTGGCGAGCAGTCACAACGTGCGAAGGGCCGCGGTCTCTTCACTCCTTTCTGTCACAGGTGCCACTCAGCCTGTGCCAGATGGACCTCTGCCCCCAGGGGGTGGAAATCACTGCATCTTCAGGGGTCAGGAGAATTGTACGGAATGCATTCTCCTGGTTGTTCAACACTTGGGTGTGCATCTGTGCACCTGGGGAGACAGGCCCTAGCCCCTCCTAGGATGTCCATGGGGGAGGTGGTCCCTAGACCCCTCTTATGAAAGTCCATGGGGGAGACAGTCCCTAGCCCCTCCTAGGAATGTCCACAGGGGAGGTGGTCCCTAGCCCCCTCTTATGAATGTCCACGGGGGAGACAGTCCCTAGACTCCTCTTATGGATGTCCACGGGGAAGACAGTCCCTAGCCCCCTCTTGTGAATGTCCACAGGGGAGACAGTCCCTAGCCCCTTCCTAGGAATGTCCATGGGGTAGATGGTCCCTAGAGCCCTCTTATGAAAGTCCATGGGGGAGATGGTCCCTAGCTCCCTGTTATGAATGTCCACAGGGGAGACAGGCCCTTGCCCCTCTTAGGAATGTCCACAGGGTCTTGGGCAGGCTTCACTTGTACTCAAATCAGTTTTGCTCCCAGGTGAGGCCAGGCTGTCACCTCCCCCAAGCCCACCCTCCGAAGGGTGCTGAGGAGTAAGTCACCGTTCACGGGGACGCGATGCCACGCTTCTGGCCGTCCCTGGGGGAGCGGTCCTCTCCCTGGCCCCAGCATCAGGTGCAGCCGTGCTGCCTCTGGGCACCTCACGCTGCCAACATTTACCGAGCACCTGCTGCGTGCCAGGCATGGGACCGAGAGCCAGCTTCACGACCACGTGGTTAGCGAGCTGCAGAGGTCCAAGTCCAGCCCTGACCGCTTACTCGAAAAATCGATGCCCTAACTAACGCCTTGGCTGAGGGCAGCCTGACAAACAAACAGAGACATGGGCTGAGCGAGGGCGGCCGGATGCCCAAGGCCGTGTGGGGCGTGACCCCACATACATGGGGGGTCAGGAAAGGCAGAGGCCAAGGGGCAGAGCGGGGGCTCACGGCAGCGGCCAGGGCTGGGTGAGCAGGGGGCGACGGTGGCTGGTGCGAGGCTTCTCTGGGTGATGGAAAAGTTCTGAGGCGATAATTGTGCAATTCGGTTAGTGCACTAATAACCATTAAACTGCACTTATGCTGGGTGAATTTTTACAGTATGTAAATTCAAGTAAAGCTTTCTAAAAGATTTATGTGACAAGGTGAACGTTTTACTAAAGTTCCAGCTCCTAAAAGCATTTAATGAGCCGATGAAAATGCTTCAATAAACCTCCTAAGTATGAAGGGCCCCAGGCCTAAGTCACCCAAGCTCTGCCCAGGCGACAGTCAGGCTGGACACAGAACCTCATAAGCTTCAGGGAGGACACACCGGCCTCAACCGCCTCGCGTCCCATGGAGAAGGGAGGGGAACTCCCCGCCGTCTCCCTTGTGAGAGTGTAGAATGGAGCTCACTGGATGCAGCACAGATCAGAGGGGGAAATGCCGAGACCACTGCCAGCTTAGAGCATCTCACGGGCTCCCTAATTCTGATTCCAACTTGTAGGACGCAAAGAAGAAATACACAAATACATGCCCAAAAAAAGTATAAATGACACTCCTCACGATCACCTTCAGGACCAGCGTCGGCTACTGGCCCACCAGGTCTTGGCTGAGTTGACACCACGCAGCCCCAGAAGTTTGGCTGGACCCTCACTGTAGTCTCATTCTCCAACCCACCTCCCACCTACAACACACACACACACACACACACACACACACACACGCAAAACAGCCAGCTGCCAGCCAGAAAGCAGAGCAAATTCCACGTTTGTTTGGGGGAGGACATTCTTTGGCAAAAGAATTCCGTTCCTCCTACTTCATTCTGCGGGGAGGACAGACAGAAATAAATTGGAGGAAAGCCCTACCCTTCCTCCCTGGGGACGCCTCCCTTCAGCAGCACTGCCATCTGCGAAGACACTTAAGTCGCAGAGGACCTGAGGGACTGCGCTGGCCCGGGGCCCAAGGGCACAGCAGACGCAGGCCCTACCCTCAAGGAGTTTACAGCGGGCACTGGAATTTGAGTAAACAGCCAGAAGACAGAGTCATCAATCTGCCCGTGGGCAGGGGAAGGGTAGGCAGGCAGGTGAGGGGGCCACCGCGCTCCTCTGGAGGCTGCAGGAATCTCCCTTCGGGCCCTCGTTTTCCCTACACCGGTACCCACCCCCAGAACCCCGGCGCGCGGTCTGCCAGGCCTACACGCCATCTGCACCACTCGTTTCTTACTATGCTTCTATACAAACCGCTGAGCCATTTTGACCTTGCTTCACCCGAAGCAGTTAACAGACACGTGAAATCCACAGGTTCAGGATCATATGTACATTTTTTTTTTTCAAATATTTACCGACATCCGCCTCGCTGTGAAGTTTTTTTTTAAAAAAATAAATCTGTCCCTGAACCACTGGGATGTCATCTCGCGCGACCCTTGAACGAAAACACCATCCTTCGGGTGTAGACGGAGGCCCCTCGGGGTGGTTGCGAAACAGCACACAGCCAGCGAAGCATGTGCAGCACTCAGCCAGGTCCAGCCCCGGGGCCTCTCGGCCCAGGACAGCACGTCTCCTGCATGGGGCCCCCGGACACGAGTCCGCTGAACGCCGCTGGGGCATAGAGCTCAGGTCAAGCCACTCACCTCTCTGCGCTCCGACGGGCACACAAACGTGATGGTCACCGCCGGGCTGTGGCCATCACAGAAGTCCGGCTGGCTGGCCCCTTCCTTCACGTAACTCAGGACGAGCCTGGAGATGCATTGGGAAGAGAGGGTTAGGGTGACCAACGCAGACATCACAGCCCTCAGGGCCCTCATTCAGGAGAGAGGAGGACAGATGGTAGGTCACAGACATAAAAGAAACCACAGGACAAACTCACGTTTATTTTCATTTGGGGGGATATAAAATTTAAGCGAACTTCAATGAGTGGTGTACTTTCTTAAAAAACAAACAAAACAAAAAAAAGTCAAATAATCACCATGTAAAACTTAAGTTCTTAGAAAAGCTGTTGGGAGGACAAGGAACAAAATCATAAACCATCTAACAAAACAAAACAAACACAGCCCAGCTGGCCAAGTGCATTTCAGCCCACGAGGCTGCAAGACCACTTCCTTTCTAAATGACAACTTTTCAGTGCAAACCAAGGACTTTCTTTTTTAAACCTGAAGATCGCGCAGAGCACACTGGCCACATGGCCTCCCACGGGCAGGCAGGCAGACCCTGGCAAGGCCCACGGGGTGCTGGCCTCGCTGCGGGCTGCAGCCACAGAGACACCAAAAACAGACACCCTTCCCCATCTCTGAAGGTGACCTCGGGCGTTCGCTCTATGCCCACATGCTCCAGAGTCCTCTCCAGCCCTTGCCAGTGGGAAGAAGTGCCTGTTTATCACTTGAAGACAGGGTGAGAGGCTGAACTCCGTCCCCACAAATTTCACAAGCGGAAGCCCCAATGCCCAGCACCCCCCCACGTAACTGTATCTGGACATGGGGGGCCTTGGAGGAGGGGATGAAGATGAGGTCGCTGGAGTGGGCCCCTGAGACAGGACAGCCGTCCTTATAAGGAGAAGGGGTTCGGGACACAGACACACAGAGGGAAGACCGTGAGGGGACATGGGGAGGAGGCGGCCGTCCACAAGCTGAGACCAAGGGTCTCAGGAGGAGCCCCCCCACCACGCCCCCCGCAGACACCCCGCCTCCAGAGCTGAGAGTGACCTAGTGGAGCTGCCCAGGCAGCCTGCGGCACTTTGCTAAGGTGGCCCTGGCAAGCGAACACACTCGCACACGTGGGAATCTCCCAGCGTGCTTCAATTTAGGTCACGCGCCAGTGTTTTCTGGGGACAGAGTGCAATCTATAATTGCACACGCTGACACACCACGCGTTCCAGACGGGAGCAGGTGCAGCGAGACGTCTACCAAAGGGCCCGGGAACAGTGAATAAAAATCCTCGCTCCAAGTTCAAGACGTGGTCACGTGCGACCCACCGGAGTGCAAGCTCTCTGCCAAGCCAGGGGCAAACACAAGTCAGGAGGAGAGCGTGTGTCAACAGCACAGCTCCTTAAGAGAAAATGAACAACCCCTGCCGGAAGCTAGGGGGCCCAAGGGGGGCTAGGGGGCCCACCAGACCCCAGTCGGAAAGCAAACTCCACCCAGAAGGACACTGGCAAAGTGGCCCTCCTGCCGCTTGCCCTCCAGGACTGTTTTTTTTTTTTTTAAAGAGATAAAACTATGAACATAAAACCAATGACAGGGGAGATGAAGCATGGCAGATACCCAAACACACCATAAGATAGTGGCAAGTTCATGAAATGGAACCCATATGGATGGATGCAGGCTGCATAATGATACATGTGTTCCTGCTCTAAGAAAGAAATGATTAGAAAGTCACCAAGAATATGCAATTCAAGCAATGACCAGTAAGTTTACAAGCACGTGTGAAGTAGTAGTCCCTTGGCAAGGACTTTCTCAAGCCCTGTTGCAAAGGGGTATTCTTGCAGCTCCCCTGAAAAGTCAGGCTCTTGCTGAGGACTGCCCCTGCCAACAGCAGACTGACCTGTCATTGCTCACGAGCTTCAGCCCCTCCCGGGGCCGGCCCACGTCGAACGCCCGGTCCCCTCTCACCAGGCAGGCGGCCGCACCGGTGGGACACACACGCACTTGCGGACTTGAGGCCCGGAGAGCATCTGTCAGAGGTAACACAGGACGCTGCATCAGACCACGTGCTGGGCACAGCAATCACACTCAAACCTTGGGTCCAGAGTCTCTTGTAAAAACCGTCAAATTTTCTTAAAGTCTCCAATAAAAAGTAATAGAAATTTGGAAACTAAAACAAGTAGGATCACATCCTGAGACCCTGGGCAAGCCAACGCCCACTCTGAAAGTGGACAACAGGATGAGCTCTCTGCCCAGCCAGGAAGCGAGGATGCGGCAGCAGAACGCTGGCTCTGCCCCTGGTCCCTTCCCAGGAGGGGCTGGGAAGCAGGGACACGGAAGCTTGTAAGGGGTGTACCCGGTCCTCCCAGAGCCACAGGAACCCTACGGGGCCAGGGCAAACGCACTGAAGCCTCCGAAGAAATCCTTCCCCCCACTCCCACCCCCAACGCTCTCAGACACACACCTATGTCCCTGCAGACATTGATGAACAGAGATGTGTCTGGGTCAGAGTCATCTACCAAGTAAGCACCGCTGGTCTTGATCAGTGGGTTTAAATCGTGCTTCTTGAGCTCTCTGTCGAAAGCGTAACACGGCACCTGGGAGAGAGAAGGGAGGAGGAGGGGCTTCCACACATGCCTTCCGGTGGGGGGCCTGCGACCTCCGCCACGTGACCCCTGGCTCCATGCCTCAGGGTCTCCAGTGAGGCCCCCGAGGACGGCACAAGCAAGGCCTGCAGGGCTCCGGCTGCTCCTGTGAGCGTCTCCTGCCAGCCCGCTCCCCCCGCCGCCACAGGGTCCGTCCCCGCCAGGGTCCTCACTCACAGCTCCCTGTCCCTACCCTCCCTTAGCGACCGCCTCACAGCACCCTGGCAGCAAGTCCGCTCCTGCCTGCAATGAGCTCTTTTAAGGGGGCCTCTGGCTTCCAGCTTCCAAGTACCCGACTCTGAGCCACCATCTCTACAGCCACCAGATCAACCCTTTCACAGTTCCACCGAGTCACGAGAGACTGTCATACGGAGTGAAGGAAGTCAGACAGAGGAGAAATGGCGTATGGTGTGCCTGATGTGTGGACATCTAAAGAGACAAGATGCAGCTGAGTTGACTTACAAAACAGACTCAGAGACTTCAGACAATGAACTCACGGTTGCCGGGAAGGAGGATGTAGGGAGGGAGGGTTAGGGAGTTTGAGATCGACAGGTACACCCTGCTGTATTTAAAATGGACCAGCAAGGACCCGCTGTAGAGCACACGGAACTCGGCTCAACGTCCTGTGGCCGCCTGGATGGGAGGGGAGTTTGGGGGAGAATTGGGTGCCTGTGTATATGTGGCCGAGTCCCTTCGCTATTTAACCTGAAACCATCATAGTGCTGTTGATCAGCCATTCCTCAATATAAAATAAAAAGTTTAAAAAGGAAAAAAATCAAAAACAAATCAAAAAATTTTTTTTAAAAATAAAATTCCCTCCAGTCACATCACTCCTGCTCAAAATCCACCAGAGGAGGGGAGTTTGGGGGAGAATGGGTACATGTGTATATACGGCTGAGTCCCTTAATCAGCTATTCCCCAATATAAAAAAGTTTAAAAAGAAAAAACTAAAAAAAAAAAAATTTTTTTTTTTTTAAATAAAATTCCCTTGACTCACATCACTCCTGCTCAAAATCCACCAGGAGCCACTTCCCATCACAATGAGGGTGCGATCCCAGCTTCTCCATTGTCTCTGACCCTGGGGACCACTCCATGCAGCCACACTGGCCTCGCGGGGCACTTCAGCCCAGGGAAGTGACGCTGCCTCTGCTGGAATGGTCCCTGGCATCCCCTCTCACCGCGCTCAGGCCCCGGGGGAAGCGTCACCTGCTTGGCGTGGCCTTTTCAACATCCTGCCTTTTTCTTCATTGCACTGGTGTCTGTCACCCGACACCCTAACCTGCCAACGCGCCACTGAGCCCCTGAGGACGGGGGAGCTTGTCGCTGCCAGGGCCCCAACAAGGCTCAGGACACAGCCTGGAGCTGACGGGGGTCTGGAGCTGACGGGGGTCTGCAGACACTGTTTCACTGGCACGAAGGAAAGTTCCTCCTCTGGGCATCCGGCCCACGCTTGTGAGTGTGTGTTAGTCGTTCAGTCACCTCTGACTCTTGGCCACCCCAGGGACTGTAGCTCAGCAGGCTCCTACATCCATGGGATTCTCCGGCCAAGAATACTGGAGCGGGTTGCCATGCCCTTCTCTAAGGGATCTTCCTGACCCAGGGACTGAACCCAGGTCTTCTGCATTGGCAGGTAGATTCTTTACCATCTGAGTCACCAGGAAAACCCTACGTCTGAGGATTCTAACTCACACGTACTCTCTCATCTCTATAAACAAATGGCCTTCTGTTTTTAAAAAAATCAAGGACTAAACCAAACCATCGCATTGTACACTTCAAATATAAGCTATTTGTGAATTACACCTCAATAAAACCGGCAGTGGGGAGGAAAAAGGGGTCTGGGGGAATGTCACGCACGAAACCCATTATAGCTGGCAAGACCCTGTGCTTTCCAAGCTCCACCAAACTATGCAGGCAAAGCATTCAAGCCCACAGGTGTGCCCCTGATAAAAGCCCGGTCACCCAGTTCATGTGAAACAGCCCCCAAATCTCAGCTGCAAAGTAATACACCACATCATTTTAACTGCCTTAGCCAAGAAATATTCTAAAAACTCGTGTTCTCTGCAAATCATTTCAAAGGATCGATAGTCTGTTTCATCATTTCCAGTGGGTAATTTTCCTTAAACTGTTCGTTTGGAAAACTGAAGCTATTCATAGGCAGGTTCATTTACAAAGGTTAACTGCTTCATGTTAATGTTTAGCTTTTAAATGTTTCTCGGAAAGATGCTATCAACCCTGCAGGAATGCTCTGACCCACTAACCCTCTTCCCCTGTTCTGTTTGCAGAGACTTCAGAGAGAGCTACTGGATTAAACCCAAGGACTCGCACCCCCTCGGCAGAGGCGGGGGAGGGGGACCCAAACTCCTGTCAACCAGACCCTTAGAGCAAAGCCTCCCGCTGCCTCCGACACTGACCAGACAGCCCGATGCCAGCCAAGGAGGGCGGGCACAGGCGCAGAGCGGGTTGAGGGCAGGAGGCCAGGACCCACGCCTGGCACCATGTCCTGCCGAAAGGCCATCGAAGTACAAGAGCGGGATGACTGCAGACCGTGACGACGCCCCGGTGGAAGTAACCCAGGTCCCTGATCCTGCAAATTCAAAGCCTGCCAGCCCCTAGCAGAGTAATACAATCAACAGAAATGTGTTAACTCAGAGGAGGGGGGTGGAATTGGGCTGACTGGTGAGATAGGAGACAAGAAGCAACTTTCCAGCTACAAGATGAAGAGAGAGGGCAGGAGAGCACCCAGCAGGCAACGGGCCGGCGGGGGGCGGGGGGGGGGGGGCCCACCAGCCTCAAACTAGCTCCGTGTCACCTCAAGGCTAGAGGGATCCCCGTGAGCCAGGCCTACAGACCCCCCAGCTCAAGGCCACAAGCAACTGCTGGCCGTGTCTCGACGCCAGGAAGGAACAGGAGACACGCCCGACGCAGCGCCCCCCAGAACTGGAGCGAGCGTCGGAAAAACAAGCAAGGCTCCTGGGGAGAGTCCTCCCACTTCCTGCTCCACTGAGCCGAGCAATGGAGACATTCATCAGCCCCGGGAATGCGGCGGCCGGAGAAGGGGGTCTCTGCCAGCTCCACACACAGCACACTGAGTCAGCCTTGTTAACGGTGCACGTCTGTACATTAACCATATTTATGCAACTCCGCTAGGACCATGCGCTTTCCAGGGCTGCGTTTTCTGTGCTCCCTAGGGTGGAATGGTAAGGGGTGCCTGTCCACGATCTTTGAAAGAAATGACCATCTAAGAGGACCCCACCGGGATCCACTGAGCAAAGCACGACACGGGTGGGTTTAAACGGCACTTTCTGGAACCCACCCCCGCCCTGTGCTCTCTGCCCATCACTCCACTATAAATCTGACGAAGCCAAACCAACAAAAGCAATGAGGAGATACTAATAACGGGTGGAAATCAAGACCACATGGCCACTAAACCAAGTCTAGGTTGTTTTTTTTTTTTTTTAAAGAAGAATGATGAGTGTTTCTACATTTAATATAATTTTTGAAGTTATATAGCCTATAAGATGCGATCAAATCCTACTGAAGACAGAGAAAAGGGAATACACTTTCCTATGACTTGCAGGGGTGAGAGCAGCACTCCTGTTGTCAGTTGCTCAGTCGTGTCTGACTCTCTCTGCGACCCCACGGACTGCATGAACTGAACCCTCCAGGCTTCTCTGTCCACGGGACTCTCCAGACAAGGATACTGGAGTGGGTAGCCATTCCCTTCTCCAGGGGATCTTCCCCACCCAAGGATCGAACCTGGGTCTCCCATGTTGCAGGCAGACTCTTTACCAACTGAGCTGCCAGCGAAGCAACAGGCTCTTGTGTCCTTTCTATTCGTCTATACCTAAGGCAGAGCAGATGCCCTCCACACCTTCAGTCTATGGGCTCCCTGAACGCAACCGCGTTTTCAAAATGTAATGACATTCCTGATGCTTAGCCCCTTCTAGAGATGAAAACTCAACAGATAAAAGCCCTGCCGCCAACCAGGCCCAAAGAAAAGGTCACTGGGAGCAAATCAACATTCCCCCTGAATCTTTCGATCAGCTTCTAAGAGAAGTTAAACATCACTTTTGAGAAAAACATAGGCTCTAATCTCCCCATTTCCACCCCCTAAAACCACCCAGGTCCAGGGTCAGCACCCTCACTCTGTAAACATGTTAGGCTTTGTGAGTGACGCAGGTCTCTACTGTGTACTCTTCTCGGCTTTTTTTTTTTTTTTTAACAATCCTATAAAAATATAAAAAAAAAATCTTAAGTCTGAGGCCGCACAAACACAGGATGCAGTTTGTGACTTCTTGACCTACAAACACAAAGAAAACCAAAAACAAGTCACCATTTCTTTCTTTGGGGAAGCAATTATTCTTTAGGTGGTAGGAGACAACTGTCAGTTCAGCAAAGCAAGGTAAAAAAAGAGACTTGGTTAAAACAGGAAAAATGGGGGTAATAACTATCGCTTGGAGAGGCAGAGTCCGAGAGAACCTCCACGGGGCCTGGCGTCTCTCAGGAAAGCGGAAGGCACCTCACACTGGTTCAAGGATGCTTTACCTGCCGCTAACCAAATATTGGCAAAGAGTCTGAGCTAAGTTTTTAAATGCAAAGTTTAAATCTGACACCATCTCCTACTAGTGTTATTTCATTAGATCTTATTTCCTTCCACAGTTCGAACTTCCTTCCCAGTGAACGTTCCTTACACACAAGGCAGCATTCCGACTATCTTTTCTTTTAGAGTTGGCCACATCCGAAGAATCAGTGATAGCTCGGTATTTGTAACTTAACGTGGCTTAAAAAAAAAAAAAAAAGTCTCTTTTTGCCTTTCTTAAATGACAACATATTAGGCCATCAGGTAAAGTGACTGATGACTCCCATAACTGATCACTCCCAGTTCCTAGCTCCTAAGAGGGTCTCTGAACTCAACTCTACAGAACAGAAAACGAATCTAGAGAAAAGAGAATACTCAACCCAGTTAGACTATTGCCTGGGTGAACACAGGAAAGCCACCCTGAAATTCCAGGGTGGTGGGATGGGAGAACTGCAGAGGAAAGGGCCCTCTGCCCCCTCCACTGCCAGGGAAAGGCAGAGGCTGCAGGTCAGAGAGGATGGTGCTTCATCGATCACCAGGAACATGTGCCAGATGCCAGAGAAAGAGAGGAAACAGCACGGTCATCTGGTCTCTGAGGTGAGCTGGCACGAACGTGAGGGCCAGACACCCCTGACCTGGATCCAGTATGCATTCAGAAGCCACTCCAAGGCCAAGGAAATGGTCTCTGCAGGCGGCGTGGTGATCTAAACCCCAAAGTCAACTTGAGACTTAGTTCTTGAGATGCATGGCATCAGAAACCAGGAACTCACTTGCTCTACACGAGTGAGCCATTCCATTTCCAGTCCATCCTGTAAGTTTAAAATGCCCTGTCCTAAAAGTAAGAACCATCCGGGACAAGTTATCAAGTAAATCACACGGTGTGCATGTGCCTGTGTGTATGTGTTAGTTGCTCAGTTATATCTGACGCTTTGTGACCCCATGGACTGTAGCCCGCCAGGCTCCTCTGTCCATGGGATTCTCCAGGCAAGAATAACTAGAGTGGGTTGCCGTTTCCTTCTCCAGGAGTTCTTCCCAACCCAGGGATCGAACCCAGATCTCCTGCATTACAGGCAGATTCTTTACCATCTGACTATCAGGAAAGCCCAAATCACATGGTCTCTCTGTTCAAGTGGAGTTTGAAAACCAAAAACAGATTTCTACCTCAAAAGGTATGTGTCTGCACCTCAAATGCTGAAGGTCCCAGAATGTACTTCACAAGCATGCAACCCTGAAGGGCCCTTGTTACCTCTTTATTTGCTTTAAATATATCCTTCTTGCAGGCTGCAGTTGTCCTCCACTCGAAATAATGCACACAGTCTGTAGCAGTTACAAACTCGGGAGTTCCCTATTTTTAAAAGAAGTAAAAATAAGTTAGCATACTGCATATTGTAAAATGTTCCTTTTCTAAAGTTGGAAACCGTGAAGGCTAATGAAAAATTTTAAACTAGCAGCAGTGGGGTGGGGGTGGGGGGTGGCACACAACTGCACACAACTGTTCTAGTTAACAAGGTCACCCGAGTGAGAAGTTCCCAAACTCAAAACTTCTGAGACAAAAGCTTCATAAAATCATGATGGAATTTGGCTCTAACTGATCCAAAACTGTTCTACTGCCCCAGCTATGCAAGTACAGTAAGCTCATGGGAAGTAATCCTTGCAGACCTTCCACTCTCAAACTCCAAATGTTCTCTGAACCAAACGCCAACAAAACCAAAGCCAGAAAATGTGACCTCATGCTTCCTGGAAGCCGCGGAGGAGGCCCATCTGGACCTGACCAAGCTCATACACCGGCCTTCCTTAAACGCCCCCACACTGGAGAGGGGCCCCTCCTAACAGACGGGGACCAGCGATGACCACGGTGTGGCTGGTTGATAAGACCCAGCGGGAACTTACCCCTACACTCCCATGAGCAAATCTGAGGAGTTCTGCAAATTCTGGTTCTTGTAGCATGAACACAGAATTCCTCAAGAAAAGTTAGTTAAAATTCAAATGACAGCTTACTCTGTAACTCAGACCTCCAGATTTCATACCACTGCAAAAATAGATTATTTCCCAAAGTTTCAACATGGACAAGAGTGCAATGGACAGTCTGGTCCAAAATTAACAATATCGAGTTATATTTTTCAAGTTCTTCACACAAGACAGGATGGGCTTAAAAATGCAACAGTCACAGCACCAAACTCTAAAAATGATATTTTAAAGCAATCTGGTAGCTACGTGAGCTCCACTCTATCTGATTTTTCTAAACACTTGGATTCTTACTCTGATTATAGAACACTCGTAGAACATGTATACAAGTTGTTTTTCCTAAAAGCTAGCAATCATTTGCTGAGAGTCCCTTTCTAAACAGTAAAGATTAAAACCAAAATATCACATACAATATGCAGAGTGAGGACAAACTTCATACTTTAAACAATTATGTTCCATTTCAACACTAGTAATACCCCGAAAGTTGGGCACCCCATTACCCACTGGCCAAGGTTTCTTCTTGATAGATGTCAGTTTGTCCAATTTAATGTAAATGAGAAAAAAAAAAAAAACATTTAAGAACCAAATACACTGCCCTGAAAACTATCAAAAGAAAATGCAGAAAGAAAAAAAAAATTATGCCTGCAACATAAACATTAAACAGAGTTGCGAGTTTAAACACACTAATCTTTACGACGGCGGTGTACACAGGATGTGGGTCAAGTTTCACTTAAACATTTTAACTATAGGCTTAGGATTTGTTTACTTATTGGTTTTTAATGATGATGGTCATTTGGTTGCGGTTTCTGTTTATCTGTTCGCTTGAGTTTTTAATTTTAGTCACTTGTCTTAGAATACAAGGACAGCAAGAACGCCCCAGGGACAAATGTTTTTAAAAGAAAGATTATGAAGTGACTCTGCATGGACTCACCAAGGTTTTCCCACATAAAAAGGTGATGCTACTCTGGACTTTGTGATTTGTGTTCTGCTGCTTACAGTTCACGGTTGTGTTGAATTCCAGAAGAGACCTGCTTGCACTTTTCAAAACAGAGTCACCTATTCGGAGAGAAAAGAGCATGAACAAGCTAGAAGACATTCATAACCAAATGCTATTTCCAAGCAGGAGCAAAAACGGCACTTCTAAAAATGGCACTATAATTCTTCTGAAAAGCTTACAAAGTGTCCCTTCCCCAGGATTCTCTGTCTCAGGAATGCCATCCCCGCCCCACCTCCTGCTGTTCAAGCCCCAAACAAAATGGCACTAAGTCCTCTCTCTCTCTCATCTGTCAACATGGGCAAGTTCCAGCGCTTCTACCTTCATCTCAAATCCGTCCACGTCTCTCCATCTCTACGACGACTGCAACCGCTGTCATCCGTGTTCTGGCTGCAGCCTCTTAATGGGGCCCCTTGCCTCCAACCCCTGCCTCGTCCCTCACCATCCTCCCTTTCCCACCCCTCTTGCACCAGTCTGATCTTCAAAAACATAAATCAGAATATATAGTTTGGCTGAAGAAATCCTTCTATAACTTCATACATACACACTGTAAAAAACAAAAATTTTTAGAACAGTCCACAAATAGGGTGATCACTTCTCAGTTTGCCTGGGATGTTATTAAAAAAAAAAAAAAACAAAAACCTATACAGTATCAGTGATGATAGTTGGCACAAGAACAGACAGACTGGGACAGAGATCAAGACACCAGAGCAGAGAGCACAGTCACCAGGACTCTTGCGTCAAACTTTGATATGTGATGGACCACGTCAGTGAGCAAAGAGACTGTTCAGTAGATAAAGCCGGAAAAAAAATAGCAATCTGTACTGGCAAAAAGATAAAAACTGAATCCCCACTTACCACTGTATACAAAAATCAACTCTGCACGGATTAAAAGATATAAACATGAAAAACCAAATTCTCTTAATAAAATATGTATGTAGTTATCTTTTAAATCCTTAGTGCAGCAAAATATTGAAGACTCAAAAGCATTAACTACCAAAAAAAACTTTTTAAAAGTTTCCATTCGTCAAAAAATACCTTAAGTAAAACAGAAACAAATTATAAACTAGGCGATACATTGAGCTGGCAAAGAGCTAGCATCAAGAATATATATACTCATACATAAAAACAAAATCATTTTTTAAAATTTTAGGAAATAAAAGGAAACAAATGACCTCTGAGAGAAAATGCTGAGAGGAAAAAGGGGAAAACCCACACCAAGTCACATTGAAATGGACAAGACATGATAGAAGAAAAACATCTTCATAGTACAAAGAGATGTTCAACATCACTGGTGATCAAGACCACATAAGCATACCAACCCCAGCCATTATATGGACAAAAATTAAAACACCCAATGTTGGAGCAGAGACAGCCCAGAGCTCTCCTGTGTTGCTGGTGTAAGTATTAACTGGTTTAACCAGTACATAAGTTGGCGTGGGCACTGAGTCTTACCACTGAACATTCACATACCCTATGCCTTAGCTAGTCAACTCTTAGGTAAATACACAAATGCGCGCCACAAATATATATATATATATATATGTATAAAACAAGAAACATGTGAAAGAATATCTCATGTTCTTCATACTAGTGAAAATCTGGAAACAACTCAAAGGCCCATCAAAAGAAGAGCAGATAAAGTAACCTTGCTAGATCTACACAATATACTACAACATAGGAGTCAGGAGAATAAATCAGGGAAAGACAACAATAGTTTTTTTTTTAGCAGTATGCTAACTGTTACCACTTAAGCTCCCCCAAAACCACACACTGCCTGATACATACTTTCTATTAAGTTAAAAACACCACATACAGCCAGACAGACTCTTGACTAGAGTAAGAGAGGAAAGAAAGGAAATGTTAGTGGACAGGATGTGGGCGAATGATTACCTCCAGTGAAGAGACAGGAGCATGGAGAGATAGTGGTTATTGTCAAGGTCCTAGATTTTGTGACAGAAGGGTTTCATTGCATTATCCAAAACAACTAATTTAAAAAACAAAACCGAAAAAAAAGGTTAGTTCACAGACTAATGACGAGTGAGTGTCATGACCTCAGGATTACAACTGGTCTAATTCGATACATACACCGGAGATCTTTAAGCAGGGGGAGAAAAGAAAAAAAAAAAAGAAAAACGGGGGAAAAAAAAGAGGGGAATGGGTAAAAATTTTAAGACGCTAATGGAGAGGAGATAATAATGGCTTTCAGACCCCATAGCACCAGACTTCACAGTACAGTGGTTCTCTGCCTTGCCTGTCTGAAACGCGGCAAAGGTTTGCCAGAATCGTCCTTCGGCGCCTAAAACTCCAGGAGGTCTCTCTGAAAAATCTTTTGTTTTTTTCCTCGGACCAACAGCCGCAGAGGCCTGCGGAGGCGGCTCCGGGACCGTGGACAGCGCCCCGCGGCTCCGCCCACCGTGGGTGTGGCCGGGGCCGGGTGACGGGGCGGGGCCTGGAGGCGGGGCGGGGCCTCCCGCGCCCCCGCAGCGCCGCGCTCCAGGAGACTCGGGGCGCAGGGGGGGGCGGCGGGCTCGGCCGGCAGGAGGCGGCACGCGCAGCTGCCAGAAGGGGGCGCTTCCAGGCCGTGGCGGGGGGCGGGGGGAGACCCCCCACCTTAAAGACCCTCCCCCCGCGCCTCTGTCCCCCCCGACGCGGCGGCCCCATCCGGCCCCGTGCCCAGAGCTCCCGGGGGCGCCTTATAACTGCGGGGCTCGCCCTGTGCGCAGACCAGACGGGCCCTGGCCTCGAGCCGAGACGGACCGGCCGAGCTCCGCGGCCGCGGCTAGGGGGACAGCGGCATCCCTTAGCGTCAGGCCCCGTCGGCACCGCGCCCGCCTGCCCGTCCAGCCTGCCTGCCGCCCGCTCCTCCGCCTGCTGGCCAGGACCGACTGCCCACCCCGGCACTCGGCGAGGCCTCGGTGCACCGCGGCAGCACCCCCGCGGCAGACCCCCGCGGCATCCCGGCCAGCCTTGCCGTCCTCCCCGGACGAGGGCCGGGCGAGGACTGTGGGGCGGCGGCCAGCACGCCAGGCCCACGGCCAGCTCCCGAGGACGGCGCCAAATGGGCTGGGCCGCGCTCACCGGGCCCGCCAGACCGCGCCGGGTCCTCCAGACCGCGCGCCGGGCCCGCCAGACCACGCTCTCCCGGCCGGGCGCGCCAGACCAGACCGCACTGGCGGGGCCCCAGCAGACCAGACCGCGCCGGGTCCTCCAGGCCGCGCTCTCCAGGCCGGGTCCTCCAGACCGGGCTGCGCGCGCCGGGCCCGCCAGACCGCGGTCTCCCGGCCGGGCCCGCCAGACCAGGCCGCGTCCGCCCAGGCCCGCCAGGCCGCGCCGGGTCCTCCAGACCGCGCTCTCCAGGCCGGGGCCGCCAGACCGCGCTGGGTCGTCCAGACCGCGCGCTCGGCCCGCCGGACCGCGCCAGGCCCGCCAGACCGCGCGCGCCAGGTCCTCCAGACCACGCTCTCCAAGCCGGGTCCACCAGACCAGGCCGCGCGCGCTGGGCCCGCCAGACCAGCTCGCGCTCGCCAGGCCCGCCAGATCGCGCCGGGTCCTCCGGACCGCGCCAGGCCGTGCGCGCCAGGTCCTCCAGACCACGGTCTCCAGGCCGGGTCCTCCAAACGAGGCCACGCGCGGCAGGCCCACCAGACGGCGCTCTCCAGGCCAGGTCCGCCAGACCAGGCCGAGCTCTCCAGGCCAGGCCGCGCCGGGTCCTTCAGACCCTGCGCCCCGGGCCCGCCAGACCGCGCTCGCCAGGGCCCGCCAGGCCGCGCCGGGTCCTCCAGACCGCGCTCTCCAGGCCAGGTCCGCCAGACCAGGCCGAGCTCGCCCGGGCCCACCAGACCAGACCGCACTGGCGAGACCCCATCAGACTAGACCGCGCCGAGTCCTCCAGGCCGCACTCTCCAGGCCGGGTCCTCCAGACCAGGCCGCACGTCCCGGGCCTGCCAGACCTGTCCGACCGCAGCCTCCAGGCCGAGCCCCCCAGACCGAGCCGCGCTCGCCTGGGCCCGCCAGACCAAACCGCACTTGCCGAGCCCGCCAGGCAGTGGCGGGTCCACCCGACCGCAGTCTCCAGGCCGGGGCCGCCAGACCGCGCCGGGTCCGCCAGACCACGCGCTGGGCCCTCCAGACAGCGCTCTCCAGGCCGGGCCCTGCAGGCCGCGCTCGCCCGGGCCCGCCAGACCAGG
Organism: Cervus canadensis; assembly: GCF_019320065.1. NCBI lineage: Eukaryota > Metazoa > Chordata > Mammalia > Artiodactyla > Cervidae > Cervus > Cervus canadensis. The sequence continues at coordinate 30,853,929 of NC_057418.1, read as the reverse complement.
CCGCGTTCACCCGGACCCGCCAGACCCGGCCACGCGCTACCGGCCAGGCCCCGCGAGGTTCTCCCGACCCTGCGCTCCAGGGCACCCGCCAGGCCACGCTCGCCCGAGCCCGTCAGACCCAGCCACGCTCTGCAGCCCGGGCCGCGCCGGGTCCTCCCGACCCTCCGCGCCAGGGCGCCCATCCGGCCGCGTTCGCCCGCACCCGCCAGTCCCGGCCACGCGCCGCCGGCCAGGCCGCGCCGGGTCCTGCAGACCCTGCGCGCCCGACCGCGCTCACCAGAGTCCGCTCGACCAGGCCGCGCGCCGGGCCTGCCAGGCCTCGCCTGCCACCCTCGGCGCCCACGGCCGAGCCCGGCCGAGCTCGCAACCCGACCTCGCTGAGGCTGCCCGGCCTGGCGATCGCGCCTCCGCCGGCGGCCGCGGGGCCCAGCACGCGGCCGCCGGGCCTCCTCAGCACCTCGCTGAGGGCCTGCCAGCCGGGCCGCTAGCCCTCTCCGACGTGCTCCGGCCAGGCCGCCCCCTCGCGGAACACGCTCGCCTCTGCTGTATCGTGTCTTTCGACGTGTGCGGTTTCACGTGTTCCTTCGCCAAAAAGAGAACCCCCCTGCCCAGCTCTCGCCTCCGCCTCACCTTTCCGCTCCTCTTTCTATGAACACTCCAAAAGAGATTTCCACTCTGGCTCCTGCCCCCTCCCTCTCGCCTTGACCCCCACACTCGCCGCCCCCCCCACCCCCGAGCCACGTGATTCGCTGCTTTCAGCTTCAAGTCTTTGCTCAAATGTCACTTTCTCAGCGACACCCACCCCACTGAATATTCCTGAACACACATCCCGAGACGCCCCCCCCCCTTCCACTGTCTTCTACAGCATCCGTCACAGTCTTACTATCCCACTTAGCCACTGTCTTTCTTGCGGCCTCCTACACCACTAGAATGTAAGCTCCGTGAGAAAAGGGGTTTTTGTCTGTTTTGGTGACTGATTCATTCAAATATTTGTTACAAATCAATAAATGAGTATTAAGTGTTAGCTGTTTTTTAAAAAAAAAATTATATATATATGTTATGATTTAACCAAGTAAATCAGAATATACTACAATGTACTTAACTATCCCATGGTTAGGCTGTTTCGGCATATTTGCCACAATTTTCAATGCTACAAGGAACTTTTTTTGTACAAAAGTCTATGTACAAAAGACTGTTACAGGGATCTAAGTTTTTAAATGTAACAGATAATTCTAGACTATCAGGAGAGACTCTAAATGGGATAAAAATATGAGTTACACCTAGAAGGCAACCAGGTTATCACCAGGTATCATCTTATATATCTAATAGAATTATATCATTTTTTAAAATGTAAAGATACAAGGCACAAGAAGAAATGGTATTTTCACATGTTAATAGAGACATGAAAGTTAATCTAGTGATCAACCTGGATTGCTGTTATAGATTTCTGTGAATGTTCACAGGAATCATTAAGTACAACCTTAAGTCAGGGGTCAGTCTGCTTAGAGTAAATGAAGTCACATGACCAGCAACTGCAACTGAATTTCACACTCTGTCCTACCCCCAGGTCACCTATAAGAAGCCAGTCAGAATCCCAGGCTTTCATGGTGAGTAACCTCACTTAACAGTGAGTCTGTTACCTTGGTGAAAGGGGCTATAATAGCCTTCATGAAGTGGATACATAATTTTCAACCCCCAGAAAGATTAATTAAATGCAAATCATGGTATTAATATTAAGGCTGTTAGGAGGAATGTGAACATATTCAGTACTTTTATATACTTGTGATGTTTAATGTTACAACTAATTCAGAGGGTATAACTAAGCAACTGATTCAGAACTGTGACAATGTTAGAACAGCTAAGAGAATTTCAGGTTTATCATATTTCTACACTTAAACTATTAAATTTGTAAGAATTATTGTTAATCCTTAAACTTTAATCGTCAGATCAGATTATCTGATGTACTTTAAACAGAAATCAAATGTATAAAATGCATAAATTATTGTAAAATGTGATGAAGATGATTCAACGAGGTTGTAAATGGAACCAAATGGCTGTTCACCGACCCCATAAAAATGACTGCTAAACTCTGCTAGATTTATATATGTAACAGTATCACTGGCCTAAGAAGAACTAATACAGGATTTTTTAATCAAAAATAATGTAATATTGTTTAGACCAAAGTTGAGGTTTTAATATTTGTCTGTAAGTACAAAAACTGCCCTATGGGCACTATAAAACTCACATCAACAATTATCTTCCCACAAGGGTTAGAGACAATCATCTTCCTATAGTAATATATGAATGTGCCCGTTTCTAGGCTCCCTGCCAGCATTCCATGATTCAACCATTTAAACTTCTGCCAATGTGACTGAAGGAAAACTAGATTTCATTATTGCTTTGATTTGCATTTATGCCTGGCTTACAAATGAAGCTGAATTGACCATCTGGATTTCTTCTTTTGTGAATTGCCTGTTCTTAGAGACTTTGCTATTTTGCTCCTGCGTTGTTTTTCTTATCATTTATAAAGAGAAATTCCTACCTCCTTCAGATTATATTTCTATTTTACTAGGCTTTTTCCCCCCAATGTTCATTGTCTTTTTACTTTTAATTAATCCATAATCTCTGTAACAATGCAAAGGAGATGTCTAATATTGTTTCCTAGGAGATAAATGGCTTAATTATATCTAAATTTCAGGTTATTCATTAAGTTCTCATATGTGTTTGGATCTGTTGCTAAACTAGCTCTTCTTTTCTCTGATCTATTGGAAGCTCCAGTTTTTGCGGCTATTTTCCAAAATTCACGTTTGTCTTCCCTTTCTAGCAAACTGATGTCAGTTTCCAGCTGTCCTGTAAGAGCCAGGAGTTCAGGTTACCCACCATACTTCCCGTATTAGCGCTCTAACTGTCTGATGGGACACTGTGATCGCAGAGCAAGAAGCCAAGTAAGTCCCCAGGCTCTGCAGCTGGCCTGTCAGCATTCAAATCCGCAACCACACAACCTCTGGCAGGCTGCTTATCCATGTCGTGCTTCAGCTTTCTCCCTTATAAAATGAGGGAAATGAGATCATCGGCTTCAGAAGTTGATGAACAAATTAAATGAGATACTTTTTACTTAGAAACAGAACACCTGGCATGTAAGTGCACACCAAGTTTAGTGATTAGCTATAAAACTAAATTTACAAGAACAAATTTAGTTATTTCGACTGTACAACACAAATGAGCAAAATGAGATCTGATTCAAGGTGACCTGTGCTAATGTTCATGTTGCTCTCACTCTTGCTCACACACGTGTGCTTTCCTGAGTTGAAGGACAGGGCAATAACCGCTAGTGCTGAAAGCACACTTCATCTAGCATACCATTCTCTCCCCCAGAGGGTCTGAGGCCCCAGGAAGAGTATGTCATGTGTGTCTGGGAGTAAAATGAGATTAGAAACAGCTGTTTTATATCATTGTCAACCGGTAACAACTCATCTTTTTTAACTCTCCCTTTCAACCAACCTCTCCTAGTCCACCAAGCCCAGCTTTCTAAAAACACGTTTTATCAGATCACCTCCCCCCCATTACCGTCACAAAGAATCTATAATGGATCCACTATCTGCCCCAGAAAATACCAACTCTCCCCCCTGGGCTTTCAAAGCCTATCTAACTTGGTCATTCTCGAGTTTTGTGCCAACTTCACAAATCCTCCTCCTAGAGACTTGTGTGCATCTGGTACCCATCTATGTTACACCGCACTGCACTGCAGTGCCACAAACCAGAAGCACACTTTCACTAGCCAAAAATACTATAGCCCGTATTATAATAAAATCAAGAGGAAAACTACTTTTCCTCTTCCTGAAAACCTAAGTAACAACAGCCAACAAGCCCACTTGGGGCCTCTCTCCCTGAATTGTCCAAACTAAGAAACTGATGATCTCATTTGCACTTTTTTTTTTTTAATTTGGCTGCCCTGGGTCTTAATTGTAGCATGCAAACTTGCCTTTCTGCTGAGGCATGCAGGCTCTAGTTCCCTGGCCAGGGGATCGAACCCAGGCCCCCTGCATTGGGAGTGAGGACTCTTAACCACTGGACCACCAGGGAAGTCCCACAAATTTTTTCAGTATATCACAAAATAGTAAAATTTGGCCCAGGAGTTCAGAACGAGCTGGTGCTTTCTCAGATCTCTATCCTGGGCCCCAAATCCCTCTGACCACTGTTCTTGGTCTAGACTGTCTCCACGTTGGGGGAGAGGGAAGCCAGGCAGACGCTGGAGCTCGACCAGCAGACCTCCCAGACCTCGCTCTTCTTTTTTCTAAACATTACTTTCTAAAAAGCCCTTTCAAGTGTGCTTTAGGAATTTGCGTTCAAGATGACAGATGGAGCTACCAAAGGAACTCGCCCCTCCCAACTCCAAAACCGATTCCCGCCTCCTGGTGCCACACCGTCCCCAGTCACACACCGGGCCCACTTCGCCCCGACCCGTCAGACCTCACCCCTGAAAACGCCCGGGTCACAGGTCACCACGGACACCCACACCACCACCCCCGAGGGTGACACCTCCTGCTTTCACATCCGCCCCACATCTCTTTTACACATCTGCCCCTTTCACGCTCCAAGTAACGTGGCAGGGCCATCAACCACGTGGACCCATTATCCTCCCAAAGGAAAGGGATCTCGACCAAAAAAAAAAAAAACCACCAGGGCTGCTGGGCAAATGAAATGAGCCCTAGGAAAGAGGTCTGTGCTTTTTCCTCTAGGAGGAAGCCCTTAGGACCATTTAATTTTTAGGGGGAGCCCAAAGCCAGGGACCATCTGCAACCCCACGTGAATACAGACTGCCTGAGACTCAAACCACCACAGCAGAAAGCAGAAAGATACAGGGGGAAGGGAGTCGGGCGTCAGAGGAAATGGGTGTGAAAGAGGGAGAAAAGGAAAGACAGGGTTTAAGAAAAAACAGGAGAAGGCAGAGCCATATAGGAAACATCCTTCTTAGCAATAAACACAAAGGCACATCAATCTTCACAACGACTGACTGCACAGCACCCGCGGGACGGGCGGAAGCTACCCCCGTCTCAGCTCGGACACTCACATCGCTACCACTCTGAACTCCTATGAAACACAAAATATACATTATGGATCCTAAGCTTATATAATTAAAGAGACAGCTTACATACACAGTCATTTTTGCAAAATCAGGATCTCCCACGTGTAGTAAGCTAACAGCAGTTTTACTTACCCACAGAATGAAAGCTGTCTGTCTTCAAGTCTTGCATACAAACAGCACTTGATGGTCCACACTGGGCAATACCCACATTTCCACAGATGTTGATTTTATAAAGCATGTTATTTTTGGTATCCACCGCTTCCCATGTATAACTAGAAAGGAAGAAAAGCAATTTGTCACTGTCACTGATCTGCCAATAATTAAACTTCTCTCTAGTTTCATATTCAAGCCACATTTGCTTAAGACTACCATAACCTAGAAGATACACTTTCATTAGCCAAAAATACTAAAGTCAAACTATGTTAAGTTGAATAGAAGCCAGGGCAGAAACCACTAAATACCACCTCGCTCTGGTTCAATCCGCCCTGAAGCAGCCTCAAGACTCCATAAGCATTAAAATACTTAAAATTCTACCATTAATTTAAGAATACCAACTCAGATATTTAAGTAATTGCTCAGGAATTATGTTGAGTTTTAAGGCAGTGACCTTTCCAATCACCGTGGAAAGCTGCAAAGCCAAATATTTGTTTTTAATTTTGTTTATCTTATTTAAAAACTAGTTATGACATGTGAGATAGTTCTGGTTCTGGTTTTACCTTTAACAGTTCAGATCCGAAGTGACAAGATGAAGTTATGCCATCAGGCGACGGATCCAAAATCAGACAAAATTAACTTTTGGTTGATTCACTACATGAAGTATTTTATATGCATTAAAACTCGCTGTCTGTTCAAATCTCTGGCAAAGTAGATATTGAGTAACTATCCATGAACCAATCTGCATACTTGGGACAAAATACAGCTGACCCTTGAACAACATGGATTTCAACTGCACGGGGCCACTTACACATGAATTTTTTTCATTAAGTACTGTATTGCCATATACCAAACGACAAGCCGTGGTTGGCTGAACACACAGATGCAAACTGTGGATGCAGACGTGAACTGTAAAGCTGGATGTGAATTTTCAACAGGGGTGGGGAGGGCAGGGTGGGGTGTCGCACGCCTAACACCCACACTATTCAAGGGCCAACTATAACGCTTGGTCAGTTCTCTCGTAACAAGGATTCTCAATTCTCCACTCTTCCCCGGGAGAATGCTGTGTCAATTCTGTAAAAATTTCCTCAACAAGGGTAGATGGGAAACGAGAGTAAATAAAAAGTTCCTCACAAAATGCACAAGGTACATTAATGCAACAGTACTGTCGAAAGGACAGAAGATAAATCAGAATTCCTATCCTGGAATTGTGGAGGAACCGGGTGTGAGACCTTGAGGTTGCTAAGCTGGAAACCACAAGTATGTGTCAGGAGCTTACCATGGGCAGCACCAGCTTGATGGGGAAATACAGCCCCCATAGGACCACTCCACTTTCGGGGCTCCCCTTCGGCTGGGTGTCAGAGCACTGACTCGGCACAAACCCCAGGCAACACACCTTTCCTTGCCCAGAGGCAGTCTCCACAAGAGCCCCGTCCAGCAATGAGGAACCCCAACAGGAAGGTTACTGGCAGACAAGGAGGCAGGTGTGCTCCTGAACCCAGATCTGGGGACCGATCAACTCCACCTGCCAGGAAACCAAGGACCTGGGCACACGTCAGCACTCAGGCAGGGCTCTGAGAGCTCCGCTGGGAGTTCTGACAGCCACTGAACTTCAAGAAACCTGAAAAACAGGCTGGAGTGCTTTGGCAAGCACCAGCCTTAGGGTGACGCTGGACTCAGATGCAGTTACCACTAAACTCAGCCTTCCTACCAGTAAGTAACACCTTTTACCTCCCCAAGTCCAGAGTTCCATGGCCCGAGAAAATGACCCAAGTAGTATCAGGTGCCAGCAAGTCATCTATCCAGGCCTGTTTCTTTTGACCTTCATAACCTTTCTTCATTCGCTTCACAAATAAATCTTAAGTTCTTAGTGAGGAGTACAGAAATGATCAAGCAATGATCATTCCAAAAATGCCCTGCCCTCTTGGAGTGAATATTCCAGGGGAGGACAGAAAAAAAACAGGTAAGCAAATACACAGGAGAATTCCACCTTCTAACACAAAGCAGTAACAAAGTAGCAGAAATGTGATAGGAATCAACAAGAGTAGCTGAGATCAAACTCACGCTAAGACTTGAATGACAAAATGAGCAACCCAGGGGAAGATGTGGTGGGAAGGATATTCCAGCAGACTAACGAGTCATTCCGAGGTCCTGAGGCAGGCATAAACTCAGCACAGGGATGGAAGGGAAGGAAGGGCCCTATGGCTGGAGCGAGGTGGAGAGAACGAGCAGCAGATGAGATCCAGGAGATGGGGACACCTGGTCACACAGATTAAAGGAAGCAGTTTGGATTCTGAATTTGAAGAAAAGACAGGCTGCTCAAAGATCCACACTATGGATCTTTCCTTAAAATTTTAAGCTAGTGTTTTTATGTGCAGAGTATTAGTAGACTTTTCTATTAAATACAGTTAATTCAGGAAAATTGTGAATCTCTTACTCAGGGCCCCAAAGTTTTTCCAGGATAGCAGACACCAAATTTAAAGCACTGGCATCATTAAAGTGTTCCACCACATGAGAGGTGTGTGAAGGCATTTTAGAATGAGTGAACTGGTAGGAATCAACTCTAAAGAAATGCACGTGGTGACCGAAAACACTACGCTTTTCTTAAAACAGAAACCCACTGCCATTTCTGCAGAGGTGATAGTTAAATAAGGCAGATGTAAACAGCCTGTGTGAGTGCAGCAGGAGAGAGATAGAAGAGCGTGAAATGGGGAGGTGCTGTCCCAACAATCTGGTAATCAGAATTCCTAGAAAGACGCTGCCCGAGTCAATCGTATTTCTTTTCTCTACTTGTATTTCATATTTGCTTTCTGTCAAGATTAATCAAAATGATAAGTGGTTATGGGAGGAAGGGGGGAGGGTGCTGTGAAAGTACTCGAGTGCTGGGTGTCTTCAAGGGTTTGATTTAACCACCAACACAAGGCAGAGACTCACAAACCTAAACTGCAGCTCTTGGGTGAAGAGTCCTCAGTCAGTGCTTGAAAGGGTCCGATTCCAACAGACACGTGTCTGCTCGAAAACAGACACACACGCCCAACGCCTTGTATCGTTAGGAGCTCAGGAATGATTGTTTAGTTGAAATCATCAATCTGAAAACTCACAAGGCATATTCCAAAACCTACAGTGTCAACTGCTGGCCCCTTATTTAGATTAAATTATCATCCTTAATAAACACGTTTTAAAGATGATTTCACTAAATTTGAAAGTCAAATAAATATCCGATAGCACTTAAGAGAACTACGTTTGGCACTAGATAATTGTAGCCTCCTTGCCAAGATTGAAAAGCAAACTACCAGAATGGCCGAGGCCGAAATCATTCTTTAAATTTATGCTGAAGTTTTAAAGCACTATGATCGTATTTGAGAATGAGAGAATGGCTTCAGAAACAATAAAAGCACATAGACTAAATAAAATTTAATGATATGTTAGAGGAATAATAATATTTCATCCAAAAGTTTTCCACTAGAAAATTCTCTACATGAGGTGAACACATACAGCCAAAATGAGGAAACACAACAGTAAGATTTATTTAAGAGCCAAGCAACTGAGACCATTCAGCTGAGATTCCCAGAAAAGTCTATATTCTACACTAAGCTTTTTGGGCTTACATAAATAAAGAGGGGGGAAAAAAAAACTAACAGGAAAAAATGAGTCCAACGTGTCAGACCAAAGAGAAAAATGAGCTGTAATATTAAAATTTTAAACTTTTAGCAGGGAACAAACCATGGAAGAAAATATCTCCAAGTTGGGTGGAAATGTAGTCTTTATTCAGACACACAGACACGAATGTTTGAAATATATTTGCTCTATAAGCATCGACTAGCAGACAGATAGTGTAAAAGCCCAGTGGGCATCTTCACGAAACTCTTGACTCTCCTATCAGGCCAAGACTTCTATGAGACACCGTGGTTCTAAGCTGTCCCCCATCTCATCTGTGAGAAACAGGATGCCAGGAGATGGAGCAGGAGAACCCTAGGAAGTGTGTGGTCTTGGGGAACCAGCACCCAGAGGCCCCTCCCAGCACCCAGAGGCCCCGCCCACTTTGGGGTCTTAGAATCAGTTCCAATCCTGCGAGGAGACCCAGCCTAACCTCAGTCAGCAGCGCTCTTCTGGACACAAAACCACCTGGACAAGAACCCTGGCTTCGAAAACTAGCACACGCAAGCAAAATCCTTGCCACGCTACCTCCTTCTCCAGAGTAGTGTAAATATCATTAGCCAATGTCCCCCTCCCGCCCTTAGAAAACTCCCAAGTTCACTTCAAAGCAAACCTGGCAATTAGACACAGAGGGCTGCACGCAATGCCCCCTGGACCACATGGGCTGGCCCCTGCTGTTATCCTCAGCTCTGACACCAACCCTCCTGGCACTTCCCACCACCCACTGCTAGATCTGATGTGCCCTAGTATCCCCCACTGCCCTGTGATTCAGGACAGGAGTGTCCTCCGTTCCAGAATGACAGAGTGACAGATACAGGGACAGAATCAATATATGTTGGCAGGCTGGGAAGGAAACTGGCCAGTGGACTAAGTGTGGATCACAGCAAACTCTCACCCCAGGCCCTGAAGTCTACACGGTAGGCCGCCCAAGCACCATACATGGTTACTCAACTCTCTCGAATTCCTCCACTTTAGAGTCAGACTCCATGGCTCAGAGACATGAAACCCCCTGCCCAGCGTCACACAGCTATGAAATGACGATGCCAGGCACGAGCCCAGGTCCATCCCAGCCCCAAGGGCAAATGCTCACACTAAGATCAACTGCCTCATTTATTCACCTTTTTTTTTTTTTTTTAGATATTTACTTTTAAGTAAATAACACTGAAGCTAGCAAAGCATTCCAGGAGACTTTAGGAGCTTCAGTCTTGTCACAATAGATGCCCCTGAAATGGCAGACCCCGAGTGTCGATTTCCGGAGTGAGTGAATGCACCTGAGCATGGCCCCTGGAGAGAAGCTGTTGGTGAAGACTTCTGTGACGATCCAGGCCGCCCCACATCATGCTGATCAAAAAAAGACACTTTTCTGAGCTCGGCGTTAGTTGTTCGGTCGTGTCCAGCTCTTTGCAACCCCACGGACTGTAGCCCGCCAGGGACCTCTGTCCATGGGATTCTCCAGGCAGGAATCCTAGAGAGGGTGGCCTTTCCCTTCTCCAGGGGATCTTCCCAACCCAGGGATCGAACCTGGGTCTCCCGCATTGCAGGCAGATTCTTCAGCATCTGAGCCACCGGGGAAGCTCAAGTTCTTGCCTAAATTTTAAACTGCTGCTGCTATTTACCTCCACCATGCACCGCCCCCGCCCCCGCCCCAGTCCAGGTCTGTTCTCTCTCTTGCATGGTCTCAACTGCCAAACCCCAGAGACACTGCCTTCCGCAGCCTCTCTTCCCTCACCCAACTGACTTCCATGGGAAGAACATCAATCCCTTCAGCCCCCCCTTTCCCACCAACTGCCCTGGCCTCACTCTAGCACCCAGACTGGCTGAGGATTCCACGAGGAAGGAACAGGTCTCCACCGTTTTCCTCGCCTTAGGGTCACATCCTCCTTTACTATGACTCGGGAGCTCAGCAGACAGCTGCCCTCCCAAAATCTCAGCCAAGAATCCCACAGTCAGTGTCGTCCGTCAGTAACTGGGGAACATCATGCAATCAAACCACCGAGGCAGCAGGGAGCGGGGTGAGAGGACCGCAGGAGTCACATAGAAGGCAAATGACTTTAAGAGATCTCGGATCTCAAACTGAACTCTGCGGCTGAGATAGGCCCTGGGGGTGGACGATTCATCTCATCAGATAAACTGAGGACACAGGCTGTAGTCCCTCGGTTCAAGAAAGCTTGAGACCATCTGCCCTTGACTGTGATCCCACGGCCTCTGCCGAAACCACCTTGAAGGACAGAAGTCAGTCCGTCTGTTCCACGGCCTGGAGGTTCCATTTTAATCTCATTTGGTTTACGTTTCATAATATCCTGAGAAGTTGTTGGCACGCAACCAATTAGAAGATCACCAGTTAGAAGAAAGCAGACGACCAGCAGACCGTCAACCAACCTGGAGATGGCAAGGCGTTCCTCCCTGCCCAGTACGGTCTGAGAGCCACACTGAGAGCCCGACCTGGTCAGAACGGGGCCAAACCGGGGGCAGCAAGGAAGAAGCCAATCTATCTGGCCATCACAGCTGCCTGGAGATCAGAAAGGTTCCCGAAGAGAGACAGAGAGCCACCTCTACTGAACGTGGTGCCAATGTCCGTCCAAAAGAGAGAAATCAAAAGAAAAAGCCAGACGGCTACAACTGGACAACTCTTCTCAGCTAGTTGACACTTAATGGGACACCTCTCAAGCTTTCGTACACATCATCACTGAATACCTGCAAAACTGTAACACTCTGCAAATACAATGTAGGGTTCTTTCTAATTCTTAAAACAGCTAACATCCAAAATGAAGTCTAGGACTTCCCTGGTAGTGCTGTGGATAAGAATTTGCCTGCCAAGGCAGGGGATGTGAGTTCGATCCCTAGTCTGGGAAGATTCCACATGCTGAGGAGCAGCAACTACGCCCATGAGCTGCAACTACTGAAGCCCCTGCCTCTAGAGCCCGTGCTCCACAACAAGAGGAGACCCCGCAGTGAGGAGCCCGCACACAGCAAGGAAGAGCAGCCCCAGCTCACTGCAACTGGAGAAAAACCACGCAAAGCAGCCAAGACCCAGCAGAGCCAAAAATAGGTAAAAAATTTTTTAAAGAGATAAAACAAAGTACATAAACTTTAATTACAAAATGTATGGAACGCCCAACACCTTAAAGAAAAAAATAAAAACCAAATCTCAGAAAACTGAGTCCCTTCCCCTCCAACACAAAGCAGCTCCATGAACCTTCATTCTGTCCATATTCTTTAGAGGTCTTAGTTCCCTCACTCCCACAAGTCCTGGGGTCATGGTAGTAATGGTCATGTGGTCGTGAAACATTTGATGACTGGCCTACAATCATCAGTATATAAAGCAGATTAGAGGTACAATGGAACCAGCAGTAAAATTAACAAGCAGGTCTGAATCTATAATTTGGTTTCCTTTAAAAAAAAAAAAAGTTGGTGGTATACAAGTAAATTCACATAACACGGTCACTGGCTAGAGGACTGTTTTTCCGAATCTAGAGTGAGCAGCCAATACCAAATCTGGGGGACGAGGGGAATGCAAAGTCTTTCCAACCTGAACAGCAAAAAAAAAAAAAAGATTTCTCTGCTTCTGGCCTACGTCCAAGGGCTCTAACAAAACACTCAGGGAACATTTGGCTCACCACTGCCTCTTATCATTATCAGAGAGTTTCTCAGCTCATCCCTCCAGACCACCGACCCTCGAAAATCTGGAACGGTTTCCTAAAATAGCAAAGGGGGAGGATGGCGGGGCGAGGGGAGGGGCGGCAGCGGGAAAGGAAGGCAGAGTTTCCAAAACGCACATTTGCAGCAGAAATGTCAAGAGCATAATGTAACCCCTCTTGTCAATAACTCTGCTTCTGACACGACGAGAGAAGAATCTGATTTGGCACAAGGAATACGCACCCTGATCTGCAGGCGCGGGGGGACACACGAGTTAGGTACAGCATTGTGGCCAAAGCTTATATAGGAAGTACTTCACTTCCTATTCTAACAAACCCACAAAGCTGTGGATAAAGATACGAGGCCAGCAAAAAAAGGGGAAAAAAGGCAAGGAAATGCCAGACATCAATCTCTGGTTCTCCCTGTAGTTACACCGGGGCTGGGAGCAGGAAGCCAGTGGTCTGGAGAGGGATCACTCTGGAGGAGAGACTCCGGTCAGCATGAGCGGTGGAGGCGCCAGGGGGTCGGCAGGCGTGGCTCTAAGGCCAGCACCCTGAGTGTCCGGGAGAGGCCCCAAGGAACCCAGGCGAGCTGCAAGGTGCCCACGCCCTTGGGCCTGAATCCCACCCCCACCCCGCAACCAGCCTTGGGGGACACACTTAAGCAGTCGGGGCCCCACCTTCCAGTCGCCAAGAGTCATCCACCCCACAGCCATCACCAGGAAAACTGGGAAGGTGGAGCTGTTGAGGCACCGTCACCTAAGCTCTCATCTGGATCAACAGCAGGACTCAAAGATGGGTTAAAAACTGAGTCTGCGGAAAGGGAGAGTTGGCCTGGGCAAGTCCTTTCGAAAGGACTGTCACCTAACGACAGGACGGGGGTGGGAGCCTGGTTTGGGGGCCAGTTCCATGGAGCTGATGAAGCTCAAGACGGAGAGTGGGGGAGCTCAGGACACACACCCAGACACACGCACACCAGCCGCCTCCTGGGATCTCTCGGAACAGGACGGGCACTCCGGCCCACCCAAGCCCGCACCACGCAGCCACCAGCTGCCACCAGAACAAAGGCCTGATGAATCGGAAACTTGTGGAAAAGGACAGACACGCTCTTCCTCAAGGGGCTTCCAGGAACCCGGCGGCCAGGGCCCTCCGCACCCGAGATCTGCCTCTGAGGGCCGGCCCGTCCGCCTGCTGCTCACTTGCTGCTTTTTTGCCCCCAGTGACTCTACGGCCCCAGGACGCAGGCCAGGGTTTCAACCCGAAACCCTACTCTGTGAGGCCCCTTTTACAATCTGGGTGCTTTCTTACTCTGTTCCTCAAAAGCAGAACGAAGGCTTGAATTACAGGCTGCACCTCCTCCTTAATCATCACATGGATGTCGGAATTCAATTGCCTTTAAGGTCAACTCAGCCCACAGTGTAGAGATCAAACCTTAAGGCTCAGTCCCCTCAGAGGCCATCACCAACATCCCCCAAACCCTCACAGACCCAGCACCCTGCCTTCAAAGCCTCTAGGACAAGAGGAAGTCTGCCTTCCTAACTTTACGTGGTTTTTTTTTTTTTTTTTTGCTGTGCCAAGTTTATTGCTGTGCAGACTTTTCCCTAGTTGCAGCAAGCAGGGGTTCCTCTTCGCTGCCCTGTGAAAGCCTCTCACTGTGGCGGGTTCTCCACTTGCAGAACACAGGTTTTAGAGCGCTTAGGCTTTAGGAACTGCAGTTCCTGGGCTCCAGAGTACAGACTCAGTAGTGATGGGGGCACAGGCTTAGCTTCTCCTCGGCACGTGGGATCAGCCTGGATCGGGGCTCAAACCTGTGTCCTCTGCCTTGGCAGGCAGATTCTTCACCACGGAGCCGCCAGGGAAGCCCCCCCACCTTCCTACTTTCCGGGCAGTCAGCTCAGCTGGTTAGTTCGGATGGTGACGGGGCCACTCCCAGGGGTGAGTTCTTCACAAAGGCCAGCAAGGCTGCCACAGGAGAAGAGCCTCTGCTCTGAAGGTGCTGGGGTCACACGACTGAGTAACCCTACCACCCACTGCTGGCAACAGGAAGCACAGGGCCACGTCAGTGTCAGCATCACGTCACCTGAAAGAACTGCGGCTACACCAGCTCCCCACCCCCACCGCGCACGTCCACGGGATGACCCCCATCACTGTCCCAACCTCCACCCACTCTCTCCAGGCGGCCCCTACTTCTCCACCCCCCGCTCCGTCCTTTCAGTTCCGTCCCTCTCCCCCCACCCCGCCCCACCCCACATCCAGTCCTAGGCAGAGTCCACCAGCTCCACCTTCAAACTCCCCAGGATCGGACCACTCTGCACCACGACCCCGGTCCAATCTGTTACAAATGCTTACCTGGTCCAGCAAAAATCCAGCTTCCCCCTCGGGCCGTCCCCACCCGAGGTCAACTCCTGGGCTCAAGATCCTCCCAGGCTCCCGCCTCCCTCAGAATAAAACCCAGAGTCATTCTTTCTTTGTTAATATTTTTTATTCAAACGGTGTTGATTTACAACTGTGCTCCTTTCTGCTGCACCGCAAAGGGATTCAGTCAGACACACCTACACTCTCTCTTCCAGAGTCACTCTTGATGGCCTATGGGACGTGGCCCCGGCCAACCGTCTCCGGAAATTCCCGTCTCCCACCCTCTCTCTCGCTCTTGCTGCTCCATCCACGACGGCCCCGCTGCCACTTCCCAGCCGTGTCAGCTAGCATCCCGGCTGGAGCACCCGATAACATGACCCCTCTGCCTAGCACACCCTTTCCCAGGGTCGGATGCGCAGGTGACCCCCGCGCTTCCTAAAAAAAGCAAAAGGCCCCCTTCCCCGCCTACAGACAGGCCCCGGGGATGGAGCAGCCTCCACACAACAGCCCCGGCCCACACCCCTCTCCCCAGGCTCCCTCACTCACCCGGCCTCCACGAAAGGAGGGACTCTCAAAAGGGGGGAGAGCCAGCCACTCGGGTTTCTCACTTTGTCTGTGATGAGCGACACTCCTCCGGAGACGGCAGCGGAGGGGCCTCGGAGGACACGGAGGGGTGACTCAGCGGGGACACATCCTTGTCACTTCTAAGAAGCCACCCTTCAGCACGTCCATGCTCGTGGTTTGGGGTTTCTATTTGCAGACCGGGGTGCTGGGGAGTGGCTTTCAGTATAGAACAAGTGTTTTGAGGATGTCTAACTGGTTTTTGACTAGAGAGAGTCACAGATGGTGACAAATTAATGTTACACACAGTCAACACCGGGCGGTCAGTCGGCTCCTAGACGAGCTCTCCACGTGCACGCTGCATGTTTATTCCCGCACAGACATACGTGGGAAGAATTGCACGCAACCACACGGACTGTAGATCACCAGGCTCCTCTGTCCATGGAATTCTGCAGGCGGGAACGCTGGAGCGGCTGCCATTCCCTTAAAGCACACAGGCTCTGATTTAAAAGACCTCCCTGGCCGTCCACCGGCAAAGGCCAGGCTTCACTGTCTCCTTCATTTTTCCCTGGTCCCTCCGTACCCCAAAACAAAACTCAAATTGATAACTTTCACGACCTCAGATTTCTTACATCTCTGAGCCCCCAAAAAATGAAGAGTGTGACATGTGCAAAATTCTACCCACCCCCACACCCTGGGGGGACGCCACCTTCCAGAGAGTCACAAAAGGATCTGAAAGCAACAACATAAAAATCCCACCCAAGATTTCTGGCCCATCTGAAGGGCAAGCTTCATGGTCACAGAAACCAGAGGGGCTGGGATCTCCCCCCCAACCCCACCCCAGCCATGGAGGATACACACAGGCTGGCCCCCAGCGCTGGTTACCACGATGACAGAAATAGGCGTGACGCACCACTCTGGGCACCTCAAAACCCCGCCTGTGGCAGCTGGTTCTTAAATCGTGCGGCACCGTGAAGCTGGCGAAGGGCTCTCTCAACGCTTCCCACTGGCCTGCATTCTTGCGCCCAGTCCCCACCTACAGCAGACACCCTGGAATCCAAGACCCACCCCACCTCCAGGGAGACAGGGACTGAGCCCCTCCGGAGCACAGAAGCCATGCAGAAGTCCTCGGGGGCTTCAGGACCTTCTACCAAAAAACGAAATCAGGAGGCTCTCTCCCCCCCACTCCCCCACGGTGGTGGACTATTGCGGCCACCACAGGAAGGAGGGCAATACCAAGAAAACAGCAGGAGAGAGCCTGGGGCCACCTGACATATGGCACCTGGCACCCGCCCCAACCCCACACCTCCTATCAGCAAGCTCCTCCTTGTGTAAGCAAACTCGAGCTGGGCTTTCTGCTACTCAGGAGCTGGAGGAATCTTGAAGGATGGAGCCTCAGAACCGCAGAAGCCTGGATGCAAACTCAACCCTGAGAATCACACGGCCCCGTGGTTTTAAAACTTTAAATGATGGAAACACTTCTTTCTCAAAAGAACTCTCCCATGGAGTGCCAATGTACAGGATGGATGAAGAAGAAACGCCCTTGTGTTGAAGCAAAAAATCCCCTGGATACTAACAGAGAACCCGGGGGGAGGGGGGGGCTGCAGAGGAACCAGCTAAAAATATCACTGACCTGAGCACAGAGCCCTAACTTGCAGAAAGAAAGCAATCAACGCCACCACCACCGTTTATGACCACTAAGGATGGCTAGGCACTTAGACATACTCTGGTTCTCACACCACCCTAAAAACGTGATTAGCACCCTGACTTGACACAGAAGAAAATCAAAACCTCAGCAGGTCAGTTAACTGGCCTGAGGCTTTTTACAACTAGTAAAGGGGAGAAAGAGTCCACATTCGAAAGCAGGACAGTGACTTCCAAAACTCCACTCCCAGCCCTCCTGGGGAGGAAGCTGGGACGCAGAGGAAAGAGGGGACTGGCCACCGCCAACTCAGAAACCCCTCCGTGTGGACTCCAGCTGCAGGCAGTACACACTGTCCTCTGCCAGCGGCCATCAGCGAGGGTCCAGCAGCTGTCTCCGGGCAGGAGCAGGGCTGGGAGTGATGTTTAGGAGGCCAGAAAAGCACCTAAGACCAGCCACAGGGACACGCCAGCCAGAGGAACGCCCTGCCCATCCCCCGGCCTCCCCCCAGCAACTTGCAGCCAAGCTTCAACAACTGCTCCCAGCCCCATCCTGCACGGCTGTGCAAAAAGAGGCCACGCGCGTCCCAGTGGAGCCTCAACGCAAAGAGCACAACCAGGAGGCACCAGCCGTCGCAAGGGCACCCAGACTGTAAAAACGAGATGACAAACGCCAACAAAGGAACTGGGCCCAAGGAAAGAGCAATTCACAGGGCGATCTGAGGAGAGCTCCACGTCTTCCAAGGGATGAGGGAAGTCGTGGCAACGATGCAGAGGCAGCTGTGAGAATACATCAACTCTGGACGCTGCTGGAATGTTTCTAAGAAACAGAAAAAGTTGAAGAGCTTACCACCAACAGAACGGCTAGGCTAGGAAACGGGACAGAAGACATTCTTCTGGAACCCTGCCACAGTGGCAGTCAGATACAAAGTATAAACGACAAAGTGTATGTTATGATAAAGAAAGGCTGAGAGGCACAATGAGGAAACTTTGACCCAAAGAAAGAAACTTATTTTTCCAAACACACAGAACACGCAACTCAACGAGGTTCTAGGCCACAATTTCACCCTTTTACTGCCCACATGAGGGGAAAATTCCATCTACCTAGATTGTGAAAGATTTTTAAAAACTGGTGGATCCAAGAAGTTCAAATAGCTAGCATTTTGGGGTACAAGAAGGAAATATTTAGAACGGAAGGATGAAAAAAATGTATGTATCAAAACCCATAAGTAGCATAGTACTCAGGGCAAAGAAAGACACAGCTGTAAATTCATAGTTTAGTTGTGCAAGCTGATTTAAAAGATCTAAGCTTTCAATTTAAATTAGAAAAAAAAAAAAAAAAAGAGGAGAAACAACAAAATCCGAGTGTATAGCACAGGAAACTACAATCAATATCTGTAATAAACCAAATGGAAAAGAAAATGAAAAAGAGTATGTATGTATAACTGAATCACTTTGTAACACAATATTGTAAATCAACTCTACTTCACTAAAAAAAAATTTTTTAAGAAAATTTAAAAATTTTTTTAAGAAAAAAAATTTTTTAAGAAAAATCAGAGAAATTTTAAAAAAACTTTTTAAGTTGACGAGAGCATAAATGAATCAAATAAAAAATTAATGGTGACAAAGATGGTAAAATAAATACTAGTTCTTTTGAAAAGACTAGAAAGACTAGAAAAATCTTTAGTAAACATTAATTAAGGGAAACAATACATAAATAAACGTCAGAATTCTTAAAATTTACCTACAGATTCGAAAGGTATTTCCAAAAGCATGAGAGTAGATGCTACATATTTATATGTGAATACATAATTAAAATCACAATTTCCTAGGAAAATACAGATTATCAAAACTTGCTCAAGAAGTATAGAATCTGAGTAAATAGACTAAACTGAAACAGTAATCAAAACTCCGCTTCCACCACATTCCATCTCCACAAAGGCATGAGGCCCAAACAGTTTTACTACTGAGTTCTACCAAAATTTAAGGAACAGAAATTGTCCATCCTATACAAAAACTATTCCGTATCATACAATATACTAAAAACTAACTGGCTCTTCCCACAAAGCAAAACATTCTTGATACTAAATTCATCCAAGAATAATACAGCAAAGAAAGTTTCAGCCTGAACTCACTTAAAAACACAGTTGCAAGCTTCCTACATAAAATATCAGGAAATGTATGCGTGGGTGCTCAGTCATGTCAGACTCCTTGTCACCCCACAGACTGTAGCCCACCAGGTTCCACTGTCCATGGAACTTTCCAGGCAAGAATATCGAAGCAGGTTACCATTTCCTTCTCCAGGGGATCTTCCCAACCCAGGGACTGAGCCTGCATCTCCTGCATTGGCAGACAGATTCTTTACCACTGAGCCACTGGGGAAGATGGGGTGCTCTTAACATCCCACAGTGCAAAGGACAGACCCCACAACAAATGTTTATCCAGACCAAATGTCAGATGTGCTAAGGCTGAGAAACCTTGGTACAAAGATTTTGTAGGCTACAAAAAGCCTGATTTAAAAAGAGAAAAAAAAGGTAAATTGAAGTTCATCAAAATTAAGAAATACCTATTTTCCAAAGGACACATTAAGGAAAAAAAAAAAAGCAATCCAAAGACTGGAGAGAAAATATACACTATACAGACCTGAGGAAGGACCTGACTTCAAAAACATAAAGAACTCTTAAAGCACAAAAACACGTCCCCCAAAAAGTGTGTTCAGGGATGAGGGGCAAGAGATGTTTTTGAGAATCACACACACACAAAAAGATATTCAAATGGTCAATGAGCACACGAAAGACGTTCAACCTCATGAGGCATCCAAATAAGTCCAAGAAAAGAAGTTCAACATCACGAGGCAGCAGGGGTGTGAAAATTAAAATCACACTGAGATACCACTACAAACCCAATCGGGTGGCTAAAATTAAAAAGACTGATAGGCTCAAGTGCTGACAAGGATACAGAAACACCGGAACTCTCACACTGATGACGGAGATGCCACATGGACAACCACTTCAGAAGTCAGTTTGCAGCTCCCATAAAATCAACCCTCACTCCCCAGCCACTGAACAATCTCACTCAGGTATCTTTCCAAAAATAGAGGCTATGTCCACACAAAATCTTGTACATGAATATTTACAACAGCTTTGTTCGTAACAGCCCAAAAAACTAGTAACATCTAGATTAGTCTTGGGTCCAAAAAAAAAAAAAAAAAATCAAAACTTAGATTACACATTACTTAAAATTAACAAAAGAAATTCAAAAGTTTAATAAAATAAAATTAGCAAAAGGGGAGCAGGGGTGGCCACCAGTTCTCTGGATCCACTGCTGTCCAGTTGGTGGTGTCTCCAGCTCTAACCCCTCCCAGTTTTCCCCTCTACTTAAGAAACATCGATGGATCACTTGGAGAATAAATGAGTCCTTTGTCACCTTGCCAGGATTAAAGGTGAAGAGACACCATTAACAAGAATCCAGGCCTCTGTCCCTCACTGGTCATGAGTCAGCTATGAGGAAAATACAAAGGACTCACAGGTATATCTGATCTCAGCTATCTCCATGTCCATGACTAGTGGCGTCATGGCCAAGAGGGCTCATGGCTGGGGCAATAAAAAAAGGAAACAAAAAAAAAAAAAAAGGAGAAAAAGAACAGTATCTGCAAAGTAATGAGCTACCTTCTACCGTCAGTCCCAGTTCTGCGACCGTCGTGAATTCTTTTTCCAGCACAGCACAGTTATACATGCCAAGATCAAAATAAAGATGAGACATCTAAATGATTCCATTCAACCCCATCTTTTAAAACTCCCTTTGTGAAACACTGATAAAAGATATAAAGCCCAATCAGGAGTTCATTCCCTGGGACTTTTGTCGGGATGATGGTCTAAGAATTAAAGCATGTGTCTACCCACAGTTAATAATCTTGGGCTACACACACACTTATTGTTGCAAGAAACATATACACACAAATGGATGTGATCCAGGTTCAACATGTGGCCCAAATTAGGCATATAAGCACTGTTCCTTCGGAAAAATCGCAGGGAAAAAAATGTCTCCTTAGAGACATCAACTAAACCAACCTCAACTCCCAGCTGGCTTCATTACTCTCTTGTCCTCAATATAATAAATAAAAAAAGAGTTGCAGCGTTTATACAGAAACAATTGGGGGAAAGTTTGTTCTAAACAGACTTTAAGGTACTTAACTACTTAAATCAAGACAGCCCAAAGCATTATTTTATAACTCGTATAAACTGTTAAGCCTTCACTCATTAAGAATGTTGTTAACACCAAAATAAAGGGTGGAAAGTCACCCATTACCACGCATGTGTAGGATGGCCTTTTACAGAGCGTATCTCGTATGGAAGAGGGTGAAGCTGTGGACAAGCGGAGGGCCTTCTGGTCTCTTCGGGTGGCTCCGCACAGCCTCTGGCCTCTGCCCCCGACCTCCTGGCCCCACAGACCCTGCCCCCCGGCCTCTGCACAGCCCACACAGCTCAGCACTCCGCGCCCCAGCCCCGTCGTGCCTGCCAGACCCACCAGCGGCCACAGTGGTCTCTGGAATCCAGTGCTTTCTTTGTCCCACACACCACCTCCCAAGAATCAGCCAAGGGATTAAAACCCCCGACTTCTTCCACGGCACAGGACTCGCTGGGTGCATCCATCCTCACCAAGCTTCAGGAACACACGACTCAGGCTGTCCAAAAGGACACGTGCTCAAAGTGCTGGGAGAGCAGATACGCTCTGGGCCGCTGGCCGTGGTCATCCCTGCTTTGCAGCACCCGGCTGAGGATGCTAAAGGCGCTGCGGGCACGGTCCCTCTTCTGCTGCCTGCATCCCTTCTGATAATGAGCCACTTGGGGACGACCCCTGCCCACCACACTCACCCCAGGAGGGGTCTGGGCCACACGGCAGGCCTGCAGGCCTCCCTGAAGTGGGCCCCAACTTCCTTCCTGTTGGTCCTAAGGGCCCACAGGCGAAAGGTACCCGCCCCCGGGGTCTAGAGAGCTGGATTTGGGAGAAAAGGCCGCTGCCCCAGAAATCAAACCCCCTTTCCAGTGACCGTGAGACCTGCCTGCCAGGGTTCTTGCGGCCGCCAGAAGTATCTGGGAGCCCCAAACCTGCGAGAGGGGAGCTGGGGACTGCACCAGGCACCAAACCACCAGAAACCGGGAGAGTCTTCCATGGAAAAACGTGTTCCTCGTTACCAGCAACCAGCTCGCGGACGTTTGGAATGTGACCCCATGTCCGTGGGGACCGCTGCCACCAACTAGCAGTGCAAACACCAAGAGCAGAAGTCTGCTCTTCACACTCACCGCGAGGCCTGGGCAGCTATTTACAGACGGACGCCCAGGGCTGGCAGAAAAGGCTGCCGTAAACAGCCTGCTTCAGGGCTACTAGGTAGAATTTTTCAAAATGGACTTCAAGACATGATCGGCCCACATTCCCATTCAAATAGGCACTACAGTGAAGGAACTTTTAGGCAGTCTGACTTTATTCGAGGAAACAGATTTTTTTTTAAAAAACCCCTTTCCCTGGGTGGGGCGGGGGGGCGGGGGGGGGGATGTCTTCAGTGTTTAAGCCAAGGTATGCATTTGAAACGGGAAAAAACAAGACGAATTTCAAATTTCAGGGAGTGGGTCTGAAGTAGAGACTGTTAAACGCAGCTCTGGAGAAGTCTGAATGTGAAACCAGAGCAGTAACGGGAAAAAAACGTGCCGACGCCCAGCTGCGACCTGGCTGGCGCTGAAGTCCTCAGAAGCCTGGCAGAAAGGACCTGTCCTAAGACCACAGAAGCTACATGCTAAAAAAATGCAAGTCCCCCAGGACACTGTCAAGCACTTGCTAAGTTAGGCCCACGTGTGACCGTGAGGAGAGGCATTTCAAGATACAACGGCCATTTCCTACTTGACCAAGAGGCCAAGTTCCATCTGGAGATGAGTTTGTGAACCACGGTCCAGGCGCTGGGATGACTATCCTAAAGCAAAAGCGTGAGTCCCTTGAAGCAGTGCCAGAGTAGGAGTCTGCCCTTGAGGCCAACTTTATTAAGAAATCAATTCCAATCTGCCAGCAACCAAGACTTCAACATCGTTGAGCCAAGCTGAGCTCATTTCTCATGGATGCGTATGGTTTCAGTAGCCATTACCCCCAAAACGTCTTCCTTCAAAGATCAGTCACAGCCTAACCTTGGGTCAGCAACTGTGGCTTTTCACTGTAACAGGGGGCTTCTATGAGTAACTGTGTATCTTAGGGCAGTTAACTAGCCTACAAACTAATGTGCAGTTAACTCTCCCTCCTGCCCCCCAATACCTTTCCAAAAAAGGACAAAGAATATGGGCGTTTCTGCTTCCATTGTGCGTTCAGCCTCACTCTCCTCAGAGTAATAATTTCTGCAAGTTCTCAATTCGGGGGTAATAAGACCATCTCTAATGCAAAGGAAGACTAAGAACCCCATACACCTTACCACAAACTCAAAATTCAGCTCCAAGTGGGCTAAACTTCGCTTCATTCTGAGAGGTAACTTGCTAGCGCCTGGGATAACTGCTGACTTGTTTGTCCACGACTCTTTCAGAACTTTTCACCCCTTTTCCACCAAGGTTTAAAAAATTAAATAAGAGCTGTATTTTCCATCATCCTAAACAGTCCAGAGAAGGTTGGTTAGAAAAATACATGGAATCGGCAGTTCCCCAACCCCGGGACTCCCGGCCATGGCAGGACACTTAATAGTCCTCACTGGGACCACGATTATACAATCATGGTTCCCAAAGCAAAGGACTCCACTAGAATAATCCACCCGGAGACAATGACATCATGTGAACAATGAGACAGGAAGTTCAGCTCGCAGAAGTGAAGGATGAAGTCTCGAAAACCAATACTGGATGACCATCCTCCATTCCCCCGATTTTTAAAAAAGTCAAGTTCTGCAGAAAAAGCTACTTTAAAAATGGAAAACCCACATGGAGGAAATCAATCATCAAATGATACCAACCCCCCCCCCCCAACTCCACGGCCATTCCTGTGGGTGAGTCTGTCCACCTTAAGGGGCGCCTCTGAAGCCCAGCTGGTGGAACTTTGGGGGAAACGTGGAGTCGGAACAAAGCGAAGTCGGGGGTTCCTGCGCCCTCCCAACTTTTTCAAAGGCGCACCGCTGGGCATGAGGGCGCCCGCAGGGTGTCACCCGGCCGCCCGCACGCACACGAAGCCGCCCTGGACTTGGTGACAGCCACAAGTGGCCGGACGGCGGACCCCGGGCCAGCGCGGGCCGAGCGCCCCCCACCCCCTGCCCGTGGGCACCGATCCCCCCTGGGTCTCTTATCCCTCGCCGGCACGGCGGCAACTTTCCGTTGGAGACGGGCGGACCCAAGGAGATGGCTTGGGTCCCTCCCCGGGGGCGCCCCCTGCACCCCCATCCCGCCCGCCGCGCGCTGGGGCGCCGCGACCGAAGCCGGTGCCCCGGCGAGCCACCCACCTGCACAGCTCGGGGAACTCGGCGCCCTGGGCGCCCGCGGCCCCGCGAACCCAGCCCGGCGGCAGCAGCAGCAGCAGCAGCAGGAGCGGGCACCGCGGCGGGCGCCCGGCGGGCGCGGGCCCCAGGTGCGAGCTCCGGCCGGCGGCCACCTCCATCGCGCCGGGCCCGGGCTGCGCGTCCGGAACCCGGCGAGCGGCGAGCGGCAGCCGGGGGCGGCGTCCGGGACACGGCTGTGCAGCCAGGGCGGCGGGCGGAGACGGACAGGAGCGCGAGGAGCTGAGGACTAGCCGGGGGAGCGCGAGGGGCGCGCGGCTCTTCTGGGCTCGGCGGCGGCCCCGGGGCCTATCACGTGACCGCCGGCCGGCCCCGGCCCCGCCCCCGCCCCGCCCCGCTCACGTGACAGCCTTGTTCAGGTGATCCCCGCCCGCCCGGCTCCGCCCAGGCCCGGTCACGTGAGCGCGGCCCCGCGCTCGGCCGGAAGCGGCGCGGCGCGCGCGCGCGCGCAGGTGCTAGAACCCAGGCCTGCAGTGCCCGCCGCTACCCCGCGGGACCCCAGCCTCCGTGTCTCCCCCGGGGGCGCTTTCGGGGGATGGAGGTGCTGCCCAACGTGGACTGCCAGCTTCCCACCCTCGACCGACAGGGAGGGGAAAATGAGGTTTAGACCTAAGTGCTGTAAAGGCCGCCGCGCAGCCCTGTTACCATACATTCGATCCCTTAATGAATGGGAGCCCACGTTTCTTGCCCTACGGGGGGCCGACCGCTGAGCCCTGCACCGCGGTGTTCCCACCGTTACAACCCAGCAGAGCCTCTCACAAACCTTCTGTGGCAATGTGATTTCCCAAGCGTGGGCTTCCTACAGCAAGGAAGGCAGCCCAGATACAGGAACTTGAAACATAAAGGAGGTAAAAGGGTGACTATCGAGCGAGTGCCGCTCAGCAAAAGCTTTTTAATCGCTCTGTTCATGTATTTTGTTAAGCCCATAACTCTGTGAATGGCTGAGCTAGGCACAGTGAGAATAAGAAGGTGAATCTGAAAAGTCATGAACTCAAGTTTACCTGATACAGAATAATCTGATTATTGTATAGAATAACCACGATGGTAACGGTTCATCTTTTTTTTTTTTTTAATATTTATTTATTTTGCTGGGCCACGTCTTCATTGCCTCATGGAGGAGCTAGTTACCTTATCCGGGATGGAACCCAGGTGCCCAGTATTGGAGGTATGCAGCCTTAGACACTGGACCACCAGGGAAGTCCCCTGTCAATACTTTTTTAATGCTTACTCCATATAAGACACTGTACTAGCAATAAACATACATGAATCCAGGAACCTTATTCTAAAAGAGGAACAGAGGCACAGAGAGGTTAAGTAACTTAGGCAAAGCCACTTTGATGCGGCAAAGCTACTTTGATGCAGCAAAGCGGAAATTCAAACACATACAGTAATAGCTAACGTTTATTGAGCAAGTTAATTATGTGCCAAGTATAGTTCTGGTGTTTTGATTTAGCTCATTTAATCTTAACACAATCCTGTAAGAGAGAGATCTTCGTAGCACCCACTTTATAGAAAAGGAAGCTGAGGCACAGACAGATTAAAAAGCTTGCTGGTCACATGGCTACCAAGTGGAGATGCCAGAGTTTAAGCCCAAGCTAGACAGTCCCAGAGCCTGCAGCTTAGCCAGGGTGGGATATTGCCAAAGAGGAATATGGCCCAAGAAAGGAAAGTTGTGGTCCTAAGAGGGTGCTCAAATGTCCCACTGAGGGCATCCTAAAAGGGTTCATGTTTTGCACAACAACCGTGTTAAAATTGCTACAGCCAAAGATCTTCAGTGGAAACTGAAGCCATAAGGTGAAAAATAATTGCAAGCTAGAAAATTCACTTTGTCTAAAAGGATGTTTCTCTACTAAAGAAAAATATATCTTTACAATGGAAAAATCTAGTGGAACCATCTTGATCAAGTGATTAAAATTTGTGGCACCAATATTTGGAAAAAATAGTATTTTCTGCTTCCTAACATGACACAATTTCTTCCTAAATTGAAAAAAGTAGGGAAAACCGCTACGCCATTCAGGTGTGACCTAAATCCAATCCCTTAGGATTATACAGTGGAAGTGACAAATAGATTCAAGGGATTAGATCTGATAGAGTGCCTGAAGAACTATGGATGGAGGTTTGTGACATTGTACAGGAGGCAGGGATAAAGACCATCCCCAACAAAAAGAAATGCAAAAAGGCAAAATGGTTGTCTGAGGAGGCCTTACAAATAGCTGTGAAAAGAAGAGAAGCAAAAAACAAAGGAGAAAAGGAAACATACACCCATTTGAATGCAGAGTTCCAAAGAATAGCAAGGAAAGAGAAGAAAGCCTTCCTCAGTGATCAGTGCAAAGAAATAGGGAAAACAATAGAATGGGAAAGACTAGAGATCTCTTCAAGAAAATTAGAGATACCAAGGGAACATTTCATGCAAAGATGGGCACAATAAAGGACAGAAATGGTATGGACCTAAGAGAAGCAGAAGATATTAGGAAGAGGTGGCAAGAATACACAGAAGAACTATACAAAAAGATCTTCACGACCCAGGTAATCACAATGGTGTGATCACTCAGCTAGAGCCAGACACCCTGAAATGTGAAGTCAAGTGGGCCTTAGGAAGCATCAGTATGAACAAAGCTAGTGGAGGTGATGGAATTCTAGTTGAGCTATTTCAAATCCTGAAAGATGATGCTGTGAAAGTGCTGCACTCAATATGTCAGAAAATTTGGAAACCTCAGCAGTGGCCACAGGACTGGAAAAGATCAGTTTTCATTCCAATCCCAAAGAAAGGCAATGCCAAAGAATGCTCAAACTACCGCACAACTGCACTCATCTCAGATGCTAATAAAGTAATGCTCAAAATTCTCCAAGCCAGGCTTCAGCAATACGTGAACTGTGAACTTCCAGATGTTCAAGCTGGATTTAGAAAAGCCAGAGGAACTAGAGATAAAATTGTCAACATCCGTTGCATCATCAAAAAAACAAGAGAGCTCCAGAAAAACATCTATTTCTGCTTTATTGACTATGCCAAAGCCTTTGACTGTATGGATCACAGCAAACTGTGGGTGGAAAATTCTTAAAGAGATGAGAATACCAGACCACCTGACCTGCCGCTTGAGGAATCTGTATGCAGGTCAAGAAGCAACAGTTAGAACTGCACATGGAAAAACAGACTGGTTCCAATAGGGAAAGGTGTAGGTCAAGGCAGCATATTGTCACCCTGCTTATTTAACTTATATGCAGAGACCATCATGAGAAACACTGGGCTGGATGAAACACAAGCTGGAATCAAGATCACCAGGAGAAATATCAATAACCTCAGATATGCAGATGACACCACCCTTATGGCAGAAATCAAAGAACTAAAGAGCCTCTTGATGAAAGTGAAAGAGGAGAGTGAAAAAGTTGGCTTAACACTAAACATTCAGAAAACTAAGATCATGGCACCTGGTCCCATCGCTTCATGGCAAATAGATGGGGAACAGCAGAAACAGTGAGAGAAATTATTTTGGGGGGCTCCAAAATCACTGTACATGGTGACTGCAGCCATGAAATTAAAAGACGCTCGCTCTTTGGAAGAAAAGTTATGACCAACCTAGACAGCATATTAGAAAGTAGAGACATTACTATGCCAACAAAGGTCTGTCTAGTCAAAGCTATGGTTTTTCCAGTAGTCATGTGTGGATGTGAGAGCTGAACTATAAAGAAAGTTGAGCACCAAAGAACTGATGCTTTTGAACTGTGGTGTTGGAGAAGACTCTTGAGAGTCCCTTGGACTGAAAGGAGATCCAACAAGTCAATTCTAAAGGAAATCAGTCCTGAATATTCATTGGAAGGACTGATGCTGAAGCTGAAACTCCTCTTTAGCCACCTGATGCGAAGAACTGACTCACTGGAAAAGACCCTGCTGCTGGGAAAGATTGAAGGCAGGAGGAGAAGGGGATGACAGAGGATGAGATGGTTGGATGGCATCAGCGACTCAATGGACATGAGTTTGAGTAAACTCTGGGAGTTGGTGAGGGACAGGTAGACCTGGAGTGCTGCAGTCCATGGGGTTGCAAAGAGTCAGACATGACTGAGCGACTGAACTGAACTGAAAACGATGCAGACCATTCAACGTCACAGTAATCCAAGTTTATACTCCAATCACTAGTGCCAAAGAAGCTGAAGTTGAACAGTTTTATGAAGACCTACAAGATCTTCTAGAACTAACACCAAAAAAAAGACGTCCTTTTCATCGTAGGGGATTAGAATGCAAAAGTTGGAAGTCAATAGATACCTGAAGTAACAGGCAAGTTTGGCCTTGGAGTACAAAATGCAGCAGAGCCAACTCATTGGAAAATACCCTGATGCTGGGAAAGCTTGAGGGCAGGAGGAGAAGGGGACAACAGAGGGTGAGATGATTGGATGGCATCATTGACTCAATGAACCTGACTTTGAGCAAACTGCAGGAGATAGTAGGGGTCAGGGAAGCCTGACGTGCTGCAGTTCATGGGGTTGCAGAGTCAGACACAACTTAGCAACTGAACAACAACAACAAAATGATGCAATGAAAAATATTGCTGATGGATAATATTTAAAAGATAATATAATGGTGACTCAGATGCAGATATAGAATGAACATGTGTCAAGATAATACTGAACTCTTTAATGTGAGAACCAGTAACCTGTTCCAACGGGTTCAAAAGAGAATCCAAAGACAACCCAACACATACACATACAGTCAGGAATGCTGAAGTTATGTTGCCTAAAAGATGGAAGATTAGTTAAGACCCATAGGTTAAATGGATGTCAAAGGAACAAAATTTGCAGTTCTAAAGATAAGAGGCCTAGACATTACCTTTACTATCCCACAATTTAGAGAACTGTAAAACAGCTCAAAGATAATGAAAGCTGTAAAACCCTGTAGAATCAGATAACCCACAAAGTTGCATGAGACAGCATCTAGCTTTCCACTCAAGTTACCCAATAATTTTTTTAGTCCATTTCAAAGTCTTTCACAATTTCCCCCTATAGTGTACAGTATCACTTATGTGGTATTCTTGCCAAGATCTTTAACCTAAGTCAAAAATAAAATGATCAAATCCAGACTGTGAAACATTCTACAGAAAAACTGAACAAGACAATTCAAAAATGTTAGTGTTCTGAAAGACCTCCTCTGCTTCCCCCCACCCCACAACTCCAAAAAGGCAAGAGTAAACAGCAGACTGAGATACCAGGCAGCTGTTTTGTAAATAAAGTTTTACTGGAATGTAGCAGCATTCACTTATGTATTGTCGATGGCTACTTTTGCCTACAGTGGCAGAATTGAGTGGTTGCCATAGAGCCTAAAGTATTTTACCATCTGTCCCCTACAGCCGAAGTTTGCCAACCCTGGTTCTAGATCAGCAGTTCTCAAAATTGTGTGTTTGGACCAGCAACTTTGGCATCACTTGGCAGCTTGTTAGAAATGCCAATTTGTGGGCCTCCCTCTGACCCACTGACTCAAAATCTTTGGAGATGGGCTCCAGAAAATTCGATCCCTAGCTTTCCAGGAGATTCTCATACACATGATGGTCTGAGAACTACTGTTGCAGAGGGGTGAGCAAGAGAATAGTCATGTCCAAGGTGTCCGGTGAGTTCCTGGGTTGGGCCGACAAGTGAAAGTCACTGGCTCTGTGCAGGAAGGAACTCAAGAGGAGGCTACAGTAAGGTGTGCAGACGTGCCTGCTAAGTCACTTCAGTTGTGTCCAATTCTTTGCGACCCCATGGACTATAGCCCACCAGGCTCCTCTGTGCATGGGGATTCTCCAGGCAAGAACACTAGAGTGGGTTGCCATGCCCTCCTCCAGGGGATCTTCCCAACCCAGGGATTGAACCTGCAACTCTTATGCCTCCTGCATTTGGAGGCAGGTTCTTTACCACTAACACCACCTGGGAAGCCCATAATAAGGTGAAATATAGTTTATTTAGAGAGATACAGATTCTATAGGCAGAATGAAGTCCATCTCAGAAAGCAAGAGAGGCCTGAGATGTGGAGGTGGTTAGTTTTTATAGCCTGGATAATTTCATAGGCTAATGAGTGGGAGGATTATTCCAGTTATTTGGTGGAAGGGGTAGGGATTTCCAGGAATTGGGCCACATCCTACTTTTTGGCCTATTATGGTCAAGCATGCGAACTGTGATGGCACCTATGGGTGTGTCCTTTAGCTAATGTATTACAATGAGTGCATAATGAGGCCCAAAGTCTACTAGAAAACAGATCTTCAGCCATCTTGGACATAATTGATTCTAACCAGTTTTTGTTATGTCCTCGAAGGCTGTGTCACTCTTTTAATGGCTGTGCCCTGCCCTTCCCATTCGTCTCCCCACCACCCTGAATTAAAGGAGCATGAAAAGGCAGATGACACCACCCTTACGGCAGAAAGCGAAGAACTGAAGAGCCTCTTGATGAAAGTGAAAGAGGACAGTGAAAAAGTTGGCTTAAAACTCAGCATTCAGAAAACTAAGATCATGGCATCCAGTCCCATCATTTCATGGCAAATAGATGGGAAAACAATGGAAACAGTGGGAGATTTTATTTTCCTGGGCTCCAAAAATCACTGCATGTGGTAACTGCAGCCAAGAAATTAAAAGATGCTTGCTCCTTGGAAGAAAAGCTATGACCAACCTAGACAGCATGTTAAAAAGCAGAGACATTACTTTGCCAAGAAAGGTCTGTCTAGTCGAAGTTTGGTTTTTCCAGTAGTCATGTATGGATGTGAGAGCTGGACTATAAAGAATGCTTAGCGCCGAAGAATTGATGCTTTTCAACTGTGGTGTTGAAGGAGACTCTTGAGAGTCCCTTGGACTGAAAGGAGATCCAACCAGTCTATCCTAAAGGAAATCAGTCCTGAATATTCATTGGAAGGACTGATGATGAAGCTGAAACTGCAATATTTTGGCCACTTGATGCGAAGAACTGATTCATTGGACAAGACCCTGATGTTGGGAAAGATTAAAGGAAAGAGGAGACCAGGGTGACAGAGGATGAGATGGATGAATGGTATCACCAACTCAATGGACATGAGTTTGAGTAAACTCTGGGAGTTGGTGATGGACAGGGAAGCCTGGCATGCTGCAGTCCATGGGGTTGCAAAGAGTTGGACATGACTGAGTGACTGAACTGAACTGAAAAGGCAAGACAACAAAATGTGATGCATGACCCTTAACTAGAGCCCAGATACCAAAACTGGAATGTGTAAGGGACAGTTGGGGATAATTGGTAAAACTTGAACATAAGCTGTATATTAGAAACTCTAAAGTCAAATGGTAGAGGGCATAACTCTTCTGTATTTCATTTAAATTTTGCAGCAAACCTTTGAAAAATCAGGACTTAAAAATATTAGCTCAAGACCTTGTGTTATGGGTTGTATTATGTCCCTAAAAAATATGTGGGGCTTCCCTGGTGGCTCAGTGGTAAAGACTCCACATGACAATGCAAAAAATACAAGAGATTCAGGTTCGATCCCTGGGTCAGGAAGATCCCTTGGAGGAGGAAATGACAACCCACTCCAGTATTCTTGCCTGGAGAATTCCATGGACAGAGGAGCCTGGTGGGCTACGGTTCATGGGGTCACAAAGAGTCAGACATGACTTAGCAAGTAAAACACTAAACCATTATCATGAAAAAGATTTATTGAAGTCCTAATCCCTTTGACTTTGGAATATGACCTTACTTGGAAATACAGTTGTTGCAGAGTAATTTGTTTTCATTAGATCCTACCACAGGAGGGTGGGCTCCGTCCAGTGTGACTGATGCCATCATAAGAAATGGGGCAGAGACAGTGAGACACACAGGGAGAAGATGAGCTGGTGAGGAAGGAGAAGTGATGGATCCACAGGCCAAGGGATGCTTGCGTGAAAACCACATGGCAACACAGAGAAATGACTCTGGCCACAGATTGTGCTAAATTCTAGGCTTCTAGAATGTGATCCTGAAACAGAGCAGGATCCAATGATGCTTCCCCCCTCCCCACGTCCTCTGCCTGCCTTTTGTCTGTGAAAAACTTTAGTCGAAGAAGTTTGATCAGAGAAATGAGAGCATGTGAGAACAAAGGAAAACAGCCAAAAGAGACCAAATAATAATAATGTAGTCATTAAGCATAGTCAAGGACCTTGAGTTCTTTCTCAAGGGCTCTAGATAATGTTATGAACTGTATCCTGTGAGCTGCCTTATAGATACTGAAACACCAGGAGGAAGAAGTTAACTACATGGCGACCAGACTCTCCCCATGACAGAAGCTGCCACAATTCTAAGAACTGGCCACAAATGCATGGGAACAAATGGACCCTGGAACTGAAGATTAACTCCACCTAAAACAACCAAGATGACACTGGTCAGACCACCAATGACCAGTTTGAAGCTGCGTGTAGCACTGTCAGAGCTGCATGTAGCCCCCGCACGCACCGCACCCCCCAACTCTTTCTATAAAAGCTTTCACTCTCTGCCTGTCAGGGTTGGAGAGTCAGCCTTTAGACAGATGTCCACCACCCTTCATCCCCTGCAAATTGCCAGCATCTGAAATAAAGCAAACTTTTCCTTTCCACCAGCCTGGCCTGTTTATTGACTTTTGAGCATTTTGAGCAGCAAGCAGTGGACCAACCTCACACTTTCTGGTAACGTGATCGTTCCTTCAAGTAGTTAATGGCTTAGTAGGGGAGATAGTGAATTTTAATGTAAGTCTGAAAAAATTGTATTGACGTCAGCTCCTACAGGATCTTAAGTGGTCACCTTAAGAAATGTAATGGTTTCCCAGGTGGCGCTAGTGGTAAAGAACCCACCTGCCAATGTGGGAGATTTAAGAGATGCAGGTTGCATCCCTGTGTTGGGAAGATTCCCTGGAGGAGGTCTGGCAACTCACTCCAGTATTCTTGCCTGGACAATCCCATGGACGGAGGAGTCTGGCAGGCTATAGTCCGTAGGGTTGCAGAGAGTCGGACACAACTGAAGTGACTTTGCATGTACACATGCAAGAAATTTAGGTTTAATTGGATATGAAAGGCTTCCCTGGTGGCTCAGATGGTTAAAAAAAAAAATACACCTGCAATGTGGGAGGCCTGGATTCAATCCCTGCATCGGGAAAATCCACTGGAGGAAGGCATGGCAACTCACTCCAGTGTTCTTGCCTGGAGAAACTCCATGGACAGAGGAGCCTGGCGGGCTACAGTCCACAGGGTCACAAAGACTTGGGCACGACTGAGCACAAAATGAGGAACAATAATAGCTGACAATATACTACCTATTAAAGAGCCACTATAGACAGCGTATTAAAAAGCAGAGACATTACTTTGCCAACAAAGGTCCATCTAGTCAAGGCTATGGTTTTTCCATTGGTCATGTATGGATTTGAGAATTGGACAAAAAAGAAAGCTGAGCACTGAAGAACTAATACTTCTGAACTGTGGTGTTGGAGAAGACTCTTGAGAGTCCCTTGGACTGCAAGGAGATCCAACCAGTCCATCCTAAAGGAGATCAGTCCTGGGTGTTCATTGGAAGGACTGATGCTGAAGCTGAAACTCCAATACTTTGGCCACCTGATGCGAAGAGTTGACTCACTGGAAAAGACTCTGATGCTGGGAGGGATTGGGGGCAGGAGGAGAAGGGGACGACAGAGGATGAGATGGTTGGATGGCATCACTGACTCAATGGACATGGGTTTGGGTGGACTCCGGGAGTTGGTGATGGACAGGGAGGCCTGGCGTGTTGCGGTTCATGGAGTCTCAAAAAGTCGGACATGACTGAGCAACTGAACTGAATTGAACTGATGTGTCAAAAAAAATCCTGTATTTTATGATTTACTCTTTATAGCAATCCTCTGAGCATAGTAATCCTATTCACATTAAAACATGAGAAATTCAGGCACAAAATTATATACCTTCTCTGAGATTTTGCAATGAGTAAGGGCTTCAATGTGAGTAATATAATCTAGTAAGAAAGTCCATGATTTTAACTCATAAACTTCCTTCTCATTGGGAGATTTGGAGCATGAGTGTGTGTGTGTGTGTGAGAGAGAGAGAGAGAGAGAGAGAGTTCACAGTTACACATCAGGAAAATCCATCTCACTGCAGGATGGACTGAGAACCACTTTAATGAAAGCACCAGAATTAAGGTGACAAAAGACACAGTGGAAAGGTGTCTGCCCTTCCCTAGGAATGCCTAGTTCCCACTTGGTTAACACCTCGTTAAGAGTAGAACTCATATCTTGTGACTCCCTTGGGCACTGAAGTGCTCTGTGACTGCCTGGAGCAGTGGGGGGTGGGGACAGAGGGTCAGGGGATAGGGGCAGACAATGTTGCCTGCCTTCCCGTGGGTGTTGACCACGCCTCTCTTTGCTGGTGAATCCCTCCTCTCACTAAAGAGGCTAAAGGTATAAGACCCTTGTAACATATTCCTTTTTACAACCTGAGGAAGGGCACATGCTCCAATCCTGATCATGGGAATTGATTGGAAGTCTCCTGAGATTTTTTTCAAAATAGTTCTCCATCCAATAAGAAATTCAAAGAAGATCCTGTCCTCTCCATCCCTCTCTCTCTCTCTTTTTTTTTTCTGGAAGCAAGGTTGTCTGATAGGGCACTTGTAGCTGCTATAGTCCCCTGAAACTCCACGAGAAGTGATGGTCAGCACAGTGGGAGAAAGGATCTTCAGTGTCATTGCTGACCACTTCACTGAAACCCTAGACCTGGCCAGTATCTGATCATTCACTTTGTGACATGATAAATAAATTTGCTTGAGCCAAGTGTGTTAGCTGATAATTTGTTGCCTGTCACTCCAAGTGCACCCTTCAGTACATGCTATTTTATGAACAACAGAATTCTTATAAGCAGTTCTCTTTACAATGAGCATGATGTTAAACTGAGTTGAAAACACTCTGGAGGGAAATCTTGAGAGCTAAGTCTCCTGCTGTTTCCAGAACAGCCACACCACTGGTTTCTGCCCACCTCCTCCCTGACCTGCATGCTGAAGGGTGACCTACAGACCAGCCTGGCCACCCCAGGGAACTTCTCTACACTCAGTGAGCTGAACCACACCTTATCCAATGAGATTCAAACCCCTGCCAAGTTTGTCCTCCCTTGGTACTAGCCCTAGAGTACCATACAGAGTCCCTTTATATGTTATAACTGCTCTTTCTTCAGAGTTAATAGTTCTCCATATTGAAGTTCCCTGTTTCGATCCTCTGATTGAACCCAGACTGCTATTCCATGCTTAGCTGGCTTTCGGATTACTTGCCGCTCAAAGCATGCCAACTGACAATACAGTGCAGCCCTTGGCAACTGTTTCGACATCACAGACAGAAGGCATCAGTGAAGACTAGAGTTTCTGTATTGGAAAGTTGGTGCTGCCAAAAATAGAAGAGGGGAACAGAAAAGGAAAACTGGATTAGAAAAGAAAAATGCTGTGTCTTTCTGTGCAATAAAGAATCAGGAATACTAAGAAAGAGGTGCCCTGCAGGCACTGGTAATATAGTGCTAAGCATGGCCAAGAAGTCAGAGCTGGGAGTAATTGCAGGGGAGACATTTGCAAAGATAGGAGCATTGGTGATGGGAAGAGTGACTGGACATCAACAGCGTCCAGTGAATAAAACAGCCCAGGGAGAGACCAAAAGGGATTCTTGGTGAACTTGGGATCTATTCTTGTTGTTCAGTCGCTCAGTCACGTCCAGCTCTTTGTGATCCCACGGACTGCAGCATGAACTCCAGGCTTCCCTGTCCTCCTCTTTGTCTCGGAGTTTTGCTCAAACCCAAGTCTGTTGAGTCAATAATGCCAACCGACTCTCTCATCCTCTGTCGCCACCTTCTCCTCCTGCCCTCAATCTTTCCCAGAATCAGGATCTATTGGAATATAACAAATTACCTTCAGGTAACAAGCATCATTTATTAATTCTCACAAGTTTCTGTAGATCAGGAATTCAGACAGAGTCCAGTAGGGTTGTCTCCTTTCTGCTTCGTGACTTCTGGCCCTCAACTAGAAGATTTGAGGCTCAGGGCTGAAATTATCTGAAGGTTCTTTTGCTCCAGCGTCTCGTGGTTGGTGTTGGCTGTCGGCTGAATCCTCAGCTGGAATGCCTTGGATGTGGCCACGACTTTTGGCCTGAGCTCCTTCAAATGTGGTGGCTGGGCGCCAAGTCAAGCAGAGAGAGAGAGAGAAGGGGTAGAGAGGGGGACTCAGCTCAGAAGTCCCAGATCACCGGTTTAGGGGAGACAGTAGGCCCCCGCCGAGTCACAGGGAGGAACCCTGGACCCCAGCTCTCAATGAGCAAGTGGAAGGGGACAGGGATCAAGGTGTGGCCGTGTGTGAAAATGCAAAGTGCCCCCTTGGGGGGCACCATGTTTGTGAGGAAGAGAGAACAGGCCAGAAAAGGAGCAGAAACACAGAAAGAAAACTGGGGGAGCCATGAGGGAAGAGAAAGTTTCTGTGAAGTTCCCCTTGAGAACTGTGTGGAGCCCTCTCTGACACAACCATGAGAATGAACGGCGGCAGCTGTGCTGTGGCAACTCCAGCAAGAATGTCATTTTGGGTTGGTGGTTGGAAAGAAAAGTCCTCAGATTAATCATAGATATTCATTCAAGTTCTCCTGAAGTAAGTGAGAAGATGGGAAATACTGTTCTTCAACCAAACCGTGATCTGACTCAGGATACGGGCTGTGGTTTCCCCACGTCACAATCTTCTCTACAAGGAGAGTCAGGAGCTTGTGAGTAAATACAAGCCCTAGCTCTGTATTAGGGACACGTGTCTGAGTGAGTGCCCTCGCAGAACTAGAACAGAAATGAGATGACCGTTGGATCACCATCTTTCTTTTCTGCACTCGCCCTCCACAAAGCGCATCATCCCACCAGAAGACAGTGAAGTTAATTCAACAAACACATATTGAGTAGTTCATTTTTAATCAACACTGCACTGGCCCTAGGGTTGCCTAGGAGGCACAGTCCCTTCCTGGAGGGACTCGGAGATTGAAGACAAGAAACCAGTGATTTACTACTTAGTGTGATAAGGAGACAGGCAATTACCCACAGGGAACTAAGGGAGATGGAATCTCCTCTAGAAATGCCCAGAGAAGATGATCTCGGAGTCGATAACAGCCAGAACACAAGGGAGAGGAAAGGATTGCGGAGGCAGAGGGGAGGCACTCGTGAGGGAAGCTCAGGCCAGATTTTGAGGAACTTTGTGCTTTGCTGAAGAGAAGATAAGTCAGAGAGAGAAAGACAAATGCCACGTGGTGTCATTTACATATGGAATCTAAAATGTGACACAAGTGAACTTATCTTGAAACAGAAACAAACTCACAGGCACAGAAAACAAACTTGTGGTTGCCAAGGAGGAAGGGGGTTGGGGAGGGAAGGATTGGGAGTTTGCAAACTACTATATATATTTTTTCATTAAATGGGACTGGAATGCAAAAGTAGGAAGTCAAGGAGCACCTGGAGTAACAGGCAAATTTGGCCTTGGAGTACAGAATGAAGCAGGGCAAAGACTAAGAGTTCTGCCAAGAGAACGCACTGGTCATAGCAAACACCCTCTTTCAACTCAACAACACAAGAGAAGACTCTACACATAGACATCACCAGATGGTCAACGCCAAAATCAGATTGATTATATTCTTTGCAGCCAAAGATGGAGAAGCTCTATACAGTCAGCAAAAACAAGACTGGGAGCTGACTGTGGCTCAGATCATGAACTCCTTATTGCCAAATTCAGACTTAAACTGAAGAAAGTAGGGAAAACCACTAGACTATTCAGGTATGACCTAAATCAAATCTCTTATGACTATACAGTGGAAGAAAGAAATAGATTTAAGGGACTTGACCTGATAGAGTGCCTGATGAACTATGGACAGAGGTTCATGACATTGTACAGGAGACAGAGATCAAGAGCATCCCCATGGAAAAGAAATGCAAAAAGGCAAAATGGTTGTCTGAGGGGGCCTTACAAATAGCTGTGAAAAGAAGAGAAGCCAAAAGCAAAGGAGAACGCAAAGATATTCCTGTTTGAATGCAGAGTTCCAAAGAATAGCAAGGAGAGATAAGAAAGACTTCCTCAATGATCAAGGCAAAGAAATAGAGGAAAACAACAGAATGGGAAAGACTAGAGATATCTTCAAGAAAATTAGAGATACCAGGGGAACATTTCATGCAAACATGGGTTTGATAAAGGACAGAAATGGTATGGACCTAAGAGAAGCAGAAGATATTAAGAAGAGGTGGCAAGAATACACAGAACTCTACAAAAAAGATCTTCACCACCCAGATAATCACGATGGTGTGATCACTCACCTAGAGCCAGACATCCTGGAATGTTAAGTCAAGTGGGTCTTAGAAAGCATTGTTATGAACAAAGCTAGTGGAGGTGATGGAATTCCAGTTGAGTTATTTCAAATCCTGAAAGATGATGCTGTGAAAGTGCTGCATTCAATATGCCAGCAAATTTGAAAAACTCAGCAATGGCCACAGGACTGGAAAAGGTCAGTTTTCATTCCAGTCCCAAAGAAAGGCAATGCCAAAGAATGCTCAAACTATTGCACATTTGCACTCATCTCACATGCTAGTAAAGTAATGCTCAAAATTCTCCAAGCCAGGCTTCAGCAATATGTGAACCAAGGACTTCCAGATGTTCAAGCTGGCTTTAGAAAAGGCAGACGAACCAGAGATCAAATTGCCAACGTCCACTGGATCTTCGAAAAAGCAAGAGAGTTCCAGAAAAACATCTATTTCTGCTTTATTGACTATGCCAAAGCCTTTGACTGTGTGGATCACAGCAAACTGTGGGTGGAAAATTCTGAAAGAGATGGGAATACCAGACCACCTGACCTGCCTCTTGAGAAACCTTATATATGCAGGTCAGGAAGCAACAGTTAGAACTGGACATGGAACAACAGACTGGTTCCAAATAGGAAAAGGAGTATGTCAAGGCTGTATATTGTCACCCTGCTTATTTAACTTATATGCAGAGTACATCATGAGAAATGCTGGGCTGGAAGAAGCACAAGCTGGACTCAAGATTGCCGGGAGAAATATCAATAACCTCAGATATGCAGATGACACCACCCTTATGGCAGAAAGTGAAGAGGAACTAAAAAGCCTCTTGATTAAAGTGAAAGAGGAGAGTGAAAAAGTTGGCTTAAAACTCAACATTCAGAAAACTAAGATCATGGCATCTGATCCCATCACTTCATGGGAAATAGATGGGGAAACAGTGGAAACAGTGTCAGGCTTTATTTATTTGGGCTCCAAAATCAGTGCAGATGGTGACTGTAGCCATGATATTAAAAGACGCTTGCTCCTTGGAAGGAAAGTGATGACCAACCTAGATAGCATATTAAAAAGCAGAGACATTACTTTGCCAACAAAGGTCTGTCTGGTCAAGGCTATGGTTTTTCCAGTGGTCATGTATGGATGTGAGAGTTGGACTGTGAAGAAAGCTGAGCGCTGAAAAATTGATGCTTTTGAACCGTGGTGTTGGAGAAGACTCTTGAGAGTCCCTTGGACTGCACAGAGATCCAACCAGTCCATCCTAAAGGAGATCAGTCCTGGGTGTTCATTGGAAGGACTGATGCTGAAGCTGAAACTCCAATACTTTGGCCACTTCATTCGAAGAGATGACTCATTGGAAAAGACCCTGATGCTGGGAGGGATTGGGGACAGGAAGAGAAAGGGACGACAGAGGATGGTTGGATGGCATCACCAACTCGATGGACACGAGTTTGAGTAAACTCCAGGCATTGGTGATGGACAGGGAGGCTCGGCATGCTACGATTCATGGGGTCACAAAGAGTCAGACACAACTGAGCAACTGAAATGAACTGAACTGATACATACACCAGATGCAAACTACTATATATAGATTGAGGCTTCCCAGGTGGCACTAGTGGTAGAGAATCCTCCTGCCAATGCAGGAGACACAGCTTCAATTTATGGCTCAGGAGGATCCCTTGGAGGAGGAAATGGCACCCCACTCCAGTATTCTTACCTGGAAAAAAGTCCCATGGACAGAGAAGCCTGGCGGGCTACAGTTCATGGGGTCACAAAGAGTCAAACATAGCTGAGCAACTGAGCACACCCACACATATATAGAATAGATAAACAACAAGATCCTCTTATTGTGTAGTGCAGGTTACTATATTTAATATCCTGTAATAAATTATAGTGGAAAAGAATATGAAAAAGAATATACTTATATGTATGTGTATATTTATATGCATGTACATTTATGTGTATATATATTTACATATATGTATGACTGGGTCACTTTGCTGTGCATCAGAAATTAACTTAGCATTGTAAATTGACCATATTTCAATAAAATAGAAATAATAATAGTAAATAAGCAGGGTGACAAGTTATGACCAACCTAGACAGCATATTAAAAAGCAGAGGCATTACTTTGCCAACAAAGGTCCGTCTAGTCAAGGCTATGGTTTTTCCGGTAGTCGCGTATGGATGTGAGAGTTGGACTATAAAGAAAGCTGAGCCCTGAAGAATTGATGCTTCTGAACTGTGGTGTTGGAGAAGACTCTTGAGAGTTCCTTGGACTGCAAGGAGATCCAACCAGTCCATCCTAAAGGAAATCAGTCCTGAATATTCATTGGAAGGACTGATGCTGAAGCTGAAGCTCCAATACTTGGGCCACCTCACGCAAAGAACTGACTCATTGGAAAAGACCCTGATGCTGGGAAGGATTGAAGGCAGGAGGAGAAGGGGATGACAGAGGATGAGCTGGTTGGACAGCATCACTGACTGAATGGACATGAGTTTGGGTAAACTCTGGGAGTTGGTGATGGACGGGGAGGTCTGGCATGCTGCAGTCCATAGGGTCGCAAAGAGTCAGACACAACTGAGCAACTGAACTGAACTGAACTGAATAACAATAATAAAGAAAAATGAAACTCAGAGGATTTTTAGCTGAGTAGCCACATCATCAGATTTTTATTTTAGGCAGATCACACTGACCACCCTGTGAAGGACAAGTGTGGGGGTCATATGAGGGTGACTCACTGGAGGCAGGGAGGCTAGTTGAAAGACTGTGACATAACCCAGGTGTTAGGCTGAACTGTATCCCTCATGAAGATGTTAAAGTCCCAATCCTCTTCTCTGTTCATGGAATTTTCCAGGCAAGAATACAGGAGTGGGTTGCCCTTTCCCCCTTCAGGGGATCTTCCAAACCCAGGGATCGAACCCGTGTCTCCTGCTTTGCCGGCAGGTTCTTTACTGCTGAGCCACTGGGAAAGCTCATTAACCCAGAAAGAAACCTTATTTGGAAACAGAGCTGTCGCAGTGGTGCTGGGCCAAGGTGACATCATTCTGACATAGGGCGGGCCCTTACGCCGATGTGACAGGTGTCCTTATAGAAAGAACACGGTGTGAAGGGGCAGACGGGCACAGCAGGAGGACGCCAAGGGAAGGCGGGAGTTACGCCACCACGAGCCAAGGAACACCTGGAAGCTAGGAGAGACGCCTGCAACAGGTCGTTCCCAGGAGCCTTCAGCCGAGCCTGACCTGGCCAGCAGCTTGATCTCAGACTTCCAGCCTCCAGAACTGGGAGGTGATGCGTTTCAGGGGTTCTCAGCCATCAGCCACCAGTGTGCTACTTGGTTAGAGCAGCCCCAGGAAACTGGCCCATCAGGGTAGGATTTTGATGCGCGTTCCCACGAAGGCAGCAGCAGCTGCGGGACCAGAGAATAGAGAGAAGTACAAACTCAAGAGCTTGCGGGGGACCAGCGTGAAGGCTGGAAGAGAGGCATTGGGCTGACTCCAGGTGTCTGGCAGGATGACAGGGTATTTGGTGATGCTATCCACTGAAGAAGAGAAAATCCTCCTAAAACACAAGCTCTGTGACTGTGTTTGGCTTGTGCTGGTTCCCAGGGTCAGACCAGTGACAGTGCAGGACCTAGATGTTTATTGAGTGAACAGAAAAACTAAATGAAATAAGGACTATCTACAATATGCACATGGGGCTTCCCAGGTGGCTCAGTGGGCAGGGAATCCGCCCACAATGCAAGAGACACAGGCAGATGCAAGTTCAATCCCCTGGAGGAGGGCCTAACAACTCATTCTGGTATCCTTGCCTGGAGAATCCCATGGACAGAGGAGCCTGGTGGGTTACAGTCCACGGGGTCGCAGAGAGTCAGACACGACTGAGCAACTGAACATGCACACACAGTATACACACAGATATTTTCAACATTTTCTCTTATTTCATCAAGTTT
Source organism: Cervus canadensis (assembly GCF_019320065.1). Taxonomy (NCBI): domain Eukaryota; kingdom Metazoa; phylum Chordata; class Mammalia; order Artiodactyla; family Cervidae; genus Cervus; species Cervus canadensis. The sequence goes on along the minus strand of NC_057418.1, from coordinate 30,811,134 downwards.
CAAAAGTTTCATTGTTGCTGTTGTTCAGTTGCTAAATCGTGTCCTACTCTTCGTGACCCCATGGACTGCAGCACGCCAGGCTTCCCTGTCCTTCACTATCTCCAGGAGTTTGCTCAAACTCATGTCCATCAAGCCAGTGATACCATCCAACCATCTCATCCTCTGTCGTCCCCTTCTCCTCCTGCCTTCAATCTTTCCATCAGGGTCTTTTCCAGTGAGTCGGCTCTTTGCATCAGGTTGTCAAAGTATTGGAGCTTCAGCATCCATTCCACATAACTTTTAAATATATAAATAAATGTTTACATATAATATAAATAATATATATTTATATAATAAATACTACCATGAGTCTTTTGACCCAATATGGAAGAATATATGTCAGTTAACTCTTGCCGCTTAACAAACAAACCCCAAACTTGATGACCTGAAATAGCAATAAGCATTTATTATCTCTCACTCTCTGTGGTTTGGCAGAGAAGTTCTGACTCAGTATCTCTCCTGAGGTTGCAGTTGAATGTGAGTCAAGATTGCCATCACTTTAAGGTTTGACAGAGGCTGGGTCTGCTTCCACGGTTCTCACTCACGTGGCCAGCAAGTTTGCTCAGCTGTTGGTGGGAGGCTCTGGCCCCTCTGTGTGGGGGGCCTCTCCCCAGAATTGCTTGAGTGTTCTCACAGCGTGGTGACCAGGTTTCCCTCAGAGCAAGCAATCCAGGAAACCAAGATAAAAGCTGCAATGCCCTCTGTGACAAAACCCTCCAGTTTCATCACTTCGGCCGTCTTCTATAGGTCACACCGACCAGTGCTTATGTAACGTGGGAGGGAACTACATAAAAGCGTGAATGCCAGAAGCTGAGGGTAACTAAATGTCCTCTTGGATACTGGTTGCTATAGAAAGTCAGAAGGAGAAGGTGAATGCATGATCAAGGAGAAACAGTTATCTTGGGTAAGTGTTTTTCGTGCTACTATATTCTTTTATTTCACTGCTTTCTCTTTCGTTTCTAAAGCTCACTTTCAGCAATAAAAATACTCATCAAGGTAATACGAATCAACCTTTCACTTATGTGAAGTTATTTTTTTTTTCTTCAGCTAAGGCAGCAAAAGAGATGATTTATTGTACACGTTACATTCAGCCACAACTGAGAAGAGAACTAGTCCATAGTTATCACAGGTCCAGGGCAAAGGACCAAAAGGGACGGCTTTGATACAAGCAAGGTAGGTCTCTCAAAGGTGGTCAAGGTGATCAGAATGGCCATAGATGTTCCAGATCCATTGAGAAGTTCTAGATAGTAGGCATGCAGTCCACAATTTGTACCAGCGTCCCTGGCCTCTGGCTTCCCTTGTTTCTGCTTCTGTGGCTTCTATGGGTGTACACGTTTACTTGGACCTCTGCCTCATCCTTTTTGCGCTTCAGCCTGCGCATTTGCTTTTTCCTCCACTTCGCTCTCATGGTGCAGAGGTTTCTCAAAAGATGGTGCTAAGGCTGAGAGTGTGAAGTTATTTTTTGGAAATCTTTCATTGTATCCCAATGGTTAGAAATGGCAACCCACTCCAGTGTTCTTGCCTGGAGAATCCCAGAGACAGAGGAGCCTGGTGGGCTGCTATCTATGAGGTCGCATATCGTCGGACATGACTGAAGCGACTTAGCAGCAGCAGCAGTTATCAACAAATTTTATTCCTATCCCAGCTGGTATTTGTGTTTTTTTTTAATGGTGTGTCAGATTTATCATGATAAATTCTCATGCCCCAACCTATTCGTCTGTTTATAGCAACAGGTGAACTTGTTCCTAAGAATTGAGTTCATCACTATGGACATATTTATTTCAGCAGGCCCATGTCTGTGATGCTGTGTACAAGTGACACACATCACAAAAAATGCAAGCGTATCCCAAGAAACTCTCCCAGTAGAACTGGTAGCAGAGAGAGCCTTGGCTTCTGAGTGACAGTCTGGCCGCGGCCTCCAATGAGCTCTTTGACTTTGGAGGTTGTTTAACCTCAGCCACACTTTATTCATTTAGAACCAGTATCCAAAACTCTCTATTAAGACTGGATGAAAAATACTTTAGGTATTGTGGTCTCCATCATTACTGTTCAGCTCTACTATAGAAGCATGAAAGCAGCTATAAATCTACATAAATAAATGAGCATGGCTGTGTTTTAATAAAACTTTATTTACAAAGACCGCCAGTTAGCCAGATTTGGTCCAAGGGCTATATAGTCTGCCAACCTGGAGCTAGAAAATAGACACATGTTGAGGATGTTGTGGTTGACTATTTAGTAATCTAAGCCAATCAAAGACGGCTATCTCCTGAACTGTATTAGCTTAGAAATGGACGTGCCCAACTCATTCTGAATCAGTGAGACATGAAGAGTGGGTTCCTGGAGGCTTCTGGAAAAAACTGAGGTCCTTGCTTTCAAGAAAATGCTACGGCAGAAACCTAGCCTCTCTCTCTCTCCCCAAGGCATAAACGGGAAATCTCACAGATCTTATCACCACCAGCAGCCATCCTACCAGCCTTAGGGAACATCTGACAATGCAAATGGCAGAGAGAAACTTTTCTCTAGACTTCTTTGCCTGTGAGCTAAAAAAAAAGTCCAGCTTCTCTTTATTAACTTTGAAACGGGTCATCTGTTATTTCAGCTAAAGGCATCCTAAGTGAAAATCCCATTCAAAGAGTAGTTATGAGATCTAAAGATTTAAATGGTATAGCAGTGGGTATGACCGTGGCATGCCAATTATGGAGCTCAGCCAATATGAGTATTGGTAATATTAAAATAATCACACAAGTCCTCCCCTGAATCATCACTGGATCTCAGTCACATTGTCAAAGGCCTTTGACATCTCTATTTCATTAAAAATGAAATCTTCATCTCTCCTGAACAATTTTTTTAAAATTGCAAACCGTCACTTCTCCTACCTTGAGATCCCCAACCAACGTGAGAAAAAAAACCTGGTGGGAAGAAACCAGCAGTAATTATTAGCCTATCAAAATGATGAAGTAGTGGGTGAAGGTTCTTACAAAACTAACTTCCTTTCTTCCTTCCTGCCTTCCTTTTCTTGAAAACAGCAATGGGGAAAGGTGAGTGTGAGGGATGTGAGACTAAAGTCAAAATAACATCCTTCTTTGGACTTCCCTGGTGGGCTGGCGGTTAAGAATCTGCCTGCTAATGCGGGGGACGTGATGCCGCAGGACACCTAAGCCCGCATGCTACAACTGAAACCTACACACCTAGAGTCCATGCTCTGCAACAAGAGAAGCCCCTGTAATGAGAAGCCCATGGACCGCAACCAAAGAAACCTGTGTGAAGCACGAAGACACTGCAGCCAAAAATCGATAAGCACATCACTCCTCTTTGACTAGCCAACCATCTTCTGCCCCCGAGTAAATCACTGTGTACTAGGTCTGACCAGCCCTCAGAGAGGATTTACTGGTGACTCAGAGGATTCCCTGGTGGCTCAGATGGTAAAGAATCTACCTCCAGTACAGGAGACCAGGGTTTGATCTCAGGGTCAGGAAGATCCCCTGAAGAAGACAATGGCAACCCACTCCAATATTCTTGCCTGGAGGATCCCATGAGCAGAGGATCCTGGTGGGCTACAGTCCATGGGGTCACAAAGAGTCAGACTTGACTGAGCGACTAAGCATGCCTGTGGTTATTTATGAAGATCAAGAAGCACCCAGAAGCTTATAAAGTTAAAATGCTCACAGTCTGATTCTCGCTCTGTCTTTCCCTAGAGATATTTTGCTCAAGTAGCAAGTATTTTTTTTTCTGTTTATTTTTTTTATCTTTCCACAATGAACCTAGTTCCATGATGATTTGAAATCTGAAACAAAGAAATTAAGCAATCTAATACAACATCTCATAAACTGTATTGCTGGCAACTGCTAGGTACAGTACACCAGAGATGGATCACAAATAGCCATTCTAACTTATTAAGAACTTATGACGTGCCAAGTATTACAGTGGCTGGTTGACAATCATTCACTTTCAAAACTCTGAAAGGCATCACTTTTTAAAATAGTCATTTATTTAGCTGTACCCAGTCTTAGTTGTGGCATTGGATCTTCAGTTGCGGCGTGGAGGATCTAATTCCCTGACCAGGGATTGAACCCAGGTCCCCTGCACTGGGAACTTGGAGTCTTAGCCACTGGACCACTGGGGCAGTCCCAGGCATCATTTTCTTCACTTTACACAGGAGCAAATTGCGATTCACAAGAGGTCAGAGCGACTTGCCTAAGGTTGTGGAACACGGGAGCCGAGGGCCTGAAATATGTGTCTGTGAGATACAGAGGAGGTTCGGGCAGAAGCGCTCGGCTGGGAAACTATGAGAAGAATGAGTGGAGCTGATGTTTATGGGGTGCCACTGGCTGGGGACCAGCTCCAGGCTGGACAGGCCACACGGGGGTGGCAGGACTTGGGACGCGCCCATTGCATGTGAACAAGGAAAGGGGCCGACAGCCGCCCAGAGATAGTCAGGCCACGTCAGGGCCCGCATGTCCCAGCTGCGTGGCTTCCCTCTCACCCAGGATGCCTTGACTGGGCTCCAGCTCGTCCATCTGAGTGACGACAGAACTGGGGCTCAGCTGAAGTCTAGTTTCTGATTCCGTTCCTTCTTCCTGTAGACCTTCTCTCTTGCCTTTCAATTCAGTTCAGTCGCTCAGTTGTGTCTGACTCTGCAACCCCATGGACTGTAGCACACCAGGCTTCCCTGTCCGTCACCAGCTCCCGGAGCTTACTCAAACTCATGTCCATCGAGTCAGTGATACCATCCAACCATCTCATCCTCTGTTGTCCCCTTCTCCTGCCTTCAATCTTTCCCAGCATCAGGGTCTTTTCCAATGAGTCAGCTCTTTGCCTCAGATGGTCAAAGTATTGGAGCTTCAGCTTCAGCATCAGTCCTTCCAATGAATATTCAGGACTGATTTCCTTTAGGATTGACTGGTTGAATCTTGCAGTCCAAGGTGACTTTAAGAGTCTTCTCCAGCACCACAGTTCAAAAGCATCAATTCTTCGGCGCTCAGCTTTCTTTATGGTCCAGCTCTCACAACCATACATCTTGCCTCTCAGCCTAGCACAAATCTTCCTTCTCTATGATGGCATAGTGGGTTGCTCCAGCCCAGTGGCCTCCCGACTTGAAATGCCAAGGACACTCTTGTCTGGCATTGGCTGTATACTAACTAAGGCTTCACTGGTGGCTCAGACAGTGAAGAATCTGCCTGCAATGTGGGAGACCCGGGTTTGATTCCTAGGTTGGGAAGATCCCCTGGAGAAGGGCATGGCAACCCACTCCAGTACTCTTGTCCGGAGAATTTCATGAGCGGAGGAGCCTGGTGGGTCACAGTCCATGGGGTCGCACAGAGTTGGGTATGACTGAAGTGACCCACAGTTTCACTTCTCACTTTCATATACTAATACATGTGGTTAGTTAACCTCTCATGTAGGGGTATTTATTTTGGTAAACTCAAAGGCAGGGGCTATATTTTATATGATTTTTGTGCCCACGTGTTATTTCTTGTGTCCTCCACAGGACTGAATATAACGCTGAAGTAGACCAGGCCACCCCAAAGCGTGCCACTTTGCCGAGTGGACTGTTTTTAGCCGAAGGCAATCAAGACCCAGCAGATTCAAGAAAACTGATTACTTTTCCCTTAACTACCTGAAAAAAAATTAGACAGGGCCAGAAAAGGAGCTATTTCTAGAGATAACATTTTATCTGAATGACCTATCTGTGGCAGGGCAAACCGCCAATTACCAAATACCTGCTCTTCTCATGACCTGTGAATAAACCACCTTCCTCCTCTTGGAAGGCCCAGACTCCACCCCACCCCTTACCTCAGGAACCTCATATAAGCCACAGCTGCCCGACCTGCCCTGAGCCTCACACCTTTGGGCTCCCATGTAATTAAATTTGGTTTTCTCTTGTTAATCTGTCATATCAATTTAGTTGTTGCAAAGTGAGTCACTCAGTCGTGTCTGGCTTTTTGCGACCCTGTGGACCATACAGTCCATGGGATTCTCCAGGCCAGAATACTGGAGTGGGTAGCCATTCCCTTCTCCAGGGGATCTTCCCAACCCAGGGATCGAACCCAGATCTCCCGAATTGCAGGCGGGTTCTTTACTAGCTGAGCCACCAGGGAAGCCCAATTTACTTGTTAGACCAGTCAATTTAATTATTAATTATTAGACCAATTTAACCAAGGGAGGAAGGGAAAAGTTTTTCTTCCCCACAACACCAAGCATGTCATAACATTCCCTTAATGGATGTTGACGCAAAGAGTTGGACACAACTGAGCATGCAGGCATGCACACACGCACTGGATGCTGAATCCACCTGGCAAAAGAGACGGACTGGTGACGTGGGTCTGCTTGTCTGAGCCTTATTCTCATAGGCCCCTCGAGGCACAGAGGTGTTTTGGGGATGTACTATGTTGTTGTTGTTGGTTTTTATTGGCTACGCTAGGCCTTTGCAGGCTTTCTCTCATTGCAGAGAGCAGGGGCTAACTCTCTACTTGTCTGTGGGCTTCTCACAGAGGTGACTTCTCTCACTGTGGAGCACAGGCTCTGAGGAACAGGCTCAGTAGTTGCAGCATGCGGGCTTAGTTGCTCCAAGGCCCGTGGGATCTTCCCGGACCAGGGATCGAACCCGTGTCCCCTGCATTGGCAGGCAGGTTCTCAACCACTGGGCCACCAGGGAATTCCCCGTACTAAGGTTTTGTGGTTAAGCATCTGGGCTTTCCAAAGGCGTCCTGTGTCTGGAACCCTGTTCTCCTCCTACCTTCTAACTGGGCCACCTGGATGACTGACTTAACCTCCCTCTGCTTTAATTTCTGAGTCTGTAAAATAGATAGCAGTTAGAGGCTGGGACGTGCCCAGCTCTGTCTTGATGGAGATCGTCCATGTGCTCCACACACATGCAGTGCTCAATTAATAGTATAGGTGTGGTGATGGTTTTTTAAATGACAGTGACCAAATCATGTGTTGAATGCACGCAAAAAAGTAGACTAAGAATTAATAGAAGGAAACTTGACATTCAACTCTGCTGCTGTCTAGCTGTATAGCTGCTCTGGCAGTGTATATTTAATCTCCATAAAGTGGGACTCCTCATCCAACTGTGCTGTGACCCTTTCTTTGGGCTGTAGATGTCACACTAGATAGTATTAAGTGCGTCCCTCTGTGCATAGAATTCATTCTTCTGTGGCATTCAGCAGAGATCCAGCAGCCATTCACAAGTCTCCCTCCCAGTGGTCCTCAAAGTGTGGTCCATGGGCCCCTGAGGGGTCCTGAGACCTCCTCAAGGTGTCCATGAGATCAAAGCTATTTTTACAGTAATACTAAGATTCATTTTTCCTTTTTCACTCTTTGACACTGGTACAGTGGTGTCTTCCCGAGGATCCCTGAGGTGTGATGACGTCAGATCTTTTAGCTAATGGCATACGGGTTTCATTATTCCTATGTTTTTAAAATTTCTCGGTTTTAATATAGAATATGGTAAATGTCAGTAGATATTTTAAGAAGTGAAAGTGTTAGTCACTCAGTCATCTTCAACTCTTTGTGACCCCATGGGCTGTAGCCTGCCAGGTTCCTCTGTCCATGGAATTCTCCAGCCAAGAGTACTGGAGTGGGCTGCCATGCCCACCCCAGGGGATCTACCCGACCAGGTGGACTCTTCACCATCTGAGCCACCAGGGAAGCCCATCAGTAGATTCAACCTACATTTAAAACAAACAAAAAAACAAACCACTTTGAGGCCCTCCGTAATTTTTAAGAGTGCAAAGGAATCAAGAGGCCAAAAGGCCCAGGATCCCTAGAATAAGACACTTCCAGCTTCTAAGTGCAGTGTGACATCACCTCACCCACCTTCACGCACCAGTCACCTTAGTCTTCATTATCTCTGTCATAGCGCCACGGGAGCAGGGGTAAGGATGCTCTTTGATTTTAAAATACATTTTTCTGGCCCGTTTAAAGAAACCCTGCCAGCACCCCTGTTTACAATTAACAGTCTTGAAATAAGCAACGTCCTCCCTGGCTCCAGGCCTGCAGATGCTCTCATGGAAGGATCCGTCTTCCTCGTAGCTTAAGACAAACGTCCAGCGTTACAGGCTGCTACTCCAGAAAATGGTTCCCAGGAACCAGCTGGGCTAAGTGTGCCTTTGCTCTGCATTTGATTTTCCACCTCGAACTTTAAGCAATTCTATTCTAGCATCTGTGAAAAGCTCCACTGAGCAGTTATCATGATTTTCTGTTTCCTAAGAGTATGCTAGAGGCATTGTGGTTATAGAAGTTAGAAAGGCCTGGTAGGGTGGGCTGATTATACATAGGGGCTGTTGCTTCATGCTTTCCTGTCCTGCAGACTCAAGGTGGACGGTGTGATTGTTCACACAGCCCAGACAGCTTTGTCACCAAAGGGACAGGAAGTCTTTGCGGGAGTCACATGAGTCCCAGGGGGTGTGTCGCCCATTGACCTGGGCGTCCCGCCAGGAAATCTTTCCCTTTTGGAAAATGAGGGAGACCGCTCGCATGGGCTCTGCCAAGCCTTCCCGAACTCTAATTTGCCCAAATTGGGGACTTGCCGGCTTTAGGCTAAAGAGAGAAACTAGATGCCTTTCAAGAACGAACCGCAAATGCACATTCTCTTTTAATTACTGTCTAATCGCCTACAAACAGGATCCTTCCTGAATGTATCCCCTCAGGAGATGACTCTTCAGGAGACAAAATACATTCTGAGTGTGTTTACAAAAGACAGCTGCTTTCTTTGGCTAGTCGTTGCCATTAATCAAAATTTATATGGAATGGCTAGTCTTTGCCAGAACAAGAATGTCATCAAGATGACCCTGAAAGGCTGAAGAACAGACTGAAATGGAATTCATAAATTCCACTCATATGCAGAACTTGTCTGCATTATTTCAAGCATCCTTGAAATCATGAAGTGAGGTCCCTGACTTAGAGGCACACACAGTAGAATATGGGAATGGGGTGCCATTCCCTTCTCCAGAGGATCTTCCTGACCCAGGGATTGAACCTGGATCTCCTGCATGGCAGGCAGATTCTTTACCATCTCAGCCACCAGGGAAGCCCGACAGTAAGTCTACAAAACCCAGAACAAATCAGTACTGTTCTGTGTGACCCCCCCGCCGGGGCCACCCCCAGGCCCAGCCCATCATCCACTCTCTCCTCCTGACTGATCTTCCTCCATTCTCTGCTGCTATGCAGCAGCCACTGGGACGTTTTAGATGTTCAAAATGTTCTAGAATCAAGTTTCAGCGCACTTGCCAGTGAGTTTCCCTCCCAGCGATCCAAGCCCACTCCACCTGAAAGCTGTCCTCTGGTAACCCCAGCCCTCCTCCCGACCCATGGGCCTGAGTCACCCACTCGACCCAGATGGGAAGAACGATTCCAAGGACTTCTCAGCCAGGCTCGGTAGCCGTCGTCTGGGGGCCCTGAGAACGTGAAGACTCAGATGGCGATGTTCCTGACCGAGGTTAGGTTCCCAGAGCAGAGACAGAATGTGCCAAGATGGGACTTCCCTGGTGGTCCAGTGGCTAAGTCTTGGAACTCCCAACGCAGCAGGCTCGGATTCAATCCCTGGTCAGGAAACTTGATCCCACATGACCCAGCCACTGCTAAGACCCGGCGCAGCCAAACAAACGAAAAATTCCAGGAGCTGAAGGAGCAGCGAGGAAGCTAGGGGGTGTCCCTCCCAGAACGCCAGGTGTGGCCTCTGGCAGCCTTGAGGCTGAAAGAGGCAGACAGACCAGCCCTTGGTACCCTTTGTTGACAATTGGTGGCCCGATGCCCACCAATCCAAAGGTTCTGGTTGGCTGGTTCTCACACTTGTGCCTCAAGACTTCGCAGTGCACTGTCTGAGGACCCAGGACATGCCAGAGTCCCCCGGAATGAGGACAGAGGTCCTCGTGGAGGTGGGCATCCTGAGGTGGGGCTGGTGCGTTGAAGGGAGAGCTGAACTTTGATCAAGGCAGGCTTAGGTGGATCCACTTTTAACCCCCTGGGTAGAATACCCAGACCCTGTTACACTTTCCAGGACTGGGGCAACTCTGCCTCCAGGGTGGAAAACAGTAGAAGCATTAGAGTCAGAGTCACTTCCCACCCAAAGGCGGAGCTCAGCCTGCAGGTGAGAAAAAAGGAAACGGTGAGTCATCCATACTGAGATGCTGGGAGGGGCCAGCACCGTCTCCCGGGCTGACTGCTGGAAAGGGAGAGTACCGCCAGCATGGTGGGAATCCCGCGGAAACTGAAGGAGCCTGGCTCCCAGGCCATCGGCCTACAGGCTGCAAACCCCCAAGACAATTTCTGTGCCCACCCATGTAGTTGGGCAGCAATGCTGAGGTACTCAGGCAGGTGAGCTTGCGAGAAGCCTCCCAGAGGGATGGGGCAGCAAGGAACTGGCCGGAGTGGCCAGAGATCCCGGCGGGGCTCTTCCCATTGAGACAGAGACCAGTGAAGACAGCCCGGTGAGGGTGGACTTGCAGAATGGTGTGCCTCCTTGGAGGCCAACGAGAACAAGATGATCGAAGACTGAGCACCTCCCTACCCTGTAACAGTGTGGGAGCCTCCCCTGAACCCCAGCATCACCCAGGGAGAGACATTGGAGAGGATCATCAATTCACCAAGCACTTTCCCCAAAGAGACCAGCATGTGTGTGTGCTAAGTCACTTAAGTTGAGTCTGACTCTTTGAGACCCTATGGACAGGTGCCTCTGTCCAAGGGATTCTCCAGGCAAGAATACTGGAGTGGGTAACCATTGCCTCCTCCAGGGGATCGTCCCGACCCAGGGATCAAACCCATGTCTCCTGTGACTCCTGCATTGCAGGCGGCTTTCTTTACAGCTGAGCCACCAGGAAACCCAAAGAGAGCAGAGGCAACCGGATTCCGGCAAGACGAAGTTCTCCTCCTTCAAAAGAAACAAAAGGTCATCAGCTAAGTCGAAATCCATTTTAGAGAAGTCATAATTCTGCACACCTCCATCTGTGGATGCAGAAATGCATGCCTATTATGAGGCGGCCGCAATCTCCTGCTAAAGGAGTATTGTTTCCCGTTGCACTTGTGAATGAATCGACACTTTGGCTTCTGGCCTGCAAGATGCCGAACCTGTTCTTCCCCCTCTGGTTCCACCTCCCCCGCGGCACACACTAACCTTCTGTCCCACTGGCCCCTTTTGTGAACAGCGCTCGCCCGCGTTCTTCCTGACTCAGGCTCATGTGTCTTGAGTTTCTCCTGCCAGGAACACACTTTCCCACACCAGCAGAGGAAACTGGCGCCTTCTCAGATTCACAGAGGCCAGCTGCAAGCACGCCAAACGGTTGTTCTCTCCACGTCTTCTTCTCTATCTCAGCACTCTTTTCTTTTTCACTCCACAGCATTTCAACACGGTATTGTCACTTATTTATTTATAGGTTCCCCTGCCAGGGTGTCAGCTCGGTGATGGTGGGAATTTCGCTGCAGTGGTTTATATCCTCCCAGCCCAGCACCTGCCTGTAGCGATGGTACTGGTGGTTTAGTTGCCAAGTCATGTCCAACTCTTGCGACCCCATGGACGGCCGCCCGCCAGGCTCCTCTGTCCGCGGGATTCTCCAGGCAAGTTGTAGGCACCTGCAAATAACTGTTGAACAAATGGACAAATAAGCAAAGGAATTAACCCGCATCATTAAGGGCTCTGGAAAGTGCACGGGAAGTTCACGGCTGGAAATGACTCACTGTACTCAGCAAATTTGGAGAAGGCTTTGCAGAGAGTGTACACCATGACAGCGTGGGGAGAGACAACCGATGCTGTGGTCAAGAGACAGGAGTGGGGAAGGCACACAGATCCTAGCAAAAATTTCAGAGAGGACAACAGCGCTTACTACAGCTTTAAAATTCTTCCATATGAGAAAAGGAAGTGGTGTCCATGATTTGGAGGAGGGAAGGGGTTCAAGGATAAGCAGGATGCCACACTGTATCATCAACAGGAACAGGGGACGGTGGGGTGTATCATCAACAGGAATAGGAGATGCTGGAGTGTATCAGTTAGTTCAGGGGATGCTGGAGTGTTTCGATAGGAGTAGATGATGCCAGAGTATATGGATAGGAACAGACATACCCAGCCTTCCACTCTACCACTGGTGAGGTTCTAAAATATGTCCAAATTATAACCTTATACTTTATACACATTCAGTTCAGTTCAGTCACTCAATCGTGTCCAACTCTTTGTGACCCCATGGAGTGCAGCACACCAGTCCATCACCAACTCCATGAGCTTACTCAAACTCATGTCCATCGAGTCGGTGATGCCATTCAACCATCTCATCCTCTGTCATCCCCTTCTCCTCCTGCCTTCAATCTTTCCCAGCATCAGGGCCTTTTCTAATGAGTTGGCTCTTCTCATCAGGTGGCCAAAGTATAGGAGTTTCAGCTTCAGCATCAGTCCTTCCAATGAACATCCAGGATTGATCTCCTTTAGGACGGACTGCTTGGATCTCCTTGCAGTACAAGGGACTCCCAAGAAGTTGCCTCCAACACCACAGTTCAAAAGCATCAATTCTTCGGTGCTCAGCTTTCTTTATAGTCCAACTCTCACATCCACACATGACTATCGGAAAAACCATAGCTTTGACTAGATGGACCTTTGCTGGCAAAGTAATATCTTTGCTATTTAATATGCTGTCTAGGTTGGTCATAACTTTTCTTCCAAGGAGCAAGCGTCTTTTAATTTCATGGCTACAATCACCATCTGCAGTGATTTTGGACCCCAAGAAAATAAAGTCTCTCATTGTTTCCATTGTTTCCCCATCTATTTGCCATGAAGTGATGGGACCAAATGCCTTGATCTTGGTTTTTTGAATGTTGAGTTTTAAGCCAACTTTTTCACTCTCCTCTTTCACTTTCATCAAGAGACTCTTTAGCTCTTCTTCGCTTTGTGCATAAGGGTGGTGTCATCTGCATATCTGAGGTTATTGATAGCTCTCCCGGCAATCTTGATTCCAGCTTGTGCTTCATCCAGCCCAGCATTTCACATTATATACTCTGCATATAAGTTAAATAAGCAAGGTGACAATACACAGCCTTGTTGTACTCCTTTCCCAATATGGAACCAGTCCGCTGTGCCATATCCGGTTCTAACTGTTGCTTCTTGACCTGCATACAGATTTCTCAGGAGGCAAGTAAGGTGGTCTGGTATTCCCATCTCTTGAAGAATTTTCCACAGTCATACACATTACATATTTGCTAATGAAGACCCTGGAGAGAGCATGATAAATGATAACAAAGTATAAGAAAATGGAATGGATTATCTTTAGCCAGAAGAATGCTGAAAAGTAGTGATAATACATGTCGTCTCTTTTTAAATAGCAACCTGCAGGACTTCCCTTGTGGTACAGAGGATAAGAATCTGCCTGCCAATACAGGGAACGTGGGTTTGATCCCTGGTCCGAGAAGATCCCACATGCTGCGGAGCAACTAAAGCTGTGCACCACGACTACTGAGTCTGGATTCGAGAGCCCAGGAGCCACAACCACTGAAGCCCTCCCGCTGTAACTGCTGAAGCCCGTAGGCCCAAGAGCCGGTGCTCCACGGGAGAAGCCACTGCAGTGAGAAGCCCGTGCACCAAGGGTAGCCTCCACTCTCTGCAACTAGGGAAAGCCCGCTTACAGCAATGAACACTCAGCGCAACCAAAAATAAATAGGTACACCAGTTATATTAAAAAAGAAATTGCACACCTACAGAAGAGACAGGTGGAAATCAATTATTCCCTTGGAAATTATTCTGACAGGTTCACCACAAACAAAATGCCTCCTGCTTGTTGAATGAATAAGGGACCATAAACACGGCTAAGATTTGGTGTGTCACTCTATTTTCTTGCCTGAAGCTTCGTGCGTGTTGGGTGTGTCCAGTTCAGGCACTGTGGCTGCCTGAGACATGGTTCTGTCCACAGTGTCTGGGTCATCAATCTCACTCCAAAGAACTCCACACCATCATCTGCTGATGAGCCTGATGTAACTCATGTGACCATGCTAGGTTGCAATAATTCTTGACTTAAGGAAAGAATTCTGAGAGTTGAATTGCTTTGTGAGACTTCATGATTGGTATATGTATACTTTTTGGAAAGTTTTTTTAAAAACATGATACATACATCAAACTCCTAAGGGCCATGTATCCTCTGATTGAAATACGCTGCTTTAAATATTAACTCATTTTAAAGACCAGGCACCTTCTTGCCACACAATTATAAAAAGACAAATAAGCTAACTTTAAAATGGAGAGAGGAATGCAATAGTCACTTCTACAAGAAAGATATACAAACGGCCAGTAAGTGCATGAAAAGATAAGATACTCAACAGCATCAGTCACTAGGGACATGCAAATCAAAACCGCAGGGTACCACTTCACACTCGCTAGAATGGCTAAAAGCAAAAAGGTGCGCTAACAAGTGTTGACAAGCGCATAAATAGCACATATGATGTAATTCCATTTGTATGACATGCCCAAGAAAGGGAAATCTATAGAGAAAGGAGGTGAGGAGTTGCTTAGGGATGGGAAGAGGGGTGGTGGGGGAATGGGTAGCTAGAGAGAAGGGGTTTCTTTCTGAAGAGATGAAAATGCTCTAAAACTGATGGTGGTGATGATTGCCCATATCTGTGATTACATGTAAATACCACTGAATTATACACTTTAAATAGGCAAATTGTATGGTATATGAATTATATCTCAGTGAAAAAGTGTTAGTCACTCAGTCATGTCTGACCATTTGCAACCCCATGGACTGTAGCCCACCAGGTTCCTCTGTCCATGGAATTTTCCAGGCAAGAATAATGGGGTGGGTTGCTATTTCCTACTCCAGGGGATCTTCCCAACTCAGGGGTCGAACCCAGCTCTCCTGCATTGCAGGCAGATTCTTTACATCTGAGCCACTAGGGAAACCTCAATAAACCTGTCTAAATCATATTTTTTTTTAAAAGACCAGGCATCTATGGAATGGAGTTGGAGAGCTTTTCCAACATACCTATTCTGGATAAAGCAAGGTCCCCTTGTACTACTCCAGTTGGCTCATCACCCTTTTGAGCCAGAAGCACATTCAATGCTGTGGCCTCTAAGTGACCAATTCAATACTGTGCACATAAGAAGAATTCAATAAAGTGGTGATAAATAAATGAACAGGAAAGTAACATCCTAATGAGTATTTTCTATTTTTCCTGAGACGTCTGAGTAAGAGGGATAAACACCAGGAGGAAGCCTTAGATTAGGCATTTGGCCTAACGTGAAGGGTTGGACAATACAGTAGAAGAATCAGTCACGACCTATTCATTATAAAGTTGAAAATCAGGTCAGTCCAGACAGTGCTAGGTGAACTTTTCTCTGGCAAGAATTGAATGATTCAAACCCTCTGTTTGCTGTGACAGCCTTCAAGCTTTTCTTAGCTGTGGTAAACAGCATGGAAAGTCAGAAACACCAAAGAACCAGCAACTAGTGGCAGAGGCAAACCTAACACCCCCCGAGCCATTAAAGCATAAGACCCAGAATATGATTCATTATGATTCTCTCCATGTGGGGAGTGATGACGTCTCTCACTTGTTTGCTCAAATAGTCTTTCTCTTCCCTCTCTACTCCTCTCCACCCTTCACAGTTGTGGGGTTTGGTATTTCAGGGGAATTAAAATTAATTTCATTTGGGGAATTTTCTACAACCCTGAGATGGAGACACCTTGAATTATCTAAAAATAAGGACAAGAAATTCTAAAAAAAGATGGAGGTATTTGATGACCAGGGAAGGTCCACGATGAAAATGCCATTATTTGCGACACATTTTACTTAAGAGAATACATGTTACATACTAATGGAAAAGGAAGCATCATACAACACAAAGGATGAAATCTGTATCATTGACAAGAGTAGGATGTTTGTTCTAGAACTGACCCAGTTACTCCCTACCAGGCCTGTTGGGGCAGAAGGACTCACAATTTTTCCCTGCTCCTCTTCTTGTTAGTTACAGATGCTCCAGTCACCAGAGGCAGCATCAGGGGACACTCAAGGGAACACAGCTGTAGCCCTGTCCTGCGTCCAAGCCCTAGGATAATGGTTCAGCTCCCACCACACAGGAAACAAGACTCCTTCTGAAGAACACTGCACAGGGAACATTCTTGGTGTAAGTTGGATGGATGAGTCTCTAGCAGAATCCTGGATCTGAGGGGTTAGAGGCCCTGGCTTCCAGAAAAAGTCTGCTTCCCTTGGGGCCACAGTGGCCACCAGATCCCCGTGCAGCAAAAGAGAAGCTGGTGGGACTTCCCTAGTGGTCCAGTTCAATTTGGTTTCTCAGTTGTGTCCGACTCTTTGTGACCCTGTGGACTGAAGCACAGCAGGCTTCCCTGTCCAACACTATCTCCCTGGGTTTACTCAAACTCTTGTCCATTGGGTGGTTGATGCCATCCAACCAGTTCATCCTCCGTCGTCTCCTTCTCCTCCTGCCTTCAATCTTTCCCAGCATCAGGGTCTTTCCAAATGAGTCAGTTCTTCGCATGAGGTGGCCAAAGGATTGGAGTTTCAGCTTTAGCATCAGTCCTTCCAATGAATATTCAGGACTGATCTCCTTTAGGATGGACTGGTTGGATCTCCTTGCAGTCCAAGGTACTCTCAAGAGTCTTCTCCAACACCACAGTTCAAGAGCATCAATTCTTCAGCGCTCAGCTTCCTTTATAGCCCAACTCTCACATCCATACATGACTACTGGAAAAACCGTAGCTTGGTCCAGTGGTTAAGCATTCACCTGCCAGTTCGTGGGACACGGGTTTGATCCCTGATCCAGGAAGATCCCACATGCCTCACAGCAATTAAGCCCACCACCACAACCATTGAACCTGTGCTCCAGAGGCTGGGAGCCGCAACTACTGAGCCCAGATGCTGTGGCTCCTGAAGCCTGAGCGCCCTTGAGCCCGTGGTCCCCAACAAGAGAAGCCATCGCAAGAGAAGCCTGCTCATCACAGCTAGAGAAACACCCGCAGCAACAAAGACCCAGCATGACAAAAAATAAAGAGACAAAGAGAGGAGCTGGCAAAAAAAAAGGGATTCATCATGCCAGTAGGGGGAATTGACCCTGGTCATCAGGAGAATCAGCCCTTCCTCATGGGGGCGTAGAAGAACAGATTGATACACTGGTGGTCTGTGAGGGTGCCTTTTGGTCTTCCCCTGCCCAGAGGACTTCCCTGATGGCTCAGATGGTAAAGCATTTGCTTACAATTCGGGAGACCCGGGTTTGATCCCTGGGTCGGAAAGATTCTCTGGAGAAGGAAATGGCAACCCACTCCAGTACTCTTGCCTGGAAAATCCCATCGATGGAGGAGCCTGGTAGGCTAGAGTCCATGGGGTCACAAAAAGTCAGACACGACGTCACTTTCATTGCCCAGAGTTGGGGGGCGGGGGCGGTTGGCTAACAGACCAGTGGGAAATATGCAGAAATACCAGGACTGATCTCTTTTGTTATTTTAGTCTATTCCTTGTAATATATGCCTTATAATGTGCATGCTATATCTGCAAATGTTTATTATTTATGAACGAGACATTTTTAATGGGATGCATGCTCACTTCTTTTGTTTGTTTGATTTTTTAGAGGTACATGATCAAAAAATTTTTGCAGATCACTTCTCTAATCCAGTGAGCTTTCTACCTCGCAGACCCTCTCTTGTCCCTTCTGTGCTGGGTGACGTCCTGATCTCAGGCGCCACCTCCCTCATCAGACCCGCCTCCCCACCTAGTTTCCCATGATGTCATCAACTTCCTTCCCCATCTATCCAGAGCTCTTCATATGATGCACATACTTTGGGGTTTTGCCTTGTAATATAGAAATTTGCATAAAATGTACTTATTTCTTCAGATCTATTTTAGGCTTGTTGAGGACAGAAGCTGTATATTTTTTCCCCAGAACCTTGTGATGCTTGTTGAATGAATATTTTAAGTGTCATAACCTCAAAGACTGATCTTAATGGAATATTTTACTTTTAAGTAATCTGTCTTTCATAGTGAGTGAAAGTCGCTCACTTGTGTCTGACTCTTTGAGACCCCATGGACTGTACAGTGCATGTAATTCTCCAGGCCAGAATACTGAAGTGGGTAGCCTTTCCCTCCTCCAGGGGATCTTCCCAAGCCAGGGATCGAACGTAGGTCTCCCGCATTGCAGGCGGATTCTTTACCAGCTGAGCCACCAGGGAAGCCCATACAGAGCGTAACAGGAGTTAATAAGACACGGTGTAGGATTAAACACTCATCCTTCTCAGGAAAACTTGATGCTCCCTGCTAGTCCTTAGGTTGCTGGCCACAGAAACAAAAAGAATTCCCAGAACGATATCGCCACCAGGTGGCAGAATGATATTGCTCTTCAATTTGTATTTTTCAACTCGAGTTCTCCAAAACATGATCAGCCCACCCCTTAAGCTACCTTAGAACACATCACCTGTGCCCACACATCCTGCGTGCCCACACATCCTGTGTGCCCGGAAAAGAGTGGAGTTAAGAGTTCATTCTACTCCTGGATCAGCCTCACCCCTTTCTGCTGAGCCCTGACCTTTGCAAAGGGCATCAGGTCACAGGTAGCCCCCTCCCCCGAGCCTCTGCTGCAGGGGATTCTGAGTCTGCCTGGTCTCCTCCTGGGGAATCTAAGTCGGTCATCTGGCTTCAGTAACAGCCAGGTCAGGGCACCAGGGGGCTTCTGCTGGCAACTCTCTGTCTGCACCAGGCTCCTCCTCTCGGACTTCAGCAAGCCAGACGGAAGAGAGCTTTTGGAGATGTTAACAGAGAGTGCCCCCTGCCTGAACCGGTGTCCGAGCACCTCCTGCATTCCCTCAGGGTGTCTGCACATGCCGCTTCTCACTGGTGTCCTGCGTCACGTAGAATGCAGAGGGGAACGCGTCAGGCCTTGGCTTTGAGATTTGCGAGCCTGGTAGGAAATGCTTTTTGGGTGTATTCTTATGAAGAGTGCAGCGAGGTGCTCTGCCCCGATCCCTTCTCCCACAGGCCGGAGAAAGGTTCCCGGGCAGGGCCTCTCTGGAGGGAAGAGCCTCAAGCAAGCAGAGTGTGATGGAGCCCCGGGCCCTGTCCTCTACACCCCTGGGAACTCCCAAGTCATCAGGGGGAAGAGCGAAAGGGCAAAGGGCCGCCTGCCCTGGGAGAGCCTGGAGGGCCCACAGCAGGACAGACAGGGTCTGCACGCCCCCCAGCACGACAAAGTCAGTGTCGTTTACTCTAGGCTCGCCAAGTCTTGGGTGCCGTTTTAGTGCTGACTCATTTGATTTTCACAAACACCCTATGAGTCAAATTATTTTAATCTCTATTGTCTTCAGATGTGAAAAATGAAGTTTCTGCCTTGCTCGGAAATTGTGGGGCAGCGCTTCGCACCCCAGCGGTCTCCAGGCCCACGTCTCTGACTTCCGTGCCAACCGCTTCCCTGGATGGAGCGCGAGGAGGCAAAGTGGCCTGCAGGTGGCCTGCAGGGGCCTGAGGTCCAGCCCGGGGTGATTCAACCCTGAGCCGGTCCACTTGCCCCCCGCCCCAAGGGCCAGTCAAGACATCTGAGCAGACCTCCCACCCCCACCATGGCCCCACCTTAACCCTCCGAAACTTAGAAGTTAGTATGTATATAAATATATGTATATATATATATATATATATAGAGAGAGAGAGAGAGAGTATTTTTCAGATTCTTTTCCCTTATAGGTTATTGCAAGACATTGAATATAATTCCCTGCCTTATACAGGTCTAATTGTTTATCTATTTCACACATAGTAGTGTGTATTATTACCACACAAGGAAGCCCTGCTATTGGAGGTCAGTCCAGTCCAGGCAGCTGTCTTGCAGGTGAAGGTTGAAGAACCAGCCAAATCTTCTCCATCACCTCACCCCATCACTCAGACTGAACTGGACACAGAAAACTCTAGTCTTATTTGGGACAGGTGACTCCTGGCTTGCAACTTTTGGCCCTGGCTTATCTCTGATTCTAACAAAGGGAGCTCTGCTGAAAAGCTTTTGGCAGTTGTTCAATAGAGGAATTTTGAAAATTTCAATAGCTTTATTGAGGTATCATGGGCATTCAATAAACTGTACATCAACAGATAACAAACTCTCCATTCAAGACAGACAGCTTGGTAAGTCCTGATAGACATACACACTTGTGAAACAATCACCACAGTCAGAAAGGTGAAAAGATGCACCCCTCCCAAAATGTCTCCTTCGTCAGCCCTTCTCCTCATCCCTCCCTGCTTCCCTCTAGCAACCACAGATCTGCTTTCTGGCACTGCGGACTATTTTGCATTTTCTAGGCTCTAACATAAATTGATTCTTACAATACGACTCCATTTGCCTGGATGCCTTTATTCAAAATAATAATTTTGGGACTCATCCATGTAGTTCCATGGATCAATGTTCCATTCCTTTTCCTGGCTGTGTAATATTCTACTGTTGGGGCTTCCCAGGTAGCTCAGATGGTAAAGAATCTTCCTACAGTGTGGAAGACCTGGGTTTGACCCCTGGTTGGGGCAGATCCTCTGGAGAAGGAAATGGCAACCCACTCCAATGTTCTTGCCTGGAAAATTCCATGAATAGAGGAGCGTGGGGGGCTATAGTCCATGGGGTCACAAAGAGTCGGACACCACTGAGCAACTAACACACCCACACAATATTCTCAGTCACTCTCTGCAACCCCATGAACCGCAGCACGCCAGGCTTCCCTGTCCATCACCAGCTCCCGGAGTTTACTCAAACCCATGCCCTTTGAGTCATGATGCCATCCAACCATCTCATCCTCTGTCGTCCCCTTCTCCTGCTTTCAATCTTTCCCAGCATCGGGGTCTTTTCCAATGAGTCAACTCTTTGCATGAGGTGGCCAAAGTACTGGAGTTTCAGCTTCAGCATCAGTCCTTCCAGTGAACACCCAGGACTGATCTCCTTTAGGATGGACTGGTTGGATCTCCTTGTTGTCCAAGGGACTCTCAAGAGTCTTCTCCAACACCACAGTTCTAAAGCATCAATTCTTCGGCGCTCAGCTTTCTTCACAGTCCAACTCTCACATCCATACATGACCACTGGAAAAACCATAGCCTTGACCAGACAGACCTTTGTTGGCAAAGTAATGTCTCTGCTTTTTAATATGCTGTCTAGGTTGGTCATAACTTTCCTTCCAAGGAGTAAGTGTCTTTTCATTTCATGGCTGGAATCACCATCTGCAGTGACTTTGGAGCCCCCCAAAATAAAGTCTGACACTGTTTCCACTGCCTCCCCATCTATTTCCCATGAAGTGATGGGACCAGATGCCATGATCTTAGTTTTCTGAATGTTAAGCTTTAAGCCAACTTTTTCACTCTCCTCTTTCACTTTCCTCAAGAGGCTTTTTAGTTCCTCTTCACTTTCTGCCATAAGTGTGGTGTCATCTGCATATCTGAGGTTATTGATATTTCTCCCGGCAATATTGATTCCAGCTTGTGCTTCTTCCAGCCCAGCATTTCTCATGATGTACTCTGCATATAAGTTAAATAAGCAGGGTGACAATATACAGCCTTGATGTACTCCTTTTCCTACTTGGAACCAGTCTGTTGTTCCATGTCCAGTTCCAACTGTTGCTTCCTGACCTGCATACACAATATTCTACTGTACCACTATTTGTTTACCCACTCACCTGGACTCTTTTCTGCTCCATTGATCTATGCATTTGTCTTTCAATGCCATACTGTTTCTATTACAGTACTAGAATTTAAGGTGTGATAAGAAGCTTAAATAAACCTGATGTCCATTCCACCTAGCAGAATCTGCAGGTCCTTCTTTCTTCCCTGAACAAGGAAAAGCTTTCTTTCTCCTCCCAGAGGACAGCAGGGTCTACCTTTCACTTAAACGGTCTTAGAACAGCCGCTGGGCAGGTTGCAGTAGAGAATATTCTGTTGCTTCTGTGAAGAATATCAATGACGGGAAACTGCAGAAAATTGCCCTGCCATTTGCTCTTTGCCACTTAAACCAATGGGCTTCGCAGTTCTCACTAGTGGTAAAGAACCCATCTGCCAGTGCAGGAGACACAAGTTCAGTTCCCTGGGTCAGGAAGAAGATCCGCTGGAGGAGGAAATGGCAACCCACTCCAGTATTCTTACCTGGAAAATTCCATGGACAGAGGAACCTGGTGAGCTACATACAGTCCATGGGGCCGCAAAGAGTCGAACACAACTGAGTTCGACTGAACCAGCACCTGAACCAAACTGAAAGCAAACCCAGAGGCCTTGTACCACCCCTCCTGGAATGAGCACCGGTCACCCAGCTGGACCCTTGCTAGCAGTTTCTAGAAAGATGGGTAGACGGTAGGGAGACTGAAATTAGCCATTAAAATACAATTTGAGAATGTTACTCTATTGCCCCACATCACTCCAATCCTCTGCTTTGAAAATTGTGAGCCAGTTATGCACTAAAAAGGAAACGGAAAAAGAGGTCGTGCCTCATGTCCCCACGTCCCGGGGGCACAGCGCTGATGATCTGTGTCAGCCTGGTGACCACACACCAGAAAGTTTTGTGCACAAAGGGAGGCAAGCGCCTGTGAAACCTCTCAGTACCATCTTCACCAACTGTCTGTAAATAAAAACCTGTTCTAAAATTAAAACATTATGCTAAAAAAATCAACATAGCCATGTGAAAGAGAAGCTAGAGAAAGAGAAGATTTACTCAAATTGCTGAAAAATAACATGGCGGTTCTAAAAAGTAACCGCCCTCTTCATTTTCATCTTCCCAACTGAAAACTGATCGTTAACCTTCCATCTTCCAGAGGCTCCTCTTGGATGGGGTGTTTACTTCTCCAAGCTGTAAGATGGTCCTGAGATGCCCCAGGAAGCAGAGGCGAGTGTGTTTTTGTCTTCCCCTCCACCCTTCTGGGTGAAAACACCCTTCCATCTGTTTTTCCTTCTCCCCAATACGGATTATGTCTTTTTCCTGGTTTAACCATAGATAAGTAGAACAGATTTTACAAGTCTCCTCAAAGGAGAGTCTGGAGATGTTCGGAGCTTATGGAAGATATGAAAGCATTAAGTGTAGAGATGATAACTTCAGGTTGTCACCACGTCTCACCACAGTTCTTGTGCAATAACGATAGAGGACGTCTATGATCTGAGAAGCAGGGTTAACAAGGATGATACTAAAGAGTATCCCAGCAGTGGGATAATCCCACAAATGGATAAAGATAAATGCACAGGCTCTGTCTCCCACTAACACCAACTCATCTCCTAGTTACATCTTTGCCAGGAGGAAGCCCATCCCGTAAACACGAATGTCGAAACGAAAACAGTCCCTGGAGTCTGACCCTGACAATACCCACCTGGAGTGGAATTCCGTGAAAGACAGGTCTATCTTGGACCTCGACACGGAGAGTTATTACTAAAAAACAAAAATCACAAGGAGGCATTCAGGTTCACACTAACCACTGCCCAGTATACACAAGGGCAGCTTCAATCTGAGACTGTGAGGTCCTTACCCCCAGGGCAAGGAAGCTGTTAGAGACTCATCTTTCCCCAGAGATGGTCTCATAGAGAATGTGTGAACCACCCTCGGTGACCCCCCAAGGACACACGATCCCTGGGGGTCACACCTTTGGGTGATTCCCCTCCCCCTGAGTGTGGGCAGGACTTGGGACTTGCTTGTAGCCAAGAGAATGTGGCAGAGATGATGGGATGTCACTCCTTGACCAGTGTACGACTCATGGATGAGATGTGTCTTGTAACAAACGTGCTAGGTGCGGCTTCGCTGGCCTTGAAGAAGCCATCCAGAGGTCAACAGCTACGGTAGGGCAGCCCACAGGGTGGGGAACTATGGGTGCCTCTGCTTGCAGAGAGCAGCCTGCAGCAAGAAGCTGAAGGCTTAGCCTTGCAAGAGGAAGTAAATTAATTTTGTCAACAACCCGAGGGAGCAAGGGAAACAGGCTTACTCAGCCCTGGCCCACACCTTGACAGCCTGGTGAGGTGCTGTAGCCAGAGATCCAACTGAGTCCTGCCTGGACTCCTCGCCCACAGAAACTCTGCGATGCCGAATAGGTGTTCTTTTAAGCTGCTAAGTTTGTGGGAATTTGTTACGCGACAATGGCTAACTGATAAAGGGAATGAGATATATTTTGTGTGTTAGCCACTTGGACTTTATAAACATTTTATCCCTAGGATGTCCCTTCATGCTACAAGAAGCATCCTTTCCCACTTTTCCTGCCACAGAAGAGACCCCCAAATCAGATGGCTCCTGGTGGAGCCCCATCAGAAAGACACAGCAGCAGAACAGGGGTGGTTCTCCAAAGGAAACCCATGGTCTCATGACCAGAAGAGAAAGGAGACACAAAATGAACATCCCCAAAAGAATCATTGCCCCCCTCAGAGAGTCCAATCCACGTAATCTGACAGAAGAAGAAATCGGCCCCGAGAGGTCAGTGGCGTCCAGAGTCTGTGCCCCACGGTAGGGTCAGGAGCAAAAACACGTTTCCTCAGTCCCATCCAGGACTCTTATCACTAGAGCTCATTGCATGACTCATGTTTTTGGATGATCTTATTTTTCTGCTTTTTTAACCTATTTAGGCATATTTATTCAGTGAGAAAGCCCTAAAAATCAAAGTCAAATAATTCTTGGAGATAAACAAAAGATTAAAAAAAAATCCAGTGGAATCAGACTTGTTATTTGGAAGAGAAATGCTTATTTGGCTGCCCTTTCAAAACATTTCCAACTGGTTTCTGCATACTTGGGACTTTAGATTACTCCCACCGTCAAGAACAGCAGAGTGGCAAATATGAACCTGGTAAAGACAGAAAAACAGAGAACTAGGTCTGGGGCTTCGATTCCTCCTTCTTTCCTACATGTTGAAGCTCTTGCACTGTTTGTTTGGTCACTCAGTCGTGTCTGACTCTCTGTGACCCCATGGACTGCAGCACGCCAGGCCTCCCTGTCCTTCACCATCTCCCAGAGCTGGCTCAAACTCATGTCCATTGGGTGGTTGATGCCATCCAACCACCTCATCCTCTGTCGTCCCCTTCTCCTCCTGCCCTCAATCCCTCCCAGCATCAGGGTCTTTTCCAATGAGTCAGCTCTTCGCATGAGGTGGCCAAAGTACTGGAGCTTCAGCTTCAGCATCAGTCCTTCCAATGAATATTCAGGACTGATCTTTAGGATGGACTGGTTGGATCTCGTTGCAGTTCAAGGGACTCTCAAGAGTCTTCTCCAGCACCACAGTTTGAAAGCATCAGTTCTTTGGTGCTCAGACTTCTTTATGGTCCAACTCTCACATTCATACATGACTACTGGAAAAACCACAGCTTTGACTAGACAGACTTCTGTTGGCAAAGTGATGTCTCTGCTTTTTAATATACTTTCTAGGTTTGTCATAGCTTTTCTTCCAACGAGCAAGTGTCTTTTAATTTCATGGCTGCAGTCACCATCCGCAGTGATTTTGGAGCCCAAGAAAGTAAAATCTGCCACTGTTTCCATTTTTTCACATCTATTTGCCATGAAGTGATGGGGCCTGATGCCATGATCTTGATTTTCTGAATGCTGAGTTTTAAACCAACTTTTTCACTCTCCTCTTTCACCTTCATCAAGAGGCTCTTTAGCTCCTCTCCACTTTCAAGGGTGGCATCATCTTCTAGTCTTGTGGAAGTTCTGTAAACTCTTGTGGGTCTTTTCATTTAAAGAGATGGACATGGAGGCTCTCTCATTGAAGCTCATAGAGTCAAATGCCATCCTTTCGCAGAAATGAATGAGCATCTGCAGGGCCAGTTCATTGGTGGGATTCTGCAGGGCTCGGTGGCTGAAACTTGGACTGAGGTCCCCTACAGGCTTCTTTCCTTCACCACGCAGTTTCAAGCTGTGGTCAAGCTGTGATCCAGGAGTACCAGGAGCTTCTGAAGACAGCAGTAGCTGTGAAAAAGGCTTCCCGAGGCAGGAACCCAGCTGCTCACGGCCCCACAGTGGTCCTGGTGGCCCCTGAGGAGCTGCATCTCAGAGCGAGGCCCTTCTAGGCATGTTGCCAGCCTTCAGAAGAATAGCCATGGCCCTCGCCTCCTACTTTAATTTCAGCAGGCATGCTCTTAGGGATGGCCACCCTCCCCAAGGGCGAGGGGCAGGGGAGGAGGGAGGTTCAGACAAAGGAAAGGAGGTAAGTACAAAGCCACGTCCTGCTGTGTGGCTCCAAGCAAGACACCCTCTGTGAGCCTTGACTTCTCTCGCGTTTTACTAGCACAGAGGGGCTGACGGCCGCCCTGCAAGCTCTGTGTGGGGGAGCGAGTGACCTGACATGGGCCAGAGCCATGTCCAACGTGTTTAATCACTGTGCCCGGCTGGTCTCGGCTGATTCCACATCTGTAACCACGTCTCACCCACAGCCAGGGCCCCGAGGGCTGAGAAGTCCCCGCGATCGATGCCCTGCCGCTGACCTCGCCCCACACTCTGAGCGCTGCACATAGAGGAGCACTTAGCACTCACACCCAGGCATGAGATGAACACTATCACACTCATCCCAGCCGTGCAGATAAAGAAACTGGGTCACGGGGAGAGTGAGGTTTGGAGGAGCCAGCTAGGGAACTGGCACAGCCCAGAACACAGACTCAGGCAAAGGGACCCAACATCAGGTTCCTCGTTAACACATTCTGCCACCTGTTGGATAAACCCAACGTCCCCAAAGAAGGGGCCACGCAGCCCAGGGGCCCATCCTCCTCACTCTTCTCCACCACCTGCTCCTTCAACCCTCTTTGGGTCTAGGATTCATCTGTCTCACTCCAAGATCCCCCTCTGGGCCCATCCACATCACAGCCTCCATTGGGTCACCTGCCTCTTTGGTGTCCACTGAGCCCTTTGGCTTTCTCTGCAGGCTGGAGACCATTCCACACAAACCAGGACCTAAAAATAAGGAGGTAGGAAGACTATGGTTGTTGACCATTTGGCAAAGGCATCTTGGGGGCCAATTGAAACCAATCTAGAACGATCAGTGATCAGACATAAGTGCCTGACGATACCCGTGTAGCAAAGTTGCCAGCCAGTCACCAGTAGACCTGGAGGCCTGTGGTGACTTTCCTTTCAGGTAAGCTGTACGAGGAAAGAGACATGGCGTCAGAGGAGGTCACACTTGGGTTCTGATGCCCAATGAGACAGAGTTTGTAGATGTTCCAGTGAGACCTGGGGGAGGGGGAGCTGAGGAGCTGAGCGCCCCCTTTCCAGATCAGTGCAACCAGGCTCTTTGGCATCAGACCATGCAGTTCAGTTCAGTTCAGTCACTCAGTCGTGTCAGACTCTGCGACCCCATGGACTGCAGCACATCAGGCCTCCCTGTCCATCACCAACTCCCGGAGTTTACCCAAACTCATGTCCACTGCGTCAGTGATGCCATCCAACCATCTAATCCTCTGTCGTCTCCTTCTCCTCCTGCCTTCAACCTTTCCTAGCATCAGGGTCTTTTCAAATGAGTCAGTTCTTCACATCAGGTGACCAAAGTATTGGAGTTTCAGCTACAGCATCAGTCCTTCCAGTGAATATTCAGGATTGATTTCCTTTAGGATGGATCTCCTTGCAATCCAAGGGACTCTCAAGAGCCAATACCAGAGTCCAAAAGCATCAATTCTTTGGCCAAGCAGTGGGGTGTGTCATAGAGCTGTAACATACTGCCTCCAAGTCTCACTTCTTGTCAAAAAGGTTTTTCAAGTTCATGATAACCTCTTTTCCCCCCACAGTTTTCAATCAGATGAAGAGTCGGTGCGTTTCTTTTCCTGCGCCCCCTACATTGGAAGCACAGAGTGTCACCCAGGGAAGTCCAATAGCTGGTGCATTTCTGACCGCTGTCCAATACATTTCACAAATGGAAAGCTCTCCTTCTGATGCTCAGAAAGCCACATCCGATGGCACAGTAGGAGTCACATCGGTGTTGTCCCCCCTGGAGACATCGATCAGAACACGTTCTGGTGGGCTGGCCACCCAGACTCTCGTCATTTCTCACCAATTAGCCAGAGAGGCTGTGTGTGTGCTGAGTCTGGGCTGTGTCTGATGACATGGGACCAGACATGGCAAAAGATGCATGTGATCTGCCTTCACACGTAGAGCAGCTACTTCCCCCCGGTGATGGGGGGATGGGGTCCCTGAACCCAGCCTTAAAGCACTTCCGCAGCATTGCTACAAACACCACCATGCACAGTGTAGGGGTGAAGGAGAACAGACCACAGGACGTTGACAACAGTCGAAGCTGAGCCAGGACTTCACGGGAATCCAGAGTTTTCTCAGCGTTTGTCTACATATGAAATTTCCTTTAAGAAAGCATCTTTGAAAGGGGTAGGTGTCAAGTTCCCCGCCTTGATGTGGAAGGACGTAGACACCTCGAGAGACCGGAAGCTGGTGGTTTTCTGCTGACGTGAGAATGTGGGGTGCGTGTTACCCTCCCACCGTGGGGCACGCTGACTTACTTTTGCCCACATAGGTCAGTTGTTCGAAATAAGCATTCGTGTTCATAGTCTGCTGTGGCCAGATAATAGAGAAACGAGCCGTACACGGACCTCAGACCTGGTGATTTTTCAACTTGTGCTCTGTGAGAAGATGCTTCAGAAGGAAACACACAAGTCCTTGTCCCTGTGGAGTCTATGCTGGTGGCGGGAGGAGGGCAGACACAGCAGACGTGGATGTTCATGGCGATGTGGAGAAAACAAAGTGGGAGGGGGCGTGGGTTCACCGAGGGAAAAGGCCGTTCTCAGCACAGGATGGCCTGGGAAGACCTCACCCAGCAAGCAGCAGCGGCCTGTGCTCCAGAGCAGAGAGAGGAGTCAGAGAGCCGTGAGGAGCGTCCCTGGCCAGGGCGCAGCAGGTGCAAAGGCCCTGAGGTGCGTCGGTGTTAACGTCCAGGAGATCAGCGTGGCTGGAGCAGAGCGAGCGGCGGAGTGGTAGGAGGTGAGTCAGAGAACTAAAGGCGCGGCAGGGCGGGTCCTGTGAGCAGCTCTGGGATCTGCAGCTTTACTCTGGGCAGGATGGGAACCACTGTCAGCTTTGAGCAGTAAGACGAAGTGGCTCGGTTATCACCTGCCAAGGCACTTCGGCAGGTGGGCAAGGGAAGAAGCAGAGAGACCCGCTAAGTCCCCTGCACGGATCCAAGTCTGAGGCGACGGGGGCCTGGAGCAGGTGGCTGAGCGGGGAGATGAGACGGAAGGCGAGATCTCGGAGGAGAGGGAGGAGGGTTTTCTGCCATGTTGGACGTGCGATCCGGGAGAACGAGGCGTCCCGGAGGACTCGAGGCAACCGCGGCATTGGTGCTGGTGGTGATGGGCTGGTGGGTGAGTGGGGCTCAGGGCTGCCCCACGTCCAAGCCGAACAGCTCACTTTTTATGGGCTTATTGTTTGGGGAAAAAGGCTTATTGCAAAAGAAAATTTGTATGTTAAAGTCTACTGGTGTTATAATTAACTCTGTCCCTGCAGAGAGACTGTCGCCCAGGGGGCAGTTCAGACAGAAACACACCAGAGAGCAAGACCTCCTGGCCACTGGCCTGCCTGGAAACAGCAGCCTGCACTACTAGGCACCCGGGCGAGGACCCAGCACAGTCCTGCCCGGAGGGTGGGTGGGCAGTGCTCGCCTCCAAGTGTAGCAGGAAGTGAATTTGGCCTCCCTTGAGCTCACAAGTGAACTCCAAGCTGACACTGCAGTGGTGGAGCCTCTGGGAAGCTCAAAGTACCCTTACTTTGCTCCTAGAGTCCCCTCGTGACTCAGCTGGTAAAGAATCTGCCTGCAATGCAGGAGACCTGGGTTCAATCCCTGGGTTGGGAAGATCCCCTGGAGAAGGGAAAGGCTACCCACTCCAGTATTCTGGCCTGGAGAATTCCATGGACAGAGGAGCCTGGCAGGCTACCGTCCATGTGGTCACAAAGAGTCAGACACGACTGAGCGACTGTCCTTTTAAGGCCAAGCTCGGCTGTGTGTCCTCAAGTCCCATGTTGATTATTATCTTTATTTTGTGCAAAACAAAAAGTGTCCCCAGGGCCTTCCCAGGAGGTCCAGCGGCGAAGACTCAGTGCTTCTACTGCAGGGGCACAGATTCAATCCCCGCTTAGGGAACCAGGATCCCGCGTGCTGCACGGCATGGCCAAAAAATTAATAGTCCCCATGTGTATTAGGGGTCTTCCCCTCATCAGTGAGCCCTGTGGTCTGAGTTATGATAAGATCCCCGGAGCTGAGGGACGTTTACACACGCTTGGCCCACAGTTCACTGTCACCGGAGACTGTGCCGCAACCTCCAGCATGTTTGATGAGCATGAGGAACCTGTGCCTGGTTAATGCCTGTGTTGACTCTTTCATCCATAGAGACGATCTTATTTTTTCCTTTATCATGAGAAAAATTAGGGACCGCTTGTGAGTTTCCGTGTAGAAGCAAAAATTGTAGAAACAACTGCTGTCTGCTAACAAAGGATAAGTGTGGGTGGATGTGGGGCACCGGGTGAAGAGGTCACGGGGTGAGGGGGTGAATGGGTGACCTGAGAGCAAAAACGGGGAGCCATTGGCCTCCATGCACCTCACTGTCACCCCCTGGCTCCTCCTCCTCTGGCCCCACCCACCCCCTCCTCCCCCCACCCCACCTGCAGGAGCCTCCTCAAGACCTCCTGAGCAGGGGGACTCTCCCCAAGCCGTCCTGAGCAGGACTCGCTGCATGTCAGGCAGGCCTCCCAAGCCCTGGATATCCTGGTCTCATCTTCTCCTCCAAAACTCTACAAATGAAAACAGGCTACTTTGCCCTTTCTTTGGTTTTCAAGTAAACATTTCCTTAGGTACTAATCAGATTAACTGTCACCCCACTTCCTGAAGCTGCCACCCTTGCTTCAAGGAGATGCTGCCCTGATTTCCCAAGCCCAGCAAGGTAGCTCTGGCCAGGTTAAAACTGGGTCTCTCGTTGCATCCATGAAGAGTCAGAAATACCGAAAGGAGCCAGGGTCCCCGCAGGGTCCCCATCTGCAGGCCCTGCTAGCAGAATCCTGGGCAGGGAGGGACGCCTCTGGGATTTTTCCAGGTCGGTCGGCCTCCTGGGAAAGGAAGTAAAGGCACCCGTGGAACCTCATGAGCTTGACACTGAAGCTCTCAGAAAAAGACCAAGGCGAATACCCCAGGTCCGCTGGGGCCACGCAGGGTCAGGGCCTTCTGGGGGTGGACTGTCCGGGGCAGACACCACACACTGGCGGATGACAGCTCCTGGTCACTCTGTGTCTGGTTCACAAAGAGTTTTCTAATTACTTACCAAGGTTTTGAAATGGGGGAGGCGGGGTTCTATCACATGAAAAATCCAGATTTGCGGCTTCTCTTAAAACCTGAGAAGACTGGGCCCCACGGAGCCCACCTCTCCCGGGGCAGCAGTGGGCTGCCTGCGTCTGCCTCCCCCGACCCGGGCCCTTCGGTTCCTTGCTGTCCCCGGTGTCCCCGGCCGTGTTCCTGGCCACGCCCGTCTTTTCCACCCCCTGTCTGGTATTTGAGTGTGGCCCTGAGGGAGAGTCGGCTGGCTGTATCGTCTCCTAACGGAAGCTGTAGGAAGCCCCCGAGGGTGGGAATAGCCACCTGCAAGCTCAACAAAAGGTTAAAGACAAGGATGGCTGGGCCTTCCCCACCAGGGAACCCTCACACACCCCCTCCTCCTGCAAAACTCCTCATTCAGCGCCTGGGCAGGAGACAGGGCCCACATCAGCTATGTGAGCAGAAAGAATTTCCTAACTGTCATTTACAGGGGCTTCCCTGATGATAGCTGGGTGGTAAAGAGTCCGCTTGCCGATGCAGGAGACACGGGTTCGATCCCTGGTCCGGGAGGATCCCACATGCCGTGGGGGCAACTAAACCCAGGCGTTACTGAGCCTGTGCTTGAGAGCTCAAGAGCCCCAAGCACTGAGGCGTGCGAGCCCTGGAGCGCACATCCCGCGACCAGAGAGGCCACCGCGACGAGAAGCCTGCACACCCAACCAGAGAGAAGCCCGTGCGGCAAGGAAGGCCCCGCACAGCCAAAAATCAACAAATAAAATTATGGAAGTGGAAAGTGTGAGAGTGAACGTCGCTCAGTCGTGTCTGACTCTTTGCGACCCCATGGTCTATGCAGTCCATGGATTTCTCCAGCAAGAATACTGGAGTGGGTAGCCTTTCCCTTCTCCAGGGGATCTTCCCAACCCAGGGATCAAACCCAGGTCTCCCACACTGCGGGCAGTTTCTTTACCAGCTGAGCTACAAGAATCCTGGAGTGAAGGCCAATCCTGAAGCCCAAGAACCCTGGAGTGGGTGGCCTAGCCCTTCTCCAGCAGATCTTCCCAACCCAGGAATCAAACAGGGGTCTCCTGCCCTGCAGGCGGATTCTTTACCAGTTGAGCTATCAGGGAAGCTGTCTTTACATATAAAGTTGTAAACTAGGAACTGAAAGACAAAAGGAAGCTATAAAACCACCTTTAAGGACGCATGACACTTTTCACAGGAACTGGAGGAGATGTACCCTGAGACTGGGGAGCAAAGAGAAGAGATGAGGCTAGTGTTACTAAGTCTGTGAGCCTGGAGGAGGCCCCCAAGACCCCGGAATCCAGGTCTCTGAGGTGCCAGAGTCTCTAAAGTGGGCTCAGTGATGCCGGTGGGGCTGACGGTCACGGGATCACAAGCTGTGATGGGAAAAACAACTCTTGAGAAAAACAGTCTTTAAGGAAAACAACTCTGTTTTTCTGAGCTGCCACTTAGGCATTTTACTGTCTGATAACCCTGCTCACACCCAGAGCCTGGAGATAAGAGTTAAAGATGCCTGAAACCAGTTCCTGCTTTATTCTTCCAGGGGCGCCTTGTAAAAATGTCCACTTGAAAAAAAAAAGACCACTTAAGAGTTAAGCCTGTGAAAAGCCAGCCCCAACCATCTAATACGCAGTGGCAGTTTGCTCCCCAGTGACCTGGGATGGGGGCTGGCCTTCCTCTCGGCTCACGGGGCCCCCTCACTTCTGGGATCTGTCAGTAATAATACATCTTATGACTCCACTTCCTTTGTGTGGGTCTATTGAAACTGCACCTTCAATCAAAATGACCCCGGGTGGTTTTCACTTCCCCAAAGTGGAGCTCGGTTATGGAGGGAGCTCCCTGCCACTCCCGTGGGGGTGGGGGGCCTTGTGCCCTCCCCGCCCCCCCATTCAGCGGGTCATAATCTGCATATTCCTGATTTCAATACACCAGCTCTGGCTTCTCAGCACAGAAGCAGGCACTAGCCCATAGGAAGCAAGCAGGAAGGAGCTGCCCTCCTTCAACCTTCCCTGTGGCGCCCCCAGCTGGCAGAACCTGGGAGGAGCCACTGCAAATCAGACCTTGGCAACATTCAAGTCGCTCAGTCGTGTCTGACTCTTTGTGACCCCGTGGACTAGACAGTCCATGGAATTCTCCAGGCCAGAATACTGGAGTGGGTAGCCCTTCCCTTCTCCAGAGGATCTTCGCAACCCAGGTCTCCTGCATTGCAGGCAGATTCTTTACTAGCTGAGCCACAAGAGAAGACCTGGTTTGCAGAGCCCGTGCAAGTGTAGGGGCTGGTTGGTGAGAGTAACCAGGTGAGTTGATTGATGTCTGGCCCAGAGGGCTCCCTCTGACCCCTGCTTGTGCTCAGAGTTTCCAACTGAGCTGTATCCCTACAATAAGCTTTTAGTACCTCCTCGATGTCAGCCCCATTCTCCATGCAGAGCATGTAATATCATCAAGGTAGGTACCATTCCTGCCCTGGTGGACCTGGCAGTCAACCTGGACTCTTTAAAAAAAAAATCGATTACTTTTCTACTCGGTTCTAGCATCGAGCTCCACCTCTGCTGCTCTGCAACCACAGCCAAGACGTGGACGCCACCTCAGTGCCCCTCTGCAGAGGGTGGGTAAAGAAGATCTGGGTCATATATGCAGTGGAATGTTACACAGCCATAAAAAAGAAAGAAAGAATGCCATTTGCAGCAACATGGATGGACCTAGAGATTATCACACTAAGTGAAGTCAGACCGAGAGACAAATAACATATGATACTGCTTATGTGGAAGCTAAAAATTGACACAAATGAATTTATTTACAAAATGAAAGACACTCACAGATTTAGAAAGCAGCTTATGATTACCAAAGGGGAAAGGTGGGGGTGGGGAGTGGTAAATTAGAAGGTGGGGATTAATGTATTTTTGTTATTGTTCAGTCACTAAGTTGTGTCCAACTCTTTGTGATCCCCCACGGACGGCAGCACACCAGGCTTCCCTGTCTATCACCATGTCCTGGGGTTTGCTCAGACTCATGCCCATTGAGTCAGTAATGCCATCCAATCATCTCAACTGTATACACACCACTATATATAACACAGATATACAGTGGTGCAATATAATGGATAATATATACATAATATAACAGATACACGTGTGTGTTAGTCACTCAGTCATGTCCAACTCTGCAACCCCATGGACTGTAGCCTTCCAGGCTCTTCTGTCCATAGACTTCTCCAGGCAAGAATACTGGAGTGGGTTACTATTCCCTTCTCCAGGGGATTTTTCCTGACCCAGGGATCAAACCCAGGTCTCCTGCATTGCAGGCGGATGCAATACCATCTGAGCTACTAGGGAAGCCCCAAACAGATAAGCAGTAGTGTAATATAACAGATAACATATATATATAATATAATATATAGTAGTACTAAGTATAATGTATAGTAGTAGTAATCAACAAGGACCTGCTGTTGATTATAGCACAGGGAACTCTACTCAATACTCTGTAATAACCTATATAGGAAAATAATTTGAAAAAGAAAAATATGTATATATGTATAACTAAACCACTTTGCTATATACTTGAAACTAGCACAACATTGTAAATCAATCATCAATACTGCAATATAAAATAAAAACTTGGAGGGAATTCCCTGGTAGTCCAGTGGTTAAGACTCAGCTTCAAATGCAGGCGGTGTGAGTTTGACCTCTGGTCAGGGATGTAAGATCCCACATGCTGCGTGGCATGGCCAAACATAAAATAAATTTTTAAAACTATGGAACCATTAAAGAAAACATCAAGAAATTTGTAAACTCCTAAATATAAAAAAATTAAAGTCTTTCACTCTTCTGCTAGGTTCTAGCATCAGGCTCTGTCCCTGCTGCCGTGTGACTATTGCATGCACGTGTATTCTTGGTGGAAAATAAACGTAACAAAATGGGACCATCTGGATCATGCTTAAGTGTACAGTTCGGTGGTTCTGAGTACACTTGCAGTGTTATACAGCCATCACCACCATCCATCTCCAGAACTTTTTTATCTTGTAAAACTGAAACCATGTCCATTAAACAACAACCCCTTATTGGTCCCTCTCCCCAACCTCTAGCAAATAACATTTGACTTTCTGTCCCATGAATCTCGTTACCCTAAGTACCTCACTTACGTGGAATCCTTTTCTGTCTGGCTTATTTCACTTAGCATGATGTCTTCAAGGTTCATCCATGTTGTAACATGTATCGGAACTAGCATCCCTCGTGCCACATAGCTTGGCCAAAAAGAATTATGTTTCTAAAGCATATTTCTTGACACAGGAAAATCATATGGTTTGATGTAAGGTACAAAAAACTGAATACAAAACAGTAATTTATAAATACCCCTTTAAAAGTAGTAAGAGGAAAGATGAGAAGAAGCTATAGTTAGAGAGTTTGGGATGCACATGTACACTCTGTCGTATTTAAAATGGACAGCCAACAAGGAATTACTTTATAGCACATGGAACTCTGTTCAATATTATGTGGTAGCCTGGATGAGAGGGGAGTTTGGGGGAGAATGGATCCATGTATATGTATGGTGGAGTTCCTTCAATGCTCACCTGAAATTATCACAACACTGTTAATTGGCTATATCCCAATACAAAATAAAAAGCTTAAAAAACTACTAAGAGGAAGTATATAAAAATGTTAAGAGTTATCTCTCGCATTGATCACTATTAGTCCTCTGTATTTTCCTACTTCCCAGATCCTCTGTAATAAACATTTAATATATTTCAATGATTAAAACAAGATAAGCATTATTAAGCAAACACAGTAGCAGCAGTAGATGCCCTGAAGTGGCTGCCAGCCAAGGAGAGCACGTACAACTGCATGGAACTCTGCCAGGGGAAAATAAGGGCATAGACGGTGACGGAGAGGATGCAGCTATTTTTGTTACCGTTGCTATGGTTACCTGAGCCCTTGCCCCCGCTTTCCACGCTGGTGTGGGATGGACAAACTGGGGTGACCGAGAGTTCACATGAAATGTAATATCCCCCCAGCTCATTGCCATCCCGTAACAGAGAGGACTCAAGAATCAGGGGAAGCATCATTAGCTACCAAGACTTTCACTAATGAGGGACTCTCCTCTTTTCCCTCCAGAGTTGTTACATAAATGGGCCAGAGAAGGCTCCAGTGCATTGCCTAAAATGGTCCCCACGTCGTTTTCTTCTTCAGGCTAGGACTGTTAGCTCAGAGCCCACTGTTGCTCAACCTCAGGTTCTCATACATTCAGTTGTTCCACGGATAGTCTAAATAAATGTATTTTTAGCCATTTGGAGCCCACCCACTTTACATACCCAATGAAACAGCAACACACCCGCCGAGCTGTGCTGTCTCTCCAGTCATGCCCAAGCCCTTGCGACCCCAGGGACCGTAGCCCGCCAGGCTCCTCTGTCCATGGGATTCTCCAGGCAAGAATACTGGAGCCGGTTGCCACACCCTTCTCCAGAGGATCTTCCCGATCCAGGGATCGAACTCACATCTCTACATCTCTTACTTTGGCAATGTTTGGAAGGCTCTTTACCACTAGTGCCACCTGGGAAGCCCTTTTACTTATTAGGAAAATGCAAAATAAAACCACAATGAGATACCACTACACATGCACCAGCATCACTAAAATAAACCCTGACAACACCAACTGCAGGTGAGGGTGTAGAACAATAGGAACCCTCATCCACGGCTGTCGGGGCAAACAGTTAAAACTGCTCCAGAAAACCCAGGTCCTATCTCCTAAAGAGGGACACGGACACACTCATGACTCAGCCATCCCACTCTCCAGTAAACACCAAACGCAAGTGCACACATATGTTCACCAGAAGACTCATTCCAGAATGTTCAGAGCCACATAAGTTGACATATCATCAAATCAGAAATAACCCACAGAGACATAACATATCCACGAGCCATGGAGAAGACAAGACCTGTGGTGATAAAAGACCCTTCTAGATTCTCCAGAGAAACAGAATTAATAGGAGAGATAGATAAATGCAGAGGATATGGATATAGACACACACACACATATATATGTATGTATAAATGGTTAGTTTTAAGGAGTTGGCTCATGTGATTTGGAGGCTGAGACATCCTTAGATTTGCAGTTGGCAACTGGATATTCAGGAGAGTTGACAGTGTAGGTTCCAGTTCCAGTCCAAGTCCAAAGCGAGGTCGCCACCTGGAGGCAGGCAGGCAAAGGAGGCCCATTCTCCCTCACTCAGCCTCTTCTGTTCAAGTCTCCAGTGGGCTGGACGAGGCCTATCCATGTTGAGGGCGGGGGGGCGGATTTGCTTCACTCAGTCTATCAGTTAAAATGTTAATCTCATCCTGAAACACCCAGAGTCAGGTTTAGCCAAAAATCTGAGCACCCGGTGGTCAGGTTGATACATTCAGTTAACCACCCTAGAGCCCAGCCGCCCTTGGGCGCACTCCAACCTACCCTGCTGCTGAGTGACGTCACCTGGACACGTAAGCCCCCTCTGCCCCGGAGTTCCCCGTCCTCTTCCTCCATCAGGTGGCGGTCCAGTGCCCCCTGTCCCCGGATGGTCTCCTGTCGAGAGGGACCGTCTCATGGGCAACCTGTCCAAGTGCCGCCCAGTAACGTTTGCTGTGCAACACTGCCGCCGTGTGGTCTTGTCACCTCCTTGATCAGCCTCAACAGCGTCTCACGGAAGAACTTCTGTGTGACCCTTCCTGCCCTGTCCAACCTCTTGGAAGAAGGGTAACTTTGAAATCCCCATACTCTCCGCATCAGATTTGTCCCCATCCTCCTTTAATTTCTTGTCCACAGCCCAAAGAATTCTTGAGGGTGTGCTGGGGAGGAGGAGCAGGCAGGGCGAATGCAGTATCCCGCCCCCATCTTCTAAGCTGATCTCAACCAAGAAGAGCAAAGTCAGAGCTTAAACTACACTGAGACCTGTAGTGGTGCCCAGCACTGAAAAGTCCATGATGCCCACCAGCTGCCCTCGATGAACTTCAAAATAAGAACACTAAACTAAACTATAACATTCCAAGCTTACATGCGTGCTGAAATTAAAAATCACTTCTAAAAAAAATAAAAATAAAAATCACTTCTAGATTTTTCTGAATGCAAAATGCTACACAAGTTTATGGAAAACAAATATATCATGTTCAAAAAACGCTTTGTTTTGCTTTGGTTTTGATCCCTGGCTTGTTGGTATACTCAGCCTATGGAACAGTCCTCCACTGCTTATACTCAAGCCTGGTACAGAACATAGATTCTTTAAGCCAGGACCACAAGCTGATGCTTAGCATAGTACAGGGCATGTAGAAGATGCTCCATAAATGTTTGAACTGATTTGAACAG
Organism: Cervus canadensis; assembly: GCF_019320065.1. Lineage (NCBI taxonomy): Eukaryota > Metazoa > Chordata > Mammalia > Artiodactyla > Cervidae > Cervus > Cervus canadensis. The sequence goes on along the minus strand of NC_057418.1, from coordinate 30,772,576 downwards.
ATAAGGTGGAGAATTATAACAACTTTAAATCTATATACTATGCAGAATTGTCTTTTTCTTCTAGTGGCTCTCAAGTTATTGAAATAATATAATATCAAGAATACTGTAATATATTTATTGTTGTATTCTTTATTAATAAGAGAAAATTTGTTTAAAAGAATCAAAAGGGAAAAATTCTTCTTGCATGATCCGTGAAGAAAATAGTTGATAAGGAATTCCCTGGCATTCCAGTGGTTAGGATTCAGTTTCACTGACAGGGGCCCATGTTTGATCCCTGGCTGGGGAACTAGGTCCCCAAAAGCTGATGGTGCAGTCAAAAAAATTTTGGTAAACTGAACTCCATCAAAATTTAAAAACTTCTGCTCTGTGAAAGACAATGTCAGGAGAATGAGAAGACAGGCCACAGGCTGGGAAAAAACATTTGCAAAAGACACATCTGATAACTGTCATTCAAAATATACAAAGAACACTTTAGTTCAGTCTCTCAGTTGTGTCTGACTCTGCGACCCATGAACTGCAGCACACCAGGCCTCCCTGTCCATCACCAACTCCCGGAGCTCGCTCAAACCCATGTCCATCCAGTCAGTGATGCCATCCAACCATCTCATCCTCTGTCATCCCCTTCTCCCGCCTTCAATCTTTCCCAGCATCAGGGTCTTTTCCAATGAGTCAGTTCTTCACATCGGGTGGCCAAACGATTGCAGTTTCAGCTTCAGCATCAGCCCTTCCAATGAATATTCAGGACTGATCTCCTTTAGGACGGACAGGTTTGATCTAAAATGACCATGGCCGACCACTGCGCAGCTAGTAGAATGGCCAGAATCCAGAAGTCTGACAGCGCCAGCTACTGGTGAGGATGCGGAACAACAGGAAGGCTCATTCATGCTGGTGGGAAGGCAAAATGTTACCGTCTCTGTGGAAGACAGTTGGGCAGTTTTGTAAAGTTTCCTACAAAACTAAACATCCTAAATATACCATACGACCCCTCAGTCCCCCTTGGTGTTTACCCAGAGGCGCTGAAAACGTTGTTGTTGTTTAGTCGCTCAGTCAAGTCTGATCCTTTGTGACCCGGTGGACTGTAGGCTGCCAGGCTCCTCTGTCCATGGAATTCTCCAGGCAAGAATACCAGAGCGGGCTGCCATTTCCTTCTCCAGGGATCTTCCCGACTCAGGGGTTGAACCTGGATCTCCTGTCCTGGGAGGTGGATTCTTTACCACTGAGAAACCAAGGAAGCCTGTTGAAAACTTAGGTCCACACAAAAACCTGTGCTTGAGTGTTTACAGCAGATTTATTTAAAATTGCCAAAACTTGGAAGCAACAAGGTGTCTTAACAGGTGAGTGAATAGATAAGCCATGGTACATACAGATGATAGAATATTATTTTGGGTTGAAAAGAAATGAGCTGTCAAGCCACAAAAAGAAACTTCAAATACAAATTACTAAATGAAAGAAGTCAATCTGAACTGGCTACATACTGTACGGTTTCAACTATTAATAAATAGCATTCTGGAAAAGGAAAAACTATAGAGATTGTTAAAAAAAAAAACTCTGGTGGTTGCCAGGGGTTTGGGGGAGAGAGGACTAGTTAGAGCACAAAGGATTTCTAGAGCAATGAAACTACTCTGTATGATAGACACTATAGTGATGGATATATATCACTATGCATTCAAATCCATAGCACGTACTGAACTGCCTTGTAGACCACGGACTGAGTGATTACGATGTGTCAGTGTAGGTCCATCAGTGGTACCCAATATAGCCTCTGGCGGAGACTGTTGATAACAGAGGGGGCTGTACATATATGGGGCTGGGGGCATATATGGAGTCTCTGCATCTTTCTCTCAATTTTGTTGTGAACCTGAAACAACGCTAAAAAAATGAAATCTTAAAAAATTTCCTTCTTAACCAAGCATTTCATTACTTCCTAAATTTAAATAGTGAGATTATTTTTTCAAAACTCAGATCTCTATGTGGTAGAAAAAAGCTGCACAATTATATAACCCTTTCTGTTGCCAAAGCCTGATATAAATTAACTAAAAGTTCAGAACTGTACATTAAAAACATGCAATTTTTTGGATCATTGAAAGAAAATATGGGAGACAACTGACCCCAACCTTTCATTTGTCTTGTTATTCAGTAATTAATAAATATATTTAGAAATGTCCTTTCCTTCACAAAAATATTATGCCAGAGGAAGAATTAATGTTCCTCATAAAAAGATGAGACAGAACTTGTAAAATGTTATTTATAGCATTTTCAGCAGAAAACTGAAGAATAATTTATTTGGCTTATTATGTTCTGCTTATCTTTGAAAGCCAACAAAACTCCAAACTCCTGAGTTCTTAAATGTCAGAACCCTGTGATTAAGTGTCTTGAGATCTACAATCTGTCGGAGCCTATTATTTGTAGAAAGATAGCTGCTTCTGCCAGATATATTATACCCTAAGACATGGGATGCTTGAGATTTTCTCTTTGTTCGAAGTCAGCAGAGAATAAACTAAGCTCCTATTGGGACCCGTGGAGGGGTGCACCCCCGGCAGGGGAGTGCAAACCTGAAATAGAAAAAGTCTTCCAAAACTGCAGTTGAGTCTCAAAGCAGCTCAGCTCATGACTGGGCTGAAGTTCTCAAACTCCACTCCATCTACTTCACCAAAGTTTGCAGTGAACCTTCTCTGGTGGACAATAACATCACCCAGAACTTCTGCACTGTTCTTAAACTAGGATCTGTGGACGCCCAGATCTTTTGAGCAATAGTTCAATACAACTGGTTTCTTTGTAATCTCATGCATTTTATTCTTTGCATTTAAAAATATTCTTCTAAGGAAGTGGAGAAGGAAATGGCAACCCCCTTCAATATTCTTGCCTGGAGAATCCCATAGACAGAGGAGCCTGGTGGGCTACAGTCCATGGGGTCACAAAGAGTTGGACACGGCTGAGTGTCTGTCACTTCACTTCTAAGGAAGAATCACTAGAAGTAAGTCAGAAAGAGAAAAATAACATATATTAAACACATATCTGTGGAATCTAGAGAAATGGTATAGAAATCTTATTTGCAAAACAGAAATAGAGACTCATAGAGAACAAATATTTGGACATCAAGGAGGGAATTGGGTGGGATGAACTGGGAGACTGGAATAGGCATATTAACACTGTTGATATTATGTATAAAATAGATCACTAACGAGAACCTAGTGCACACCTCAGGAAACCTTACTCAGTGCTCTATGGAGACCTAAATGGGAAGGAAATCCAAAAAAAGAGGGGTTATGTGTGTGTGTGTAACTGGTTCAGCTTGATGTACAGTAGAAAGGAACACAGCCTTGTAAAGCAATTATACTCCAGTCAAAATTAATCTACAAAAATAAAAAAGGAATCACTAGGCTGACAAAGAGATCATGATATGTATTTCTCATATACAATGTCCAGAGCTCAACCAAAAATGACCAAGCATACCAAGGACATAGGACCAAGCATAAAATCAACTATATTTCCACACACTAGGAGCAGCTAGGAAGCACAATGAAAACAAAACAAAATCGTCACCATTTACAAGAGCCATGAAAACCACAGAAATGAATCTGATAAAATATGTGCAAGACAATTACTCAGAAAACGAAACTTTTGTTGAAATTCGCTCAAAATGACTTACAAATAGAAAAATATTTCATATTCACATGTAAAAAACATTTCATATCATAAAGTCATAATTCTCTACCTAAACTGATCTATGTTTTCCATACAATTCCAAACACAATCTCCATAGGATTTTATGTAAAATGTATTCTAATAATGTATGTGTAACATCAAAATGTTAAAGTAGTTCCCCAAAAGACCGTGAGAGAGAGGTTCATGGGAAAATGGATTATTAGGAAATGTTCCTGAGAAACTAATGGTGAAAGGGGCCAAATAAAGGAATTCAAGGAAGACATTGGCAGCATTTGCTACATCACTCCTAAAGAAATAAATCAGGTGAGGAAAGTTCGCTAATGGATATCGAGACTTATCTAAAGCTATTGGTAATTAAGGCAGTATGGTCTTGTCAGAGAGAATTTTTTTTAAAAATTCCAGTGGAAAAAATTCAAGGTGCCAGCAGGGCCGTGCTTCCTCCACAGGCTCAAGAGAGGAAGTCTTCCTTGTCTCCTGGTGGTTGCTGGCCATCTTTAGCGTTCTTCAGCATGTAGATGCATCTCCAATTTCCACTTTTGATTTCACGTGGCACCCTTACTAGCACACACATTGGATTCAAGGCTTTCTCTCATCTAACATGACCCCATCATAACTTAATTGCATAAGTTGCAAAGACTCTGTTTCCAAATAAGGTTACAGTCTGAGATTCTGAGTGGACATGATTTTTTTTTGTTTGTTTTTCTTATTTATTTATTTATTTGGAGTGGACATGAATTTGCGGGGAGGAGAGGACACTATTCAAGTCATAAATGGCTAATCACCATAGAAAGATGTTAAACCCTTTCAGACTCTGGTAAATGCAAATTAGATCTACCACAGCATACTGTTTCTCATTCCTCTCGACTGGTGAACATTGAGATGTGCAGGGAGGATCCGCCAGATCCTCTGGACCAGTGAATGGATCAGGTGGACTCACGTGTGGGGAAGTGAGAGCTGGTTCATGCGATCTAACCCATCACACTTCAGAAAACACTCCGCTATGGTGTCGTCAATCTGCCTCAGCAAGCTTGCTTCCGGGTATGTGCCGGAGAGAAATTCTCACACAAGTGTACTGAAAGACATATATAGTAAAACTTCTAAATAGCAGCATTTCTGGTTAATAAAAAAAGACACCTGAAAACAATTCACTTGCAAGAGAATAAATAAACTGTGTTCTTTCTGCAGTCAAAATAAATGGACTACACCACACAGAAGAGCATAGGGGAATTTCTCAACACAATGTTGAGTGGGGGAGGGGGGAAAGCAATCTACAGAAAACAACATAGAATATGATATCATTTTTATACAAAAACTACATAGAATGTGATATCATTTTTACACAAAATACACAAAGGTAAATGATGTTATACAGCACGCATGACAAAATGTTAACTGAAAGACCGTGATCGATGCGAGTGGAATAGATTCAACGTGGACATCTTGGCTGCCCTGAAGGAATTTCCAAAAGCAGAATCTGAGCCTGGCACACAGAAGGCGAAAGAGGACAAATCACTTATTCATTGTCAGTTTTTCCTGTGAAAGCTTCCTTCCTTCATTCATTCAACAGTTACGGAGAGACAAGAACTGTCAGAGAGGGGTCCTCTCTGGGGGCTGAAAGGGTGGGTGGGTCGGCCCTGGCTCATTCTGGGAAAGGAAGGGGCTTCAAAAGGGGGGAGGGAAACAGGGTACATAAAGAGCTTAAATTTTATTTTGAAACATTAAGCTCCTTGATGGAAGAAGATTTCGATTCCTGTAACCATGACACAATTCATGTTTTATTCATAATCCCACCTACTGTTCATTCTTATCTTCCTCAAACTAATTCCAGCCTTCTTCGCTCATTGCTTGAGTGTTTGGTCATGTCCTTTAGCCTCATGTGACATTGACTAATTTATCTGTGATTCCCCTGAAGACGCTTTAGCCCTTCGTGCTTCCAGCCCCAGCTGTCTTACATTTTCAGTCTGTACCCTGCAACTTGCCGCGTTTTGCCCAGGAACATCAGGTTTTCCTGCATGGTGGGCCATTCTTATTGACACTTTGTGGTGGTTCCCTTGGAAATGGATCTGGTGGCTCACGAAGCAGGAATTTGCAGACACTCCCTAGAGGCCACCCTAATCCTCCACTCCCCGGGGTTCTTGTGGTCTGCTGGGTGGGCAGAGGCAGCTTAGCATCCTACAGAACCTTCCTTGAAAACCTGAGATGAGAACCCTGGAGAGGCCCCAGGTCTGTTTCTTCTGTAGAGCTTAATAGCGCTATTAGCTGCTGCGCTGGGGGAGGAAGACAGGGGACAAAACTGAGAAGCCAGAACAGCAAGATTTTGTTTTCCTAACAGCGAAACTCTGCCCTGCTTATCTCTGCAAAAGATGTCGAGCTGGCAGGAAGTCTTAATTTCTCCCCAGTGATGCCTCGTGTCATCTACATGATATAGATCTCTCCACTTCCGTTTCAGAGCTCATGCTGGAAGCCATCTTTGGTCACCATGGAAAAAATTCTGATACGGAAGTAAGATGAGGAAAATGTCTGGGGTTAGACTGCCACAGCCTGGGTCCTGGTAGTCACAGCTGCCATCAACCGGCGTGAGGATGTAGGTCAGAAAAATAAGGATCATAACAGTATGTCCTTATAAGACTGCATTGGGCTTCCCTGATGGCTCAGACAGTTAAGAATTTGCCTACAATGCGGGAGACCTGGGTTCGATCCTTGGGTCAGGAAGATCCCATGGAGAACGAAATGGCCACCCACTCCAGTATTCTGGGCCTGGAGAATTCCATGGGCAGAGGAGCCTGGTACAGTCCATAGGGTCTCAAAGAGTCGGACACCACTGAGCGACTAACACTTTCATAAGTCTGCATTAATTGAGACAGACATCTCACTAAATCTGAGAAAAGTGCCTGGCAAATAGTAGATATCCATTCAAGCTTGTAGTATTAGTTTCTACTTCTCACAAGGTTGGTGTCATTCTTTAGGCAAAGTCTCATAAGAGCGGCCAATTGGTCTTACTTCTGAAGTCACACAAACTCCAGAAAAGAGCATTGCTCTAAATCTCACTCCTGGGAATATACCCAGACAAAAGTGTAATTCAAAAAGATAGATTCACCCCTATGTTCATAGCAGCACTATTCACAATAGCCAAGACAAGGAAACAATCTAAATGTCCATCAACAGATGAAGAAGATGTGGTGTATATATACGATGGAATACTACTCAGCCATAAAAGAATGAAATAATGCCATTTGCAGCAACATGAATGGACCTAGAGATTATCATACTAAGTGAAGTAAGTCGGAAAGAGAAAGATAAATACCATATGACATCACTTACATGTGGAATCTAAAATATGACACAAATGAACTTATCTGTGAAACAGAAACAGACTTACAGACACAGAAACTTGTGATTGCCAAGGGGTGGGGGTAGGGGAAGGATGGATTGGGAGTTTGGGATTAGCAGATGCAAACTATTAAATGTAGAATGAGTAAACAGCAAAGTCCCATTAAATAGTGCAGGGAATATTCAATATCCTGTAATAAACCACAGTGGGAAAGAATAGGAAAAAGAATATATATGTATAACTGAATCACTGGGGTACAGCAGAAATGAGCACATTGTTGTAAATCAACTTGGCTTCAATGAAATGAATCTTTTTAACCAAAGAACATTGCTCTAAGAGATGTGAAAAATTTGCAGCACAAAATCAACTCTTCCCCCTTCTGTTTAAAACATGAGTCCCACACATACCCAAACTTAAAGTTGCCTAAGTTTCTAGAAACAGTGAGAAAGTTTGTCCTATAGCTTCTTATGAAAAATCATGGAATTGAAGAAAAAAACTCACGCTGCTGGTCATTATATAACTTTTTATTATCCTCCACTTTTCACATGTAGATCGTGTGAAAACCACACCATAAGATGCACCATTGAGATGTGCAGATTGAAGCTCAACGGAATGTAAATTGCATGAAAAATATCTTAATTTTTCAGAGGCTAATTACTGAAATGATGAATATTTGCGACCACGTGACTTTATGTTTAGAGTTTCCTATTTTGTTGCTTCCCTCTAAACCCGGAACAGGATTTCAGGGCAAGAAAATGGGAGGGGCTTCCCTGATGGCTCAGTGGTAGAGAATCTGCCTGCCGATGTAGGAGACATGGGTTCGATCCCTGGTCCGGGAAGATCCCACGTGCCGAGGAGCACTAAGCCAGTGCCCCACAACTACTGAGTCTGTGTTCTAGACCCTGGGAGTCACAGCTACTGAGCCCACACGCTCTAGGGCCCGTGCTCTGCAACAGGTGAAGCCACCACAGTGAGAAGCCCGAGCAGCAACAAAGACCCAGCATAGTCGGAAAAAAAAAAAAAAAGTCAGAAAAGGCAACCTCCGGACATCCCGGAATCGGAGCTGATGCGGTAACGGAGGTGCTTTGTGAGGGAGAGGGAGGTAGGTGGGGGCGGTCCTTAGAAATGGGGGAGGGGCCTGTGCGGACGCCGGGCAGCAAAGACAGTGGGCCAAGCAGGCCTTTGCCGTTTCAGCGGGTCCGATGACGCGGAGCGTCTGTGGACTGCAGAGGTCCAGGCCTCTGGAGGGAGGAGCCCCTTCCACCTGCCCCCCGGCAGGCAGCCGGGTCCTGACTCTGCCCAGCAGGGGATGAGAGAGCAACCCTGAGGCGGGCAGAGGCGACAGGCGGCCCAGCCCAGGCTCCAGGCGATGGGGACGCGGCCAGTGTCAACAGCAGTAGCCTGGCCAGCCCTGCGTGAGGCCGCCACTCAGCCTCCTGGGCAGAAGCCCAAGCACTTTCTGTTGGTGAGGTCACACACGGATGCCCGCTCCCCTGTGCCCAGGGTAGCACGTACGCACAACAGGCCGCCACAGCAGGACTTCGCAGAGAAGAACGGCTCCCCGGAGGGAGAGAAGACAAGAAGCAGGGATGACCTAAGTTCACAGAGCCTCGGAGCAGTGCTTCCCAACCATCCATCGCCACGGACATTATCTTCTTGCTTTTATTAACGATCCATCGCAGACTGTTTCTTTTGCAAAATATGACAAAAGGAAACGACTGGAAAAATGAAGTGGACCACAAAGTCACGCAAAGTACAAGTCCAATGTCTTCATGATCGGATTCAACCCAGACGTGAAACTCTTCTCCCCAGTGACTATCAACTTTCTCAATGCTTCCTCTTGGCGTGATCTCCCTGTGGACCAGGAACCAGTCCAAGAGTCACTCGGGCCGGAAGAAGGCCTTTCTCTGAGAACAGGAGTCTTCCCCTGGTCTTGTCCCAGGCTGCGGACCAAGGTGGGAGCTGGCATCTCTTTGGGGACACCTCCTGAGATAACTTTAACCTGCAGTTTGTTCTCCAGCATCTAACAAACACCGCTCAACTCCTAAGACCCCAGTGTCCGGCCTTGTCCTCCCTGATACTGCCGTCACCAAACAGACCAGCTTTAACGAGCACCCCCGGTCACTCAGAGAGAGGGTACCAGGTCACCCCATCTCCTGGGCCACTCGCCCAGCATTATAATTTTGTTTTGTTCCCCTTTGTGCTGTCTTCTGGCTTTCCTGGTGGCTCAGAGGGTAATGCGTCTGCCTGCAATGTGGGAGACCCAGGTTCGATCCCCGGGTCAGGAAGATCCCCTGGAGAAGGAAATGGCAAGCCACTCCAGTACTTTTGCCTGGAAAATTCCATGGACAGAGGGGCCTGGCAAGCTACAGTCGATGGGATTGCAGAGAGTCACACACGAGCGCAGGGAGGAGACACACAAGGACCCAGGGACTCTAACGTCTGTATCCTCAGTGATGCTTGGCCATCTCTAGCATCATCCTCTCTCTTCTCAGTTCGTCAGATTTTAAGACAAATAAGGAAAATGAAAGTGAGGAATACATTCTGTGAGAAAACATCAAAGTGAGCAGCCGTGGTCTAAGAGTGATGATTAACACCGGCAGGTGGGTGCAGAGAGGGCTCTGTACCTGCTTCCCCAAGGTCGGGCCCAGAGAACACAGCTGGATAGGGAGGACGGAGCAGGATCACCCAGCTGATGGACATGCTCCACGCAAGTGAGACTAACATTGATCTCCCTGCTTCACGTGTCTAACAGAAGACCCTTCAAACCTGACACTCAACCATAAACACCCTTATTTGTGGTCTGCAGAGATAAAAGGCAAGATTGGGGGGCAGGGGGTAAGCCCTCCAAAAATGCAGTCTGAGCTGTCGTGCCCTCACTGGGGTAGTGAGTCCCTGACTCAGTCAGACACAGGAGGGAAAGGACCCCTCGGTCTCTTGGCCACATCTATCTCCTCTCTCCTTGGAAAAAGGAAGGTAGGAAGGCTTGGGAGCTCACTTGGATTTCCCATGAATATTCATGCGTATTCAAGCTGTAAGGATACCGAAGGATTTTTAATGGTGGTTCATTGTGCCGTTATTTTACTTGTGTTCTAAGGGATATTGTTAGCTTTCTGTGTTTGACTAAGAGCAAGTCACTCTAAAGGGGATGCTTTGATGAAAAGCCTATATCAGTACATCAGTGTGATCATGACATTTGCATTAGTAATATCCTGAAATATTTATCCCACAACTAGGGACAAGGCTTATGTTCTTACATGAGTATGGTGATGGTACAAAGCTTGCAAGTACTAATCAATCCAATATTAAGAATGTTCTGTTTTTTAAATTTGTTAGCAATTAGAGTTTATTCATGCTGTACCCAAGAGCCATATGTGAGAGCTTTATCCTTCTAAACCCTAACAAGAATTCTTATTCATGAATATTTCATTCCTAGTTCCTGAAAAACTCTAATAAGTCCCTCTGGATTCAGAGAATACAGTTTGGTATGGCTGAATAAAAGTCTCTGAGAATAGAATTGAAATCATATTTACAACCAAGAGTATTTCTACGATAGATTATTTCTCCTTCATTTTCTACTAATAGTATCACCTTATGATTTTTGAAAAATGACATTTCTCAGCTTTACACCAGTCTCATCCCTCAGGTTTGAGTCCGGATGTCTGCTGGTCCTTTTGCAAAGTTCAGTCTCCAGGAAACAGCGAGGTCAGGATCCCGAGAAGATGGGCTGTCACCCTGAAGGCAATTGCAGAAGAGGGATTCCCTAAATTCTCTAGGTCAGGAGTAGCGTGGGACAGCTGCCACCAAAGCTGGCCACCACTTCTTGTTTTCCTACAAATTAAGAGTGATTTTTCACATTTTTTAATGGTTTAAGAAAAAAGAATTTTTATGACACACATAAATTACATGAGATTTAATTTTTAGTATCTGTAAATAAAGTACAATTGGCACACAGCCATGCTCATTTATTTACTATGGTTTCCAGCTGCTTTCATATAAAAAATGGCAGAGCTGAGTTCTTGAAACACAGACTGCAGGGCCTCCCAAGCCCCAGAGGCTTCCTCTGTGACCTCTGCATGGTTTTGCTGAGGTCGAGTGGGTCTGCTCCAGAGGAGACCACACTCAACTGAAAATACCGACTCTGAGCTATATTGTTGATTAACCTCCTGTCTCTGCGCTGGCCCTGGGGACAGCGCCAGGGCCATGCCCCCCTGGGTGACAGAGGAAATCTGTCTCCTTTCCTTGTCATCAATGCTATGAGCTTGGTGCTCAGCACGGGCCACACACCGTTGAGCGAGCTGAGAAGCACACCTACTGCCTCAGGAGTGTAAGCACTGATTGTTTTATTTTCCTAAAATAGACGTTACATGAAATTTACCTTGTTGATTTTTGAGTATACATTTCAGTAGCATTAAGGACTTTCACAGTGATATGCAGCCATCACCACATCTCCAGAGCTTTTTCATCTTCCTAAACTCAAACTCAGTCCCCACTAGACAATAGCTCCCCACTCCCCTTCTTCCAGCCCCTAGCACCCACCCCTCCACTTTCTGTCTCTAGGAATTTGCTTCCTTTGGGCACCTCACTTATGTGGAATCATGTAGTGTTTGTCCGTCTGTGATCGGTCCATTGCTTAGAATGATGTCTTCAAGAAACAACTAACTTTTGGTGGCTGTTTAGGCTTCCCTGGTGGCTCAGATGGTAAAAAATCTGCCTGCAATGCAAGAGACACAGGTTCGATCCCTGCGTTGGGATGATCCCCTGGAGAAGAAAATGGCAACCCACTCCAGTATTCTTGCCTGGAGATTCCCATGGACAGAGGAGCCTGACGGGCTATAGTCCACGGGGTCACAGAGAGTCAGACATGACTGAGCAACTAACACTTTCACTTCACTTTCCCAGTTTACACGGAGTTTCACACACATTATCTCTCTGACTTGGCATAGCTACTTTGTGGGGCAGGCTTTTACTCCGTTAGAACAGAATCTGTCAGGCAACTCCGGGGCCACCCTGAGGTCACCTGCAAGCAGTGTTCTCACCTTGAGCCACACCGTATCTGGACACAGAGCAGGCCCAGAAGAGCCGGAGGTTGCCACTCTGAGAGTGACCCTTGCCTATGAGGGGTGGGAGGTGACACCACTTTTATCCCCAAGGAGGACAGTTCTGAGGTGAGTTACTTGCATCCCTCAGAGGGTTCCCACTGTCCTGGGCCCCTGTACTCCCTGGTCACCCTCTTTTGACTTCCTCGCTTCCGTCTGAATTCCTCACTCCCTCTTGTGTTCCCTGGGACAACCTTCCACAGAGACTATAGACACAAAATCCTTGCCTCAGGCTCTGCTTTGGACAGTATAGATAACTGTCTATGCATCTGTACTATAGAGTGTAGATAACTGAGTCAGAGGGTAACGTGTTGACCCTTGCACACCTAGTATGCCTAGAGTCGTCCTCTTCTCATTCCAAGTGCGGTGTCCTCTCGCTTCTCCCCTCCTTGCAAGACGAGGTCTCTGCCTCAAGCATTTAGTCTGGTCTTGACTGAGAGAGATTAGAAAGAGAGTGTTAGCCTAGAACTCTCTTCCCTACGGGGAGTGCCCTGGGGAACAAATGACCTCAACTGAGACTCCTCACAGAGAATCTAACCTCAATCAGACAGCTTTGTAAAAATGTTGTACTCAGGGAAATGGTCCTATTTTCAGCAGGATATACCTGATCTGTCAAGACTGATTACTATAAACAAATGTGGAATGAATAGGTTTATGGGGGCTGGGGTCCTCCTAGGTGGAGGAATCTGAGAGTTGTTGCCTAACGGATTAATTTTGTTTTTTTCAGGGATCGATCGAGCAGGATAGTGAGAGAGGAAGGGTCAGGGGAAAGTGCCAGCCAGAGTGTGGAGACAGAAGGAGTTTGGAAGAGCCGCCCAGGGGACGGAGGAAGAGCTAAAGGGAACCTGATGAAAGGCCAGTCTGCTAGGACTCCAGCCCCTGGGCAGGAGCCCTGATCACGCTGTTAGGTAGTTAGAATAGGAAACAGGAGTCCAGAAGGGTGATGGCTAAAAGACAAGGAAGGGAGAAGCCCGCGAAAATAGAACAAAGGAAGGTCCGAGTATTGGAGTTAGGACCTCAGGTAGAAGAAACAGCACTCCTGGCTAGCCCAATTTACATAGGGCAGGCCCAGGGTGAGGAGAAAAGACATATAAAAAGAGGAGCCAAAATGGGCCGGGGGCCTCTCTTCTCTTCGAGTCTTTTGGGTCGGCATGCCCTCACGTCTCAAGGATGTATTTTCCTTTGGTGGTGGTGGTTTAGTTGCCTAGTCGTGTCCGACTCTTTGTGACCCCATGGACTATAGCCTGCCAGGCTCCTCTGTCCATGGGATTCTCCAGGCAAGAACACTGGAGTACGTTGCCATTTCCTTCTCCAGGGGATCTTCCCAACCCAGGGATCGAACTTGTGTCTCCTGTATTGCAGGCAGATTCTTACCAACTGAGCTATGCAGGAAACTATTTTCCTTTACTTTCTCAATAAAACTGAGCTGTAACACTGGTCCATCGGAGGACTGTAACTCTGCTCTGTCCATCACTTCAAATTTTTGTTGTGACAAGACAGAACCGAGGAAGTAACAAGCTCTCCTGACACCTATGGTGCCATGACTTGGCCATTCTGGACTCCTTTTTCCTATTCTACCTACCTAGTAAGACCAAAGGGAGGGTTCTCTGCTCCGCTCAGCAGCCTGGGTGGGACAGAGAATGAGGGGGTGAGAGAATCAAGAGACACGTGAGCTGAGAGTGGCCGGACCTGGGCCAGCAGAGGTCTCACAGACTGGGTGAGAGATGACACAGGGGGGACTCCAAAGGGGGTGGGCCCACGGCCAGAGGTAAGGGTCTCCGTGGTGTAGAAATCCAGGGGTGGTGGAGCAAGAAAGCAGGTGATTGTGACCAGACGGTCACGCCATGGGGTTTTGGTTTCCAGAAGGGGCCTGGCTTGAGAGGCAGTGGGACTCAGGGTACAGCCCAGAAAGGAGAGGAGCTGCGGGTCCCTTGAATTGACACGGGGAAGGAGGCCAGTGGAGGACTTGCAGAGAAATTCTAAGACGCTAGAATGCCACCCTGGCCAGACTGGACAACAATGTGAGTGGGAAGAAAGAGAGGCCTGGGAGCCATATTCCAAGGAACTTGAAGAATGTGGTGCCAGGAAGCCAAAAATAATAGCGACAAAGAGACAGGAGGGGGTGGTGGGCAGGACTGGATGGGTCTCCAAGGACCACTTCCCCAGCCGGTCTGCAGACTGAGTGGCTGGCCTTGCTCCCCAACACCCCTCCCACTCCCACCCCATGTGGCCATGTCCTGGTCTTCACTCCTGCCTGCCCTCTGCCTGGAATCCTCTTGCTCCTTGGTTTTTTGAAATCCCACCTCCCTTCCAGCAACCAGTGTACCTCCATGGAACATTCCCTTTTTACTACAAAAGATTGGATTCCCTTCCTCCTGACTGCCACCCAACTTTGTTTATAACACCCTCCTGACACTGACTGTGTGCAGCCTGGAGCTGTAGACACCTGTGTGTACCTTCCTCTCCTATTCTAGAAGACAGGGGCTTCTACACTTGCTCATCTTGGCCTTGTTCTCATCCTGGAGTCAGCAGAGAAAGCCATGCATGAATATTTGCAGCACAAATGCTTTGAATCCTTCCCCTTCATCAAGACCAAGCACTCTATTCTAGCAGCCTCAACCCCATGCCCCGGGAATTCTCAGAATGGCACCTAGTAATCCATGATGACTTAAGCAGATTGTCTAAATACCCAGTGGATATAAATGATGATCTGGTCTCCTCTTCATATTTGCATATTATTTTAACTCTTCTTGTTTTAGTTTTAACCTTATAGATCATATTTGGGAGCAGTTTTTAGATGAAGAGAGAGAAATTTGTCCTGGCAACCCTGTCCGATTCTGACTCTTACTTGTTTGCAAGGCATCACTCTTTAAAACGTTAGAAGAATTTTTATATTCATTATTACATTCAATTTCCCACTTTATCTGCAGGAAGGCAGTAAGTGGGGGGCTTCCCATTTAGTTCATCATATTCTCCTTGGGTGAAAACTCCTTGTTTCCAAGAGTATCTGAGTTCCTCTTTGAGACCAAGATCCCTTTGAGATGAGATGAGGTTGTTCCGTCTTTCACTGAACCAGAGGCATTAGGGGAGGTGACTATAAACAAAGTGGACTCTCATCTCCCATTTTCTGTTCTTTCCCAGTGAAGATGCTCTGTTTTCAATCAAAAACAAGATCATCCTAAATGTCACCACTCAACACCCATCTGGACTCCTGAAAGCAAGCTGCCTTGTTTCTGAATCAGATGTCATCACCCACTGAAAAGCCTCCCGCCTCCAAGCTGGGCCGGGTGGGAACGCCTCATCCATCTCTCCCAGCGAGGCTGGGTTACAGGTGACCATTTCCTGCTGAAGAAAGGGGATGGAGCAGAAACAGGTGGCAACTGAGAGCCAGGTTATCACAGCTTCTTTGACCCTTTGGAGCCCAACAATTACAGAAATACTTGTTGTTCAGTCGTGTCCGACTCTTTTGTGACTGTAGCCCACCAGTCTCCTCTGTCCAAGGGATTTCCCAGGCAAGAATACTGGGAAATCCCAGGCTGCCATTTCCTTCTCCAGGGGATCTTCCCAACCCAGGGACTGAACCCACATTTCCCACAGTGGCAGGCAGATTCTTTACCACTGAGCCACCTGGGAAGCCCATAAATAGTAATGGGCTCATTTATGGGTGTGAACATTTTACTCCCTACAGAGCCACATGGAGCATTGCCATTTTTCATGGGACACCCAGAAGGGACAGCAGGAAACCAAACATAGTCTCCAGGCCGGGATGGGGGTCCCAAGATGCGCTGCCTGAAGGTACAGACACAGGTCCAAGTAGGAGAGCCGCAGGGCACTGAGATGCAGGGAAATCCTGCTGAGGTCTGTCTCGCGAGAAATGTCCTGTTTCCCTCTGAGATGCGGCCACGCTCTCCTCAGCCCTGCTGCTGAGCCTCCTTCCAGAGCGAGGCAAGGAGATGAGCAGGGCCGTTCGAACAAGCGGCCCAGGTGCCGGCTGGGGCCGCAGTGGGTCCCTCCCCTCTCCCTCTTGCAAATAAAAGGAACCCAGTGAGGGAAGATGGGTTTTTTTGAGATGCTAGTTTGCCATCTTCTCAGTCTGCTAGCTTTCCCATTAAAGTCATTCCTTGTTCCAACAAGTCATCTCCCAATTTATTGGCCTGTCGTGCCAGTGGGAACTTTGTGACTATAAATACATAACCCTCTTCATGAAGGGAGGGGGGGTTCCAAAAACACAATCACCCTCATGATTTCATTCATGAACATTTATATCAAGCAAAGGATTTCAAAACAGACTCTCATTACATGAGGCATTCCCAGAGAGGGAAGGGAAGCCGCA